>NC_082706.1:2812999-3412999 GCF_030144855.1 Hypanus sabinus
CGCATAGGAGGCAGAGGGGAGAGGGTTTGTTCTTGCCTTTGTTGGTCAGGACATTGAGCACAGGAGCCAGGAAGTTATAGTGCAGCAATGTCAAACTTGGTTCAGTTGCACTGGAACATTGTGTGCGGTTCTGGTCGCTGTGTGACTGGAGGATGTGGAGACGTCGTAGAGTGTGCAGGTGACAAAGGTGACTGATGAAGGTAGAGCTGTGGATGTTGCTTCTTATGGGAGGCTGGTGCAGGAGATCAAGACGATGAGATCCACGGTGTCCTGGAGTTTTGGACTGATGCTGCCTGGATTAGAAGGTATGAGCTGTAAGGAGACGTTGGACTAGCTCAAGGTGTTTTCTCTCGAAAATTGGAGGCTGACAGGAGACATGATGGAAGTTCATAAAATATGAGGGAAGGTAGACTGTCAGACTGTCCGTACCATCATGGTACTATTCTCCTGTCTTCTCCCTGTAAACTTTAACACCCTGATTAATCAAGAATCTATCACTCTCTGTTTAAATATTAGATTAGATCCAACTTTATTGTCATTGTGCCGAGTACAGATACAAAGCCAATGAAATGCAGTTAGCATCTAACCAGAAATGCAAAGAACAGTGTTATTTACAAAATAACTGCGAAAATACAAAATATACCCAATGACTTGGCTTCCACAGCCATCCAAGGCAATGATGTCCACACCCTCTGGCTAACGGAATTCCTCCCTATCTCTGTTCTAAATGGATGTCTTTCTATGCCCTCTGGTCCTGGCCTCCCTGACAGGGATATATACACTCTATCTCGGCCTTTCAACATTTGGTACATTTCAATGACATTCCCCCCCCCCCCCATTCTTCTAAACTCAGTGAGCATATTGAATTCTCCAACTTATACAACATAATCAGTCTCTATTAGTACCAGTCACATTGCTTGGTATCACTTTGGCTCGGTTTTTCTATTAGTGCAGACTAGTATGCAGACATATTAGGATGATGTTACATTGACAGCATAGATTTATTTACTTAGAGATACAGCATGCAATAGGCCCTTCTGCCATTTTTCCAGCCTAATCATGGGACCATTCACAATGACCAATTAACCTACCGACCGGTGCATCTTTGGACAGTGGGAGGAAACCCATGCCTTCCCTGAGGAGAACTTACAGACTCCTGACAGATGTTGGTGTTGAACTCCTAACTCTGACACTCTGAGCTGTGATCGCACTTGATTATCACAGCACAACAAACCGGACCATCCAGAGGAAACTCAGGAGAATGTACAAACTCTTTATAGCTGTGGGAATTGAACCCTAATTGCTGGCGCAGTAGAGCATTACACTAGCTTTTACGCTACCGTGCTGCATAAACTGACCCCAACTGCTACATCAGCCCTCTTTATCTCACCCTGGCACAGATATTCCCTTTCTTTACATATTCCCCCCCTCCCACTACCTAAAACAAAATTTTCAAATGACACGGTTAGCATTATCCTTTATAGCATCAGCGATCAGTGACATTCTGGTAGCATTCACATTGACACTGATGAAATGCTTTGAGAGGTTGGTCATGACTAGACTGAACTCCTGCCTCAGCAAGATCTGGACCCGTTGTAATTTGCCTATTATCACAATAGGTCAACGGCAGACGCAATCTCAACGACTCTCCACTCAGCTTTAGACCACCAGGACAACACAAACACCTACGTCAGGATGCTGTTCATTGACTATAGCTCAGCATTTGATACCCTCATTCCCACAATCCTGATTGAGAAGTTGCAGAACCTGGGCCTCTGTACCTCCTTCTGCAAAAGGATCCTTGAGATATTCTACCAATTGAGATATGCCAACTAATGGAATGTTGCCACAGCATCAACCTGGCACTCAATGTCAGTAAGACAAAAGAGCTGATTGTGGACTTCAGGAAGGGTGAAACAAAGGAACACATACCAATCCTCACAGAGGGATCAGAAGTGGAGAGAGTGAGCAGCTTCAAGTTCCTGGGTGTCAAGATTTCTGAGGATCTAACCTGGTCCCAACATATCAATGTAGTTATAAAGAAGGCAAGACAATGGCTATACTTCGACATACAAAAAAGCTGGATGAACTGATGAAGGGTCTGGACCCGAAACGTTGACTGCTTCTTTCAACGGATGCTGCCCAACCTGCTGAGTTCATCCAGCTTTTTTGTACGTCTTGATTTGACCACAGCATCTGCAGTGTACTTTGTGCTTAATGGCTATACTTTATTAGGAGTTTGAAGAGGTTTGGCATGTCAACAAATACACTCAAAAATTTCTATAGTTGTACTGTGGAGAGCATTCTGACAGGCTGTATCACTGTCTGGTATGGAGGGGCTACTGCACAGGAGCGAAAGAAGCTGCAGAAGGTTGTAAATCTAGTCAGCTCCATCTTGGGAACTAGCCTACAATATACTAAGAATATCTTTAGGGAGTGGTGTCTCAGAAAGGCAGCGTCCATTATTAAGGACCTCCAGCACCCAGGGCATGCCCTTTTTTCATTGTTACCATTGGGTAGGAGGTACAGAAGCCTGAAGGCACACACTCAGGAACAGCTTCTTCCTTTCGGCCATCCAATTCCTAAATGGGCATTGAAACTTTGGACAGTACCTCACTTTTCTTTTAATATACAGTATTTATATTTTTGCACATTTTTTAATCTATTCAATGTACGTAATTGATTTACTTGTTTATTTATTATTATGATGTCTTATTTTATGTATTATTATTACTTTTTTTCTCTCTGCTAGATTATGTATTGCATTGAACTGCTGCTGCTAAGTTAACAAATTTCATGTCACATGCCGGAGATAATAAACCTGATTCTGATTCTGATTGGTTCAATTCCCGTTGCTGTCTGCAAGGAGTTTATATGTCTTCCTGTGACCATGTGGAATTCCTCTCAGTGCTTCAGTTTCCTCCCACGGTCCAAAGGGTTAGGGTAAGTTGTGGAATTGCTATGTTCACATCGGAAGTGTGGTGACATTTGCATGCTGCCCCAACACATTCTTAGTTTTTGTTGGTTGTTAATGTGAACGTTGCATTTCACTATGTTTTGATGTAAACGTGATAAATAAAGCTAATCATTTTTTAAAATTCTCTTTATTTTCGTTCTAATGAAGGGTCCCAAAAAGCCTCAACTATTCAAACTTCAAAGTAAATTTATTACCAATGTATGGATACTGTATTTGGGAGATACATCTCTATCACAGGAGGTGTAAGACACTCCTTCCTTCCACTAGCGTACAGGTCACCCTTGGGCGAGGTGTAGCACCTGCTTAGCTCCCCCCATCCCCCCCCCCCCCCCCCCGGGGATCAGGGTCACGTGAAGCCATGGGAGCAGGTGGTGGATGTTCATATGAGCAGCCAGTGCAGATCACAAGTTCTGGTTTTGTGACCACTGTCGCCAGGCAGACAATCTCTGAAGAGTATTGATAATGGCTGGGGTCACCCTCTTGTAAAGACACTGCCCAGGAGAAGGTAATAGTAAATTATACCTGCAGAAAAAATTGCCAAGAGCAATCATGGTCGTGGAAAGATCATGATTCCCCCCCCCCGTCATACAATGATGTCATACAACAGCACGTAATGATAACGATGATACAAGCTTGATATTCACTTTCTTGTAGGCACCCACAGGAAAATAAGGATATGCAATAGAATCCATGAAGAACCACACGTAACAATGACCAAAGTTTCTCCCTGCACAGAAGCTGCCTGATCAGCTGAGTGTTTCCAGCATTTTCTGTGTTCATTTCACAACCCAGTGCCCGCAGCTTTACCTTGGCCAATATTATGTTCTTTGCTATTTAATTTAAATCACAATTATTGAGGTGATTGAACTGCCGCCAATCTCAAGAATTTGGGGACATTTCAAGTTTGGAAATTTTCATGCCGCTTGTCAAATGTTCTTTAAGCTGATTTGCATTATTTGAATCTTTACAGGATTAAAAGCTGCAATCTGCCAACTTTGCACATGCAGCCGGACACGACACATGATACCGGCGCCTGGAGCCACATGGCGACTTCAACCACGTGACGGGGGCAGAGCGGCGCGCCACGCTGCGGCATTCAAGGCAGGAGGAGAACATGCCGTCAACGGCTGGACTGATACGCAGGCGCCTCGCCGGCAGTCAAGCGCTGCAGGTGGACGGTGAGAATGGTCGTTGCCGACAGTAGTCCGGGGTGCCGTGAACTACGCATGGATAGTAAACAGTTGGAGGCGAAGCGGCTGCCGGGGCCCGAGTACTGCGCAGGCGCACACGCGCTGACGAGCGCGGAGAGCAGGTAGTGCGCAGGCGCGGTACTCAGGCGAGCATGAATGGAGGAAAATGGCGGATCATGTGCAGGTAAGAGTGATGGAGTCGGGAATCTCCGAGGGGGTGGCGGAAATCGCCAGGTCCGGGCACTGCGCCGGGGTGTTGCTGTGTCCGCAGCGGGCTCCCCTATCGTGGGCGGGGCGCGAATGTGAGGCCAGAGCGGCAGCGACAGAGCATCGAGGCCCGCGGACGGGGGGTTGCCGGGGTAACCGTGCTGAGCCTGGGCTGCAGATGGCTCCTGGGGCTCGGGGCAGCTGATGTAAATAAACATAGCCTGCATGGATGATGCCGGGGCACCCTCCGCCCTCCTCCAGGCCCCTGGATTGTTGCTGCAGCTAAAGGAATTGCACGATATTTTGGTGCCTGTGGGTGGGGGCTGCCGTTGCTGCTGCTGCTTGGAGTTTACAATTCCATAATCAACGCTGAAAGCCCGAGGGCTGCTCGGCACACACTCCTCGGAGCTTGCAGCCTTGGGCCGAGAGCAGAGTGGTTCTGTTGAGTTGGCCGTGCAACAGGACAACACTCACAATTCATCAAACTAACTTAAGCACAGGGTAAGTGTAGGAAAGGGCTCTTTTAATGCAGCTTTGAGATAAAACACTGTAATAGGTTTTTTACATTTAAATATTTTTCATTGCCCAGACTTTTTGATTGTTATTTTAATTTAATAGATCAAAATATGAATTTGTATTGCTGAGTTTCACCTCTTTGGTTCAGGCTCACTCTCCCAAAGTTTCTTCTGTATGACAGTATATTTTCATTCTGATTTTTTTCTAGATATATTTTCTTTCCTTGTATAATTGCATATTTAAGCAACTTCCATAAGGTAAAACAATACAGCACAGGAACAGGCACTTCAGTCCGTTATGTTGTACCAGACATCATTGTTCAGATGCAATGTAAATGTTAGTTTGTAAATAAATTATTTAAATCTCTCATTTTCTAGCCTTTTTTTTTTGCACATGCTTATCTGTAACTCAAACATCTTGTAAAAGGGCACAGGGTCTAACACATTAATGTTCCTCCTTGCAAGGATGTGGCATATCTTGAATGTTTTATTTTCAATTTATAACCTTTGATGAACAGATTTACCAGGGTATTGTAAAGCCATAGAACACTACAGCATAGAAACAGGCCCTTTGGCCCATCTAGTCTGTGCTAAGCTATCAATAAAAATAAATGTGGAAGCACTTCTGACATTCTCCTTTCTCCTTTGAGGGTTTTTCTCCTTCAGACCTTGATAGCAAAGATGTCCAAGATGAATATTAGACCGGAGCTCTTTTTTTCAGTGTTGAAATAATTTTGAGGCATATTTTAATAAAGATATTGCCTTGTATCCTTAACCTTGAGCCTGCCACACTGTAATCAGTTGTGGAACAGTTTATTTGACATTTGAAAGGAAAAAGCTACTTTTCTTTATGGAGGGAAAAGCGAGCTCGCCCATTGTTGCTTACTGCATCAAAACATTAAGGTAGCAACAGAACTGTGCATAACACTGTTATATTGATTCACCTGAGTACAAGTTACTAGAATGCATGCTGAAAATGTGCACCACTGTATTGGGGCTTTCGGGAGTATAAATTGCCACAAAATATTATAGATGTTCAAACTGTGGTGTGGAATGATGTTTTATTATCCACACTGGTTCAAGAGCCTGATGGTTGAGGGATAATAACTGCTCAATGATGGGGAAGGCTTTACCCATGATGGACTGGGCAATATCCACTACATTTTGCAGGATTTTGTTGTTCAAGGGCATTGGTGTTTCCATACCAAGCTGTAATACAACTACTTAATATACTCTTCACCACACATCAGTAGAAGTTTGTCAATTTTTTAATGTCATGCCGAACCTTTGCAAACTTCAAAGGAAGTAGAAGGACTGCTGTGCTTCTTTGTAATTACACTTAAATACTTAGATCCTCAGAAATGGTAGCACCAAGGAATATGAAGTTGCTGATCCTCTCCAGCTCTCATAGATCCCTCAATGAGGATTGGCTTATGGACCTCTGGTTTCCTCCTCCTGAAGCCAATAATCAGCTCCTTGGTCTTACTGACATTGAGTGAGAGGTGGTTGTTGTGACAGCACTCAGCCAGCTTGTCAATCTCACTTTTGTATGTTGATTTGTCACCACTTGCGATTTGGCCAATAACTATATTATACACAGGAGCATTAACTCAAATAACCACGTGTTATAACAGTGATGTGCAGAAGAGCATCTCTGAATCATAACACATAGAACCTTGAAGTGAATGGGTTGTGGCAGCAGAAGACTACAGGTGTACACTCTGTGACCACTTTATTAGGTACAGGAGGCCCATAATAAAATGACCACTGAGTGTGTCAGGATGTCTACTCTCTGTATATTATAGTTTTATAAACTTATAAAACTGCTTTTTTCTTTGCAAATTGGGGGCATAGTCTATAAAATATAGACTAGGTTTGGTGCTGGAATCTGAATTTAGTATAGCAAGTGAGCAGAATGGTGGAATGCAGTATCAAAATTCCAGCAGAGATACAGCAATCCCATATGATTTATCCCTTTGTAAGCTGGACTGGTGTTAAGCAAGCAGGGTCCTATTCTATCTCATTGGGGGGAAAAATCTGGGTGTATTTCAGCATGCAAGAGTAGTAGGAGTTGGAGCTATCTTTGACAAAAAGCAAGTTATTTTAGATTAGTTACTTTAAACCTGTGATATAGATGTAGCCAGATAGTGGAGGATTTGGGGATGTTGGATAAATAGAGTTGTACCTTGGATCTACTGTGACCAGGCTGTACAATTATATGTCACCTTTTTAAAGGGCTTTTAGTTGATGAACGAGTTCTGATGTTGTGATGTAATTTGCACATTAACGGATGAAGGTGGTTAACACTGAGGTGAATGAACTACATTGGTTGAGGTAGTTGATTGAGCATTAACAATAGTCAAGATATCTGGAATTACTTTGCTTTTCTCTGACTATCACCTGGTTTGTTTATCTTCACATGGGAGGTCAAATGGAGTACAATTACCTAAAGACACTGTAATGTCTCTGCAAATCCAAAAATATAAATTTAGATTGTGTTAGCTTCTTTTGTGTGAGAGGAGGGATTTGGGGGTCGATGTGCCTGATCTGTTTTGTTCATTTCTTCGTGTGGGAGGAGGGATTTGGGGGTCGATGTGCCTGATCTGTTTTGTTAATTTCTTCGTGCGGGAAGAGGGATTTGGGGGTCGATGTACTTGGTCCATTTCGTTCATTTTTGTTTGTGCGGGAGGAGGGATTTGGGGGTGATAATCATGCTGCCTTTCTTTTCATTCTTGGTTTCATGGCTACCTAGAGAATTGATGAATACGTACACAACGCTGGAAGAGCTCAGCAGGTCAGGCAGCATCCATGAGAAAAGAGTAGCCAATGTTTCCGGCTGAGACCCTTCATCAGGAATACCCACTCCCGATGAAGGGTCTCGGCCCGAAACGTTGGCTACTCTTTTCTCACGGATGCCGCCTGACCTGTTGAGTTCTTCCAGCATTGTGTACGTATTCTTTGATCCACAGCATCTACAGTTGTATTTTTGTGTTAGAGAATTGACGAATTTCAGAGTTGTAAACTTTGATGATAAATGAACCTTTGAACCTCTTTGAACCTTTTTGAACTTTTTATGACTCAGAAGCAAGAGAGATTATCACTACCAATTTCAGCACCTAACAGTTTGTCAAATGCAAGCTGAAACAAATCAACCTTTGAAAAGACTAAATCTGAAGGGAAATTTTGCAGAAAGGCTAAATATGCTCACAGCAAGACTTAGATATTCTTGTAGTTATGAAGTTCAGTCTCAGTACTGTTTGTTTCAGTTTGGCTTGAAAAGATAACAGATATTAAAGCCCTGAAATTATCGTGAGTGTGATAAGATGAGTCTTGGATGAATCAGCTGTAAGGACTGAGATGATGGAGCTGGCTTGGTACTAATGGTGATTATCAGTGGGCAATGTGGTGCTCTTTGTCTGACAGCATACAAAATATGAACCAGAATCTTGGCCTTAAATATCAGACTCTGTTCTCAACTCTTGTATCTTTTTTTTTAATTGGGGTCCTTCATTATTGCCCCTTCATTGAAATGTTACCACAAACAATGGGCTCACTTTTAATGACTCTTCATCTCATGTTCTCAATATTTATTGCTTATTTACTATTATTATTATCATCATCATCATCTTTGTATCATTGGCAAATTTAGCCACAAATCCATTAATCCCATAGTCCAGGTCTCTGCTTTTTATGATGTATGTCAATGATTTGGGCTATGGGATTAATGGATTTGTGGCTAAATTTGCAGATGATACAAAGATAGATGGAGGAGTGGGTAGTGTTGAGGAACCAGCCTGCAGAGAGACTTGGGTAGTTTAGGGGAATGGGTAAAGAAGGGGCAAATGAAGTACAATGTTGGAAAATGTATGGTCATCTACTTTATTGGAAGAAATAAGTGGGCAGACTATTATTTAGATGGGGGAGAGAATTCAAAATATAGAGAATCAAAGGGACTTGGGAGTCCTTGTGCAGGATACCCTAAAGGTATCCTGCCAGGATACCCTAAAGGTATCCTGCAAGTTGAGTTGGTGGTGAAAAAGATGAATACAATGTTAGCATTCATTTCTAGAGGTGTAGAATATAAGAGCAGGGATGTGATGTTGAGGCTCTATAAGGCACTCATGAAACCACACTTAAGAGTATTTCATGCAGTTTTGGGCTCCTTATTTTAGAAAGGATATACTGACATTGGAGAAGGTTCAGAGAAGATTCATGAGATTGATTCCAGGAGTGAAAGGATTACATGTTAAAAGGCCTGAACAGATGGGATATGGCAAAGTTATTTCCCATGGTAGGGGAGTCTAGGACAAGAGGGCACAACTTCAAGATTGAAGGAAGTCCATTTAGAACACAGATGCAGAGAAATTACTTTAGTCAGAGGGTGGTAAATCTGTGGAATTTGTTGCCACGAGTGGCTATGGAGGCCAAGCCATTGGATGCATTTATGGCAGAGATTGATAGGTTCTTGATTAGCCAGGGCATCAAAGGAAATGGGGAGAAGGCAGGGGAGTGGGGATGACTGGAAGAATTGGATCAGCCCATGATTGAATGGCGGAGCAGACTCAATGGGCCGAATGGCCTGCTTCTGCTCCTATATCTTCTGGTCTTATTATTATTTCTTTCTTTTTGTATTTGCACTGTTTGTTATTTTCTGCGCTCTGAATGTCCTAGTGGTGCGGTCTTACATTCATTGCATTACCGTTGTTATTCTTTAGCTTTATTGAGTATGCCCTCAAGAAAATGAATCTCAGGGTTGTATATAGTGATATATATGTACTTTCATAATAAATTTATTTTGAACCTTGAACTCAAGTATGTGTAGATTACTATCTTTTCATACAGGTGTGAAGGCCAAGTATCAAATTTGTCAGAAGTAATGAAAAGGATGTTTTTACATTCTCTGAACGTTTAAACTTGACAGAAACAAGGAATTTTGTTTGTGCTTCAAGAAGACATTCCTCTTGTTTATAATTACACCAAAACAGATCACCAAATTCCTTCTTTTTGTTAAATGGGATTGCTGAATGTGTTGTTGAACAGTATTCCACCATCTGGTCTGGTTTTGTGGATAGGATTTTTGTAGTAACTGGACCATATTGTCAGTAGAACACACACACTCAAGATGCTGCCTGACCTGCTGAGTTTTTATTTTGTGTGTGTTTCTCTGGATTTCTAGCATTTTGTACTTGTCAGAGGTTTCTGTTAACTTTAATCTTTTGCTGTTCTGGAGAGAGCACATTTAAAAGTTAGTAAAGTTTTGTAACCTTACCAGTGTAGAGTGAGTAATTATTTCAGTGATTCTAAGTATTATCTTTTAGCTTAATTGACGATTAGTACCCAAATCTTGGGGTAGTTGAGAGAAGTGGTTAACATGGAATAGTAATGTGAATGATACCAAGATGCTCTGCCTTTCTCATCTGTTTTCTGAGTGGTAGATCCGTTAGTAAGCTGCATATTATATGAGATGCAATTACAAAGCCATCAGACGGAAGCCAACCAAAACTCATTATACAAACAAGGTGAAAAAGGCGCAAGGGCCGAAAAGTGAAGTGTATTAAATTTTCAGCATAGGAATGAACTAATCAGCCCACTAATCTGTTGTAGTGTAGCCCTCAGCTACTTGAACATAACCCTCTGTGAGTTGGGTCAAAGGGCCTATTTCCATGCCATATAACTCTGATAGCCATTATTTTCCTTTCTCGCACCTGAATAGCCTTTACTTATAGGGATCTCTAGTGTACCATAACTATTACCTACATTTCCAGATTCTATAACATCAGTGCTGTGCGCATAAAGAAGCCTCGGTTGAAATTCTTACTGAATTTACTGGGAAATATTCTAGGACTTTGAGGGTGTGAGATAATATTTGGAAATTGATTTGAATTGACTTTATTTCTTATATCCTTCGCAGACATGATTAAAAACCTTTGTCTCCGTCTAAATGTGCAATCATAGTAATTTATAATAAATAGAACAGTCAATGTAATGTACAGTATAGTGTGAGTTAAATCAGTCTGATGGCCTGGTGGAAGAAGTTGTCCCAGAGCCTGTTGGTTCTGGCTTTTATGCTGCAATACCGTTTTCTGGATGGTAGCAGCTGGAATATATAGTGTTTGGGGTGACTCGGGTCCCCAATGGTCCTACGGGCCCTTTTTATACACCTGTCCTTGTAAATGTCCTGAATCATAGGAAGTTCATGACTACAGATGCATTGGGCTGTCTGGTGATTAAAGGAGTTCCCATACCAGGCAATGATGCAGCCAGACAGGGTGCTCTCAATTGTGTCCCTGTAGAAAGTTCTTAGGATTTGGGGCCCATACCAAACTTCCTCAACTGTCTGAAATGAAAGAAGCACTGTTGTGCCTTTTTCACCATGCAGCTAGTGCAGGGGTGGGCAAACTTTTTGACTTGTGGGCCACAAAGGGTTCTAAAATTTGACAGGGGGGCCGGACCAGGAGCAGATGGATGGAGTGTTTTGGTAATACACCTCATAAGAGATAATAAAATATCATGGGATATGTAGAAAACATGTGCTTTAATTTCAATTGAAAATGAACAAATGCATTACAACAAAATATCTGTCTTTGAAGTCCCATGGTATTTAGCTATTTATTGAAATGACTTTTAAAACACTGAAAATTAAATGAATAAAATACAGCTTTTTTTAATAGTAACAGTTATTATTTTAAAGCACTGAAAATTCTGTTATCCTTCAAGATATTATCATCATCACTCTCGTCCTGACTGTCTTTATTTCAAAAACAGTAGGAGATGCAGGTCTACTTGTCCTGCTCCTTCTTATTCAATTGTCCCCTGTGCCAAAACTCAACAACGACCCGCACAATGACAGAACAGTGAGAGCGCGCCAGTATGCAGAGCGCGTTATTTGATCTGGAGCGCATTTTTTATTTTGAGAACGTACGTGCACCTGCGCACTACTCATGTCCATCACTTAACAGAAATGACATGTAACATGTAAGGCTTATTGAAAAAAATATTTTCAAATGCATTTTTTTACATAACACAACGAAGAAACTTATTTTTAATTTCAGTGGGAACGGTGTTGTTGGTCTCCCTTTTTAGCCAGCGCATCAAAGTCTGGATTTAGTTTTGTTGTGGCGATTCTCAGGATGGATCTGAGGTGTTGGTCAGTTAACTTGAATCTGTGGCTGGCTTTGTTGATGTTCATGATGCTGAACGCCTGTTCACACAAATAGGTCGAGCCGAACAAAGAGTAAAGCGCAAATGTGGAGTAATACGCTGCACCTCAACAAAGGTCAATGTGTAGCAGTGTGCTACATGCAGCGCTAAAATTACGACAAGGAGTCGGTAACTGCAGTCGAAGAAAAAAACTTTATTCGAAATCCCCAGCCTCACTTTTAAGCCTCCCTCAACCTGCCCCCGTGGCGCAGAGGCTCCAAAGCTCTGTGCTCGCAAATCCCCGCAGGCTATCTCCCTTAGCCGGAACGCTGGCTAATTGTGAGCCGGTTCGGATGTGCCAGGAAATGGGTCGCCACAAATGTATATAGAGTGCGTCATCTATTGGGAAAACGCCAGAATTGCGGGGAAAAAACGTTAACAAGGTTTATTAATATAATTTCATCAAGTTCTGTGGGCCGGATTAAAAAGCTTAACGGGCCGCAGTTTGCCCATGCCTGAGCTAGTGTGTACAGATCACGTGAGGTCCTTGGTGATATGGGTGCTGAAGAACTTAAAGCTGTTTACCCTTTCAACCCCAGATCCATTGATGTCAATAGGGGTTAGCCTCCTCTGATCCATAACTTATTACTTTGTTTTTGTGACATTAAGGGCGAGGTTGTTTTCTTGACTCCATTGTGTCAGAGAGATGACTTCTTCCCTGTAGGCCACCTGGTTATTGTTTGAGATAAGGCCAATCAATATAGTGTTGTTGGAAAATTTAATTAGCAGATTAGAGCTGTGGGTGGCGACACAGTCATGGGTATACAGGGAGTAGAGGAGGGGAGACAGTACACAGCCGGAAGGGGTTCCTGTATTGAGAGTCGGAGGGGTGGAGGTGAGGGAGCCCACTCTTCCCACCTGCTGGTAATCTGACAGGAAGTCCAGGATCCAGCTGCACAAGACAAGGTCAAAGCCGAGGTCTCTGAGCTTCTATTGAGCCTGGCTGGAACAATGGTGTTGAATGCTGAACTGTAGTCCAGGAACAGTAAGCGTCCTTCTCCAGATGTGAAGGACGGTGCATAGAGCAGTGGCTGTTGTGTCATCTGTCGATTGATTGTGTAGGTAGGCAAATTGTAGGGGTGTTTGGGTGGTAGCATGCTGCATGTGTAATCCTTGACCAGCCTCTCAAAACATTTGCTTATTATTGAGGTGAGTGTGACAGGATGCCAGTCCTTCAGGTATGTTACTTTGGTTTTTTGGTTTTTTGGTCAAGGATGATAGTGGATAATTTGAAGCAGGAGGGCATTCTACACTGGAAGAGGGAGAGCTTAAAAATGTCAGTAAACAATCTTGCCAGCTGTGCTGCGCACATCGCCCGGGGATGCCATCTGGTCCTGCAACCTTGCGACTGTCCACTCATTGGAAACATCTGCGTACCTCAGCCTCAGAGATGACCGGGTTGCAGGTTGTAGTGGTGGCTTTCCTCAGAAGCTCAGAGTTAGCAACATCGAACCAAGCATAAAAGTGATTGAGCTCATCTGGGAGAGAGGCCGCGATGTTGGTGGCACCACAACATTTGCCTTTGAAGTTTGTGATGGTATGCAGCCCTTGCCACAAGTCACTTGTGCTATTCGTTGTGAATCTTGTTCCCATATTGTTTCGCAGCCTTGATAGCTTTGTGCAGATCATAGCTGCTTTTCTTGAGCTCTAGCTGATTGCCAGCAATGTAAGCTCGATGTTGCGCTGTAAGTGCTGTTCACACTGAACTATTGATCCAAGATTACACGTTTGGGAAGATCCTGACCGACTTCTGGGGGTCAACATTGTCAGTGCACTTCCAGATGAAGCACATGACTCCAGTGAACTTGGAGACAAGCACGTCAGGGAAGACATTCCAGTCGACGTCACCAAAGCAGTCCTGCAGCATGGAGGCCGATTGGTCGGACCAACAGTGAATGGTTTTAACTGTGGCCGCCACTTGTTTCAGATTCTGCCTGTATGTCGGCAAAAGCAGGCTCGAAGAGTGATCTGATTTTCCAAAAGCTGGGCGAAGGAGAGCTCTATAAGCATTGTGGAAGGGAGTGTAACATTAGTTAAGTATCTTATCTTCACAAGTGCTCACCTGGATGTGTTGACAAAACTTCAGAGAGACTTTCGTCAGCGCTCGATTAAAGTCACTGGTGACGATGAAGGCAGCCTCTGGGTGTGCGGTCTCCATCATGTTGATGGTTTTGTACAGTTCCTTGAGAGCCAGGTCAGTATCAGCCTGCTGCGGAATGTACGCACTGTGATGATAACAGCCGTGAACTCCCTAGGCAGGTATTCCAGGTCTAGGGAGCAAAAGGATTTGAGTGCATGCACATTCTGGGGGTCACACCAAGCATTGTGACCATGAAGAATGCCCCCCCCCCCTTCACTGTTCCCAGTGAGGTTTTTCTACCTGTCCGCCGGGAGCAGGGAGAACCCAGAGGGCTCGATGGCATGATCCAGTATCTCCTCCATCAGCCAGATCTCCATGAAATACAAACGTTGCATTCCTTTGTTTCTCGCTGATAGGAGATTCTGGCTCTCAGTTCACAAAGCTTGTTATCCAGGGACTGATCATTATCCAGGAGTATGCTAGGGAGTGGTGGCCGATTTGCACGCTATCTCAGCCTCACCAGAATGCCAGCCCTTCTCCCTCGCCTTTGGTGTTTCTTCCAAAGGTAGTGGTGGTGTAACAGGTGAGTCTCCCATGGATCGCGTAAGCATGGGTTCCCAGTGTAGGACAGGCGGCATAGAGTGGGTAAATGCTGTCTTTCCAATGGGTCAGTCTATCGTATCTGATGTGACTATCAACTACTTGAACAGAAAATGCTAAGAAAATCATAGAAATTAGTAGTATACTGTAGATTTATAATGGAGCTTGTACACGGTCACCGTATGTGGCGCCATCTTAGGAAGAGCTGCATGATAGCATTTGGTAACACGTACAAAATGTTGGAGGAACTCAGCAGGTCAGGCAGCATCTATGGAAAAAAAGTACAGTCGACATTTTGGGTCAAGACCCTTTGGCAGGACCCTTGACCCATTACAGAAGGAAGGTAAAAGCCAGTCATGCTGCTGTCGGTCTGGAATGACAATTTGGTCTGAGTAGGTACAGTTTGGAAACTTCCCCTGTAGGAGAACGGTGAATAATGTGGATTTACAACTTTGAGACTGTTTTATGATTTTTGTGATAGTTTTTTAAAAATGTTAATTACTGATTATTTAATTAAACTATTTTAAATTCCTCCGCTATCAGAATAGGATTTAAGCTTGTGCTTCTGATTTTTTTTTAAAGTCAGGCCTCTAAATTACACTTCCATCAATTTATGAAATTTTGTTCTTTGTAGCTTTCAGTGGATTATTTTTCACCTTAAAATTTTCAAATTAGATTGCAATCCAAACCAGCTTTCTTTATTTTGCCTAAAAATGTACAGGTGCAGTTTATTCCTCCAGTGCTTGAGGTTGGAGCTCACCGCAAGTATCTGCCTATGTTTGCATTACTGGGACAAGCCTGATAGAGTTTATAGCAGAAGTAGCCACAACTTGCTCCCATCTCAAACCTTAGCTCAGGGGTTTCCAAGTTGGGAACCCCTGCTTTAGCCCAAACCTGATTGAAGATATAAATTCTCAAAAATTTGACCTCTGCTGTTTCAGTGTAATGGTAAAAGTCTTAAAACATACTTTCTCATTTACATACTGAAGATGTTATTTGCTAAAGCAAGAATTACGGAAGCTGATGTTCCAAATTATGTTGGCCACGAACTCCAGACTTCTGATTTTTCTGTTATAGAACAGTACCCCAAACCTAGGCTAAAATAAATCCTTTTGCACTATCCTGAGTTTCTAGATGCACCTTTCATGCAGAAACCTGTACAAAGTAAATTTATTATCAAAGTATCTATATCTCACTGTATGACCATATGCTACCCTGAAATTCACTTATTTGAGGATATTCACATTTGTCGTGGAGCCAGCCTCTACTTCCTTGGGAGTCTGGAGATTCAATATGACATCTACAGAACTGTTCAGATTTGTGTTGGAGAGTGTATTGTCTGGCGGCATCACAGCCTGGTATGGAAACACCAATGCCTTTGAATGGAAAATCCTACCAACCATTGTGCACATCTACATGAAACTCGGCATCCTTCATCAGGGATCCCCACCGCCCAGGTCACACTCTCTTTCTTACTGCTGTCATCAGGTAGAAGGTACAGGAGCCTGAGAACTTGCCCCACCAGGTTCAAGAACAGTTACTGCCATAGCCATCAGGCTCTTAAACAAAAGGGGATAACTACACTCACTTGACCACCCGTTGAGATGTTCCCACAACTACTGATCTCACTATAAGGCCTCTTTTTATCTCATTATCTCATGTTCTCATTATTTATTGCTGTTTATTTTGTAGTTGCATTTGCACATTTTGTTGTCTTTTGCACTCCAGTTGATCCTTCATTGATCCTGTTATAATAACTATTCTATAGATTTGCAGATTATGCCTGCAGGAAAATGAATCACTAGGTTGTATATGGTGACATATATGTATTTTGATAATAAAATTTACTTTGAACTTTGAATACAAAGAAACTTAATAGAATCTATGAAAAAATTCACACAACATAGATGGACAAACAAGCAATGTGCAAAAGACAATAAACTGCATCTACCAAGAGCGGAAAAAATAACGTAATAATGAATATTGAGAACATGAGTTGACTCTAAGGCTACATCCACACTAGACCAGATAATTTTGAAAATGCCGGTTTTGCGTAAAAATGATAAGGTGTCCACACTATGCGTTTTTGAAAATATCTCTATTCACACTGAAACGGAGATTTCAGCAAATTTCCTCCTCCGCACGCTCAGGACACATCTACCGAAAACAAGCGACATGTTTGGTGTTGAATCTCGCTGTAACAGTGCGCGTTTGTGTAGTTACAGACTAGAAAAACTTAAACGACAGACAGCTGTTGGCTCTTGCGCAGGAGAACTTAAAACTAAAAAAAAATCAAATACTGGAGAGTATGGCGGCAACCGACAGGGAGTTCACAGACAGATTGACCCGGCTGACGACGAACATTGAAAAACTGACTAACTCTGTTGCATTAATAAAGCACCTTGTTAAAGGTATAAAACATGTCTGCATCAGTGTTATCTTGTATTCCATACAATGTTACATTAGGCTGTTACACATCTATTGTCAGAGAAGTGCTTGCATAAATAGGTAAACCACCTTCATATGAGCAAGGACAGAAAACAGGGCAAAGTGAGTACTGTATACTTATTTAGGAGATTGGTGAGTAAAATCAGAGCTCATGGCATTGGGGGCAAGGTTTCAACATGGATAGAAAACTGGTTGGCAGATAGAAAGCAAAGGGTAGCAGTGAATGGGTGTTTCTCGGACCGGCTGGAGGTGACTAGTGAGGTACCACAGGGCTCTGTATTGGGACCACAGCTCTTTACGATTTATGTCAATGATTTAGATGAGGGCATTGAAAACTATCAGCAAGTTTGCTGACGATACTAAACTGGGTGGCATTGTGACATGCGAAGAGGACGTTAGGAGAATACAGGGAGACTTGGATAGGCTGAGTGAGTGGGCAGATACTTGGCAGATGTCATTCAATGTGAATAAATGTGAAGTTATCCACTTTGGAGGCAGGAACAAGAGGGCAGAGTATTGTCTGAACGGTGTCGAGTTAGGTAAGGGAGAAATGCAAAGAGACCTAGGAGTCCTAGTTCACCAGTCAATGAAAGTGAGTGAGCAAGTGCAACAGGCAGTAAAGAGGGCAAATGGAATGTTGGCCTTTGCTACAAGGGGAATTGAATACAAGAGCAAGGATGTCCTTTTGCATTTGTACAGGGCCCTGGTGAGACCACACCTGGAATATTGTGTACAGTTTTGGTCTCCAGGTTTAAGGAAGGACATTCTGGCAATTGAGGAAGTGCAGCGTAGATTCACTAGGTTGATTCCTGGGATGGCAGGGCTGTCTTACGCAGAGAGATTGGAGAGATTGGGCTTGTACACGCTGGAATTGAGGAGATTGAGAGGGGATCTGATTGAAACGTTTAAGATAATTAAAGGATTTGATAGGATTGAGGCAGGAAATATGTTCCAGATGTTGGGAGAGTCCAGTACCAGAGGGCATGGATTGAGAATAAGAGGTCGGTTATTTAAAACAGAGTTGAGGAAGAACTTCTTCTCCCAGAGAGTTGTGGAGGTGTGGAATGCACTGCCTCGGAAGACGGTGGAGGCCAATTCTCTGGATGCTTTCAAGAAGGAGCTGGATAGATATCTGATGGATAGGGGAATCAAGAGATATGGGGATAAGGCAGGGACTGGGTATTGATAGTGAATGATCAGCCATGATCTCAGAATGGCGGTGCAGACTCGAGGGGCCGAGTGGTCTACTTCTGCACCTATTGTCTATTGTTGTCTATTTATTCAGTAAGTTATAGGTCAAAGTATTTGGTGAGTACATTTCTAACTCTTCTGGCTTCAGTCTCATTGCCGTCTGTTCTGAAATTGTTAGGTTGCATTCACGAAAACAATGAAATGGAGCGCTGCCGTCTGCCAGTGTTTTCAAAAGTCTCCGGTTACCCTGTCCAAACTGATCTGCCCGAGCAGCATTTTCAGAAATACCCACCCTGGAAAGCGTTTCTGAAAAGCTCCGGTTTCAGGGGACGAAAACACCATTTTAGTGTGGACGGAGGGTAAAAACGAAGAGAAAAAGCTTCGGTTACGGATTTATCCAGCGTAGTGTGGATGTAGCCTAAGTCCATAGGTTTTGAAATAAGTTTGGTGTTGGGGTGCTGTACCTCCTTCCTGATGGCAGCAAGAAAAGAGAGTGGCCTACATAATAGGGTCCATCATGATGGCTGCTGTCTTCCTGCAATGACATTTCATTGACTGGGACCCAAGTCAGAAAAATATTGTCGCCAAACTGAAACAACAGTCATTGGAGTATCACATTTCTGGTCAGGGCATTAGGTGTTGTGGAGTGTCCAAAAGAAATTCGTAGCTCAAATTAATACATTTCATCCAACAATAATACTCTTTGGATGCCACAAAACTTGAGTTCCCACACCTTGAACTTCAGATATATATTCAAGAAAGGAACTGTCATTTTTTTGACGTGGAACCAGTGACTTAAGCTTCATTTAACCTGTATGTTTCTCATAAGAACACAAGAAATAGGCGAAGAAGTAGGCCATCTGGCCTGTTGAGCCTACTCCACCATTCAATAAGATTATGCTCATCTGACCATGGACTCATCTCCACCTGTCTCGTCTTTTCCCCATAACTCTTAATTTTCCCCTATTATGCGAAATCTATCCAACCTTGTCCTAAGTATATTTACTGAAGTAGCCTCCAC
The DNA here is from genome assembly GCF_030144855.1 of Hypanus sabinus. Classification (NCBI taxonomy): domain Eukaryota; kingdom Metazoa; phylum Chordata; class Chondrichthyes; order Myliobatiformes; family Dasyatidae; genus Hypanus; species Hypanus sabinus. Next base: position 2,832,429 of record NC_082706.1, read on the forward strand.
TGCTTCATTGAGCAGAGAATTCCACAGAGTCACCATTCTTTGGGAAAAGCAGTTCCTCCTCATCTATCCTAAATTTACTCCCCCGAATCTTGAGACTATATTCCCTAATTCTAGTCTCACCAACCAGTGGAAACAACTTTCCTTCCTCTATCTTATCTATCCCTTTTATAATTTTATTTTATATGTTTTTGTAAGATCTCTCATCCTTCTGAATTTGAGGGAATACAGGCCCAGGTGACTCAATCTCTCCTCATAGTCTAACCCCCTCATCTCTGGAATCAACCTCTTCTGCACCACCTCCAAAGCCAGTACAACCTTCCTCAAGTAAGAAGACCAGAATTGCACCCAGTACTCCAGATGTGGCTTCAGAGTACCTTGTACAGTTGCAGCATAACCTCCCTGCTCTTAAATTCAATCCCTCTAGTGATGAAGGCCAGCATTTCATTTGCCTTTTTGATCACCTGCTGTACCTGCAAGCCAACCTTTTGCGATTCATGCGCAAGTATTCCCAAGTCCCTCTGTATAGCAGCATGCTGCAATCTTTTACCATTTAAATAATAATCTGCGCTTCTATTTTTTCCTTTCCAAGTAGATGACCTCAGATTTACCAACATTGTACTCTATCTGCCAGACCCTTGCCCACTCACTTAACCACTCACTTAACTCGCCAGAATTTATAAACACTCTATTCTCGTTTCTTATCTCACACTAGTGTAACTGTTAATGAACACAATCCAGCTTGTTTTCCCAGGAGTGAATACTGCAGGATAGTACTGACAGGAGGGGCCAGCCTCCAACCCAGTACAGAATCCAGTGATTTGTGATCTCTGCTGGAATATGTGTAAATCAATTTTGTAACATTTAAAAAAAAAATAAAAGCAGGTACGTGAAGTATCGACTGGAGTAATATCCAGAAGATAGGAATATCATCCAGTCGTTCTGTCCAATACCACCTGTATCCCCAACTGTACTGGGTTAACAGAGTTTCACTCTACAAAGTTTATTAAATGACTCAGTGGCAGCAACTGTGATATCTTTAACCCCTTTCTGTGGTCCACAAATGTTGTAGCTTCTAAGTATTCCAGCAAGTGTGAGTGATGGGTGCTCATCTTTCACTGCCAGTTATAAGGCAACATATTGATCCTTGACACAAAGTACACTGTAGATGCTGTGGTCAAATCAACACGTACAAACAAGCTGGAGGAACTCAGCAGGTCAGGCAGCATCCGTTGAAACGAGCAGTCAACGTTTCGGGCTGAGACCCTTCGTCAGGACTGAAGAAGGAGGGGTCAGGGGCCCTACAAAGAAGGTGGGAGGAGGGAAGGTGCCAGGTGAAAAACCAGTCAGAGGAAAGATCAAGGGGTGGGGGAGGGGATAGACAGGAGAGGTGAAGAAGGAATGTAAAGGGAAAGGACTATGGGTAGTAGAAGAAGGTGGAGCCATGAGGGAAGTGATAGGCAGTTGGAAGAAGAGGAAGAGTGAAAATGGGATGGGGGACGGGAGAGGGAGGGAATTACCGGAAGTTGGAGAATTCAATGTTTATGCCAAGGGGCTGGAGACTACCCAGATGGTATATGAGGTGTTGCTCCTCCAGCCTGAGTTTGGCTTCATCATGGCAGTAGAGGAGGTCATGTATGGACATATCCGAATGGGAATGTGAAGCAGAGTTGAAGTGGGTGGCAACTGGGAGATCCTGTCTGTTGTGGCGGACGGAGCGGAGGTGCTCGACGAAGCGGTCTCCCAATCTGCATCAGGTCTCGCCGATGTAGAGGAGGCCACATCGGGAGCACTGGATGCAATAGGTGACCCCAACAGACTCACAGGTGAAGTGTTTGGGACCTTGAATGGTGGTAAGAGAGGAGGTGTAGGGACAGGTGTAACACTTACGCTTGCAGGGATAAGTACCAGGTGGGAGATCTGTGGGGAGAGACATGTGGACCAGGCAGTCGTGGAGGGAATGATCCCTGTGAAAAACGGAGAGGGGTAGAGAGGGAAAGATGTACTTAGTGGTGGGATCCTGTTGAAAGTGGTGGAAGTTGCGGAGGATAATATGCTGGATCTGGAGGCTGGCGGGGGGGTGGTGGGAGTTGTGGTACTGAGCAGGTGCCCAATGATGATTTGCAGGTTAGCAAAGAGAAGAAGCACCTTACACTCCCTTTGGTAGAAACGTGTCCCCACGCTACCAGTTAAATCTAGAGGATGCCATCTCCAAACATTAATGCATTGTCTCTAGGTAGCTTTGTGGTAGGTGTCCTGCTGAGCTGAGATGAACGTACACTGAGCAACCTCTTCTACAGATATGCCTGAAAACATGTAGTTGTACTATTGGTGAGCTCCTTACGTTGCTGCAAATTAAAGTTGTTTAAGCAAGGTGTGATTGACCTACAAATATTTCATGGTCATTAATGGCATATGCACTCAGTAGCACTGTATTAGGCACACATCATTAATAGGACATAAAAGATACAGGAGCAGATTAGGCCATTTGACCCATCAAGTCTGCTCCACCATCTCCTCATGGCCGATTAGGTTTTCCCCTCAGCCCCTATCTTCTGCCTTTAATCTACATAAAGACTTTACCTCCCCAGCTGCCTGTGTTGTGACCAAGAATTCCACAAATTCACCACTCTGGCTAAACAAATTCTCCTCATCACCACTCTAAAAGGATGCCCCTTTATTCTGAGGCTGTGTTCTCTGGTCTTCGACTCCCCCACCATAGAAAGCTTCCACTCTATCGAGGCCTTTCTTCATTCGATAGGTTTCAATGAGATCATCCCTCATTCTTCTGAATTCTAGTGAATACAGGCCTAGAGCCATCTAACACTCTTCATATGACAAGCCTGGAAACATTTTCATGAACCTCCTTTGAACCTTCTTCAGTTTCAGCATTCTTTCCAAATAAAGGCCCAAACCCTGCTCATAATACACTCAGACCCTGCGTAACATTACCCCACATAGCGCTAATTTGTTACAACACTGTTATAAGAAAAATTCATTCTAAACAACACTTAAAATTTCTCGCGTAGTTGCCATTACAGTAAACATTCAGCCAATGAGAGCACTTTAAATATGCTCTGAGCCACTCACAGCCAGTCAAGTATTAGTTCACAGTCTGCCTCACTGCGTCTGTAAATGTTCTTGCTCCCTTGCTCTATTCAATTTTTTTCACCCATAATGTCTGGAAAACTGACTGCAACTTCCTGTGAGGGTAGGGTAGGGAGAGCCTTAATACCAAAGAGCTTGGAGAACTGGCAGAGCAACACACTCTGGGTAAATCTGAGGACACAGCTGGAGAGGAGGGAACACCAGCAAGAAACCTCACCACAAAATACCTCAGCACTAGCATCACCACAATCACACAAATCATGGATCAGTTCATCGATAATGGTCCTGACTGGGAGCGAAGTGGCGCAGTGGCATCAGCACCGGACTTTGGAAGCAAAGGTTCCCAAGTTCGAACCTAGTTGCCCCCATTCCCCCATGCTTTCCATCCATGCTGGGTTGAGCGCTGGGCTGGGCATTCAACCTCGTAAAAATCAAAGGTTGGGTCAGGAATGTTCATACCATGGACCTGGTTAATCCAAAAGGAGACCAATCCTGACACTACGCACCAGTCAAGAATGGCTGACTGTTTGGTGTGAAAAGCTATGAAATGAACCAGGAGCGAAGCAATAAGGCAAAGGTGTGTTCAACATGATTTTCTGCTACGGAGAGCTGCTTCTTGAGAGGAAAATTAAGAAAGGGCAGTCAAATCTCAATGCCTACTTGAAGAAGAAGCCGGTTAGAGGAGGTCTACAGCCTGGTCCCTCCTCTAAAATGTAATCACCATCCACTTCCCTCGGCTGCTGTTGTGGATGTGTTGCTGCTCCACTGATGTACAGATTAGGCCTATTTGCAAGTTTGTTACTCCACAAATTACTGTGTATAATAAAATAATGTATCATATCTCAGGTTTCATTTTATTTTTATCAGGCACACATGTCAGTTTACATAATGATATAATGACCCTGAATAGAGCTGATTTACATAGTGCTTCACCACTGAGGAAGGCATCATCAGCATTAAGTGGGGTCTGCGTGTCCTCCAACTGAGGCCTCATCAGTGCTAGATAAAGTCTCAATGTTACATCCTTGCTTTTATATTCTCATCCTCTTGAAATTGCGAACATTGCATTTGCCTTCCTCACCACAGACTCACCTGCAAATTAACCTTTAGGGAATCCTGCATAAGGACTCCCAAGTCCCTTTGCACCTCAGCTTTTTATATTTTTTCTCCATTTAGAAAACAGTCAATCCTTTCATTCTTCCACCAAAGTGCATGACCATATACTTCATGACACTGTATTTCATCTGCCACTTTTTTGCCCATTCTCCTAATCTGAGTCCTTCTGTGCCTCTGTACTTCCTCAGAACTACCTGCCCCTCCACCTATCTTCATAGTGTCTACAAACTTTGCAACAAAGCCATCAATTCAATTATCCAAATCATTAATATGTAAGGTAAAATGAATCGGTCTCAACACCACTAGTCACCGACCGCCCTTTACTCCCACTCTTTGCCTCCTGCCAGTCGGACACTGTTTTATTCATGCTAGAATCTTTCCTGTAATACCATGGGCTCATAGCTTGTTAAGCATCCTCATTTGTGGCACCCTGTCAAAGGCCTTCTGAAACTCTAAGTACACCAACCGATTTTCCTTTGTCTATCCTGCATGTTATTTCTTCAAAGAATTCCAACACATTTGTCAGTCAAGATTTTCCCTTGAGGAAACTATGGCCTATTTTATTGTATGCCACCAAGCACCCTGAGAACTCATTCTTAATAATTGATTCCCAACGTCTTCCCAGCCACTGAGGCCAGACTAGCTGGTCTGTAACTTTCTTTCTTCTGCCTTTCTCCCTTGAAGAGTGGAGTAATGTTTGCAATTTTCCAGTCTTCTGGAACCATTACTGATGCCTCCACAATCTCTTCAGTCATCTCATTCAGAACTCTACGGTATACACCATTTGGTCGAGGTGACTTATCTACCTTCAGACCTTTCAGTTTCCCGAGAATGTTCTTCACACACTTGATGACCACTGACACCTGGAATTATCACCACTCTTCTCCACAGTGAAGACTGATGCCAAATAATTATTCAATTTGTCCACCATTTCATTGTCCTCCATTACTACCTCGCCGGCATTGTTTTCCAGTTGTCTGAAATCCACTCTCATCTCTTTTACACTTTATGTATCTGAAGAAACTTTTGGTATCTTCTTTAGTATTATTGTCTAGCTTACTTTCGCATTCAATCCTTACCTTTTTAATGACTTTTCAGTTGCTTTCTGGTGGTTTTTAAAAGCTTCCCAATCCTCTAACTTCTCACTACTATTTGCTCTATTATATGCCCTCTTTTTAGCTTTTATGTTAGCTTTAACTTCTTGTTAGCCACGGTTGTGTCATCTTTCCATAATAATACTTCTTCCTCTTTGAGATGTATTTATATCTAGCATCTTCTGAATTGCTTCCAGAAATTCCAGTCATTACTGCTCTGCTGTCATTCCTGCCAGTGTTCTTTTCCAATCAGTTTTGGCGAACTCCTTTCTCATGCCTCTGTAATTCCCTTTACTCCACTGTAATACTGATACATCAGACCTTAACTTCTCCTTCAATTTCAGGATGAATTCAATCATATTATGATCACTTGCCCCAAGGTATAGAATATAGAAATCTGAAGCACATTACAGGTCCTTTGGCCCACAATGTTGTGCCGACACTGTAACCTACTCCAGAAACTGCCTAGAATTACTCTATCGCATAGCCCTCTATTTTTCTAAGATCTGTGTACCAATCTAAGAGTTTCTTAGATGATCCTATTGTATCTGCTTCCATCACCGTCGCCAGCAGTGCATTCCATGCACCCACCACTCTTTGTGAGAAAAACTTGTATTTCTACCAACTTCCAAGCACCTGAAAACTATGCCCCCTCATGTTAGCCATTTCAGCCATGGTAAAAAGCCTCTGACTATCCACACGATCAATGCCTCTCATCATCTTATACACCTTTATCAGGTCACCTCTCATCCTCTGTCGCTCCAAGGAGGAAAGGCCAGGTTCTCTCAACGTATTTCCTATATAGCTGTAACATTACCTCACAGCTCTTGAACTCAATCCCATGGTTGGTGAATGCTAATATACCATATGCTGCCTTAACACTGTCAACCTGTGCAGCAGCTTTGAGTGTCCTATGGATATGGACTCCCATTGATGACACCGTGGAAATTATCTTAAAAATAATCAAAGAAAATTTTGTATTTTCTTGTAACTATTGTTCACAGAAGTGTTAGGTCAGTATGATTTAATGTGGCAGTGATCTGTTGTGTTGTCTGATCACAGACCACCATGCTCCTTTGTTTTTCAGTTTAGAGAGAGAAAGTTAAGTGGCAAATTCAATCTTAAAACAAAAGTCAGGACTTCCATTTAAACTGTTGTTGGATATAACTGTGTTTCTAAACTGGTTTTAAGTTCCCAAAGGTTGCATTCTTTGGGAGCTTTCATTCCATCGCTCAAACTGAATGTACTGTAATTTTTAAAAATGTGTTAATTTAAAAAATGGAGTTTAAAGTAAAATATACTGTCAACTGTTGTGCCTAGCTGAGACCAGGCAAAGTTTTCCTTGATTGGTCTCAAATTGATCGTGCCCTAGATTGTTTGTCCAGTGTGTAAACATTAGCTCTTTCTGTTATTGGCAGCTAATGTAGCGTAACAGTGGCATCATGAATCTGCAGATCACTGCTGGAGGTTGATCCTGTGTCAGCACAGGAACACATTCTCAGACTGAAAATTCATTAACTCCTACAGAGCATACAGAAATTTTATTACAGACATGCAGAGAGCACAGAAATCTCATTGTCTTATGCTACATATTGCTATTCACTGACATCTCACCATTCTGTGCATGCAGTACCTTGAATCTCTCTGGTTCATATAGATTGAACTATATGGGGGAGTGGGGGGAGGATAATGTAACCTTGCCATCTGAGTCTATTCCCTTTGTTTCCTCCAGGTATTCCAGTTTCCTCTCACATTTCCAAGACATTAGGTTTACTAAGTTGTGAGCAGGTCTCAATGACTGTTGTCCAGAGCACTTGTATTCACAGTAATGAAGTCTTTTGGGAGGTTGCTGATGAAACATATTAACTCTAGCCTTAGAAGCAACTTAGATCCACTCTAATTTGCCTACCAAGCAAGAAATCCACAGTAGATCCAGGTCATTGACTCTTCTCTCAGCATTCAGTACCAGGATCCCCTCAGATCAATAAGCTCCTAGATCTTAGCCTCAATGCCACCCTATGAAATTATGCAACTTCCGGGGTGCCTAGGGGCGAGTCAAGTAGCAGCAGAACTTTCAGTGGATATGATTAAATATTCTCGCTTCAGCCTGATACAGCTAAAAAGCTCAACTACTTCCAGGTCAGTACAGTCAACAGAGATGTCTTAATGTGTTTAAACAACTTTCGCTGCTTAAAGCTGATGGAACCAATACTGATTGTGGATGGAAGTGTCCACATAGAATTCTACGGAGGAAGCGTGGTTGTAGATCACGGATACAAGTGCGTTTAAGGAAATGGGGTTTTAAACTCCCAATACTGACTTATCTTGCTGGCAAATGTGCAATCTCTGGTGAATAAAATTGATAATCTCAGAGCTAGGGTGCTGAATCAGAAGGACATAAGGACTGTGTGTGTCCTTTGTTTCATGGAATCCTGGTTAACCCCTTCCATATTGGATGCAGTGATTCAGATTGATGGGCTTACTGTACACTGTCAGGATAGATCTGTTGAGTCTCTCAAAAGCAGAGGTGGAGGAGTATGCCTCATGATCAACTCTTCTTGGTGCACAAATATATCAGTGATGTCCCAATTTTGTTCCCCAGACCTGGAATATGTGATGGTTAAGTACCATCCTTTTTATCTACTGTGGGAATTCTCTGGCATATGTTCCACCTCAGGCCAACGTCAGTCAGGCTTTAGATGATCTGAGTAATGGGATGAATATACACGAAACAGCACACCCAAACGTCTTCACCTTCGTTTTGGGAGATTTTAACCAGGCTAGTCTGAAAAAATCACTAAGCAATTACCATCAAGAGATCTCTTGCAATACTAGAGGTAACAATACACTGGACCTTTGTTACACCACCATCAAGAATGCCTACTGTGCTATTCCATGCCCTCACTTCAGGAAGTCTGATCTCCTGGCTGTACTTCTGCTCCCTGAATATAGGCAGAGACTGAAGACTACAGCACCAGCTGTGAGGGCCAAGAAGGTATGGACAAGGGAAGCACAGGAGCACCTACAGGACTGCTATGAATTGGTGGACTGGACCGTATACAGGGATTCATTTTCAAACCTGGATAAGTATGCCGCAGTTGTTACCGACTTCACTAAAACCTGTGTGGATGAGTGTGTGCCTACAAAGACTTACTCTACGTTCCCAAGCCAAAAGCCGTGGATGAACCAGGAGGTACTTTGTCTACTGAAGACTAGATCTATGGCATTCAAGTCTGGCGACCCAGGCCTGTACAAGAAGACCATGTATAATTTGCAGAAGGCTATTTCAAGGGCGAAGAGACAATTTCGAACAGGTTGGAGGCAACATCGGATGTACGACAGCTCTGGCAGCGTTTGCAAGACATTACTTCCTACAAAGCAAAACCTAATAGCATGAATGGCAATGATGCTTCACTACCAGATGAACTCAACGCCTTCTATGCACGCTTTGAAAGGGAAAACACAACTGGAGCTGTGATGATCCCTACTGCACCTGATGGCCCTGTGATCTCTGTCTCAGAGGCTGCTTTTAGTCTGTCTTTAAAAAGAGTGAACCCTTGCAAGGTGGAAGGTCCCGATGGAGTACCTGGTAAGGCTCTGAAAACCTGTGCCAACCAACTGGCGGGAGTATTCAAGGACATTTTCAACCACTCACTGCTACGGGCAGAAGTTCCCACTTGCTTCAAAAAGGCAGCAATTATACTAGTGCCAAAGAAGAATAATGTGAGCTGCCTTAATGACTATCACCCAGTAGCATTCACATCTACAGTGGTGAAATGCTGTGAGAGGTTGGTCATAACTAGACTGTACTCTCACCTCAGCAAGGACCTGGACCCATTGCAATCTCAATGGCTTTTCACACGGCTTAGACCAGCTGGACAACACAAACACCTATGTCAGGATGCTGTTCTTCGACTGTAGCTCAGCATTTAACACCATCATTCCCATAATCCTGATTGAGAAGTTGCACAACTTGGGCCACTGTACCTCCCTCTGCAATTGGATCCTCGGCTTCCTAACCAGAAGACCACAATCTGTGGATTCGTGTTAACATCTCCTCGCTGACAGTTAACACTGGTGCACCTCAGGGGTGCGTGCTTAGCCCACTGCTCTACTCTCTATATACCCATGACTGTGTGGGTAGGCATCACTCAAATACCATCTATAAATTTGCTGATGATGCAACCATTGTTGGTAGAATCACAGATGGTGATGAGAGGGCGTACAGGAGCGAGATATGCCAATTAGTGGAGTGGTTTCGCAGCAATAACCTGGCACTTAACATCAATAAGACAGAAGAGCTGATTGTGGACTTCAGGAAGGGCAAGTTGAAGGAACACATACCAATCCTCATAGAGGTATCAGAAGTGAAGTGAGTGAGCAGTTTCAAGTTCCTGGGTGTCAAGATCTCTGAGGATCTAACCTGGTTCCAACATATTAATGTTGTCATAAAGAAGGCAAGACAGTGGCTATACTTCATTAGGAGTTTGAAGCAATTTGGCAAGTCAACAAATACACTCAAAAACTTCTATTGTTATACAGTGGAGAGCATTCTGAACGGCTGCATCACTGTCTGGTATGGAGGGGCTTCTGCACAGGACCGAAATAAGCTGCAGAGTGTCGTAAATCTAGTCAGCTCCATCTTGGGTACTAGCCTACAAAGTACCCAGGACGTCTTCAAGGAGCAGTGTCTTAGAAAGGCAGCGTCCATTATTAAGGACCTCCAGCACCCAGGGCATGCTCTTTTCTCACTGTTAACATCATGTAGGAGGTACAGAAGCCTGAGGGCACACAGTCAGTGATTCAGGAGCAGCTTCTTCCCTTCTGCCTTCTGATTCCTAAATGGACATTGAACCCTTGAACACTACCTCACTTTATTATATTATTATAGATATATTTATATTACTTGTATTATTTGATTTTTGCACGATTTTTAATCTATTCAGTATACGTATACTATAATTGATTTACTTATCTACTATTATTTTTATTTTGTTTTTTTCCCTCTATTATGTACTGCATTGAACTGCTGCTGCTAAGTTAACAAATTTAACAAATAATCTGTTAAATTTAATTTAACAGATGATAATTATCCTGATTCTGATTCTGGATCCTTGATTTCCACATTAGTAAGTCTGGATTGGTAACAACATCTCCTCCACCATCTCCATAAGTACAGCTGCACCACAAGTCAGTGTGCTTAGCCCCTTTCTCATGTTTATAACTGTGTGACTAAGCGCAGCTCCAATGTCATTTTCACGTTTGCTGATGACCCCAATGCTATAAGCCATATGAAAAGTGATGAATCAGCATATAGGAGGGAGATTGAAAATCTAGCTGAGTGATGCCACAACAGCCTCTTTCTCAACGTCAGCAAGACCGAGAAGCTTTATTGTCTTCAGGAGAAGGAAACCAGAGGTCATGAGCCAGCCTTCATTGGAGGATTTGAGGTGGAGAGGATCAGCAACTTTAAAATTTTCAGTCTTGTTATTTTGGAAGACCTGTCCTGGGCTCAGCACGTAAGTGCAATTATGAAGAAAGCCTCTACTTAAGGGTTTGCAGAGATACAGCATGACATCTAAAAATGACAAACTTCAGTAGATGTGTGGTGGACAGTATATTGACTGGCTGCATCCTGCAACACAGCCCAGTGTAGGAAACAGTGCCAATCCTACAACATGTAGTGGGTATGGTGGGTAAAATGGAGCACTGTCACAGGAAAGCAGCATTCATCGTCAGGGACCCCACCACACAGGATGCGCTCTGTACACCAGGTGAGGCCTCACCAGTACCCTGTACAGTTGCAGCATAACCTCTCTGCTCTTAAGTTCAATCCCTCTAGCAATGAAGGCTAACATTCCATTTGCCTTCTTGATAGCCTGCTGCACTTGCAAACCAACCTTTTGTGATTCATGCACAAGCAGTCCTTCTGCACAGCAGCATGCTGCAATTTTTTTTACTATTTAAATAATACTCGTTGATGACTTAGCATTTACCAACATTGTACTCCATCTGTTAGACACTTGCCCACTCACTTAACCTATCTATATCTCTCTTCAGACTCTCTGTATCTTCTGCACAGTTTGCTTTTCCGCTCAATTTAGTGTCATCGCAAACTTAGATACACTACACTCAGTCCCCTCTTCCAGATCGTTAATGTATATCATGAACAGTTGTGGGCCCAGCTCCGACCCCTGTGGCACATCGCTCAACACTAATTGCCAACCAGAGTAGTACCCATATATCCCAAATCTCTGCTTTTTATTAGTTAATCAATCATCAATCCATGCTAATACATCACCCCCACTTACAGTACAAGTGTAAAGTAGAATAAAAGAATTGTTACTCTGGATCAGAGGCAGCATAAAATATACAACACAATAAATAGAAGTTCCTTAAGATAGGGTATATACATAGATTGATATTATGTCCATAAAGTGACACTAGGTACAGGAGTGTCTGTATGTACTGACACCCTACAGCAAATGATACAGTAGTGGTGGTGTCTAAGGGAATAATTGTGGGAGATTGTGTGTGTCCATTTGAGAAAATATTTGTGATTTTTCTTTATTGTATCATCAGAACTCCCAACTATAGCACTCTCTGAGCACCCTCCAGAATAAAGAGCAGTATCATACTGTTGCTTCATAGCAAATATGTGCTCAGGTTTGCATCTTACATCTGTAAGATGGTGGCTTGCCTGGCCACCCCAGTGACTGGATCCAATCAAAGGTGCATTTGTTCGTCCTGTATATCTTTTTTATGATCACAAGTCACTGCTGGATGCTGGGAATATAAAGTATGGCAGGATTATCCTATCGATGAGTTGCTTGATAGCGAGGGAGTTGGACTTACTGTGTACCAACGTGTTGTTGCTTGAACTTGTCGTGCACCGTTGGACGGTGCACAGGGTGAGTGATTGTCTTGGTTGATTTTATTGGGATCGCAATACTCTGTGATATTGGTGATGTTGAATATTGCAAATCCAGTTCCCTGTTACATTAGTGACACAGACAATGAGAAGCTGTTGTGCCAAGGACGAGGCCAAAACCTGTTCAGCTGATCAGAGAGGAGATGTCGAGGCAGTGTGGGAGAGCTGGAATCTGGGGACTGGCTCCTCCTGTTGGTGCTCCTCTCCAGTGTTCACTTGGTGATAGAATAAACTGGTCCAGGCCAACTTATCGTCAATTGTACAGTCATGCCACTCAGGGCCTTGGGTTATATTATTTATTTTTGTTTTTTGTGACTGCATGTTTTTCTGAAATTGTAACCATATGTGCTAATTGTGCTGTGCACTGTTGGTAATGTGTTTTGCAGCTTGGCCCTGGAGGAATGCTGTTTTAATTGGCTGAATTCTTGTATGATTGAATGACACTTAAATTTGAATCTTGCAGACATCCTGGCATACAGTGCCAAAGGTATTTTCTCAGCCTTCATACAGTGCAACATATTTCACTGTATGTTTTGATGTTATAAATAAATGAATCTGAACTGGAATTTGTTTCTTGGCCTCAAGTTCCTGGGGCAGAAAGTTAGCATTAACTAAGCTTGGGGCTAATTCTTTACAGATGGATCCAAGGAAGAAGGATGATAAAGGTATCAAGTATTTGGACACAGTCCCAGTGATGATATAGCTCAGATGTTGAAGTGTGCCCATAAGTCGTTAATAACAGAGATAGAATCATCGTGGCACTAAGAGATTTGCCATTTTTTTTTCATAATTTGGTCTGTATCAGCAGAGACACTTGGTACTGGCACAGAAAATACCAGGTCTGTTTGCTTTATATCCAGCAATTCTATAGAGCAAGGGGTTCCCAACATGGGGTCCACGGACCCCTTGTTTAATGGTATAAAAAAAATTTGTGAATTTCTGCTATGGACTCATCACTGACTTGATAGTAATGTGCTCTTGTTTGTGGTTCACATTGTTCTTTAATAACCACCATATTTGTTGTTTCAGAGCTTAGCCCAGCTAGAGATACTGTGTAAACAACTCTATGAAACCACCGACACATCCACCCGACTACAGGCAGAAAAGGCCCTGGTTGAATTCACCAATAGCCCGGACTGCCTGAGCAAATGCCAACTACTCCTGGAGAGAGGAAGTGTAAGTATCATCAACTGCTAAATACTTATTCGAGTAGTTTGTGGACAGATTGAAAGGTATGCATAAAATTACTTAAGCTTGGATCATGAAATCACCTTTGTGTATTTGTGACTACCTTAATCATGGACACCTTCCTACTCTCCTAGGTCTCTCCCTCTTCTCTTCTGCTCCCCCTCCACCTCTCCCTCCAGACAGACAAATGCACACACCTTACTGATGGGAACTAAAATCTTAATTCTATAATCACCCTTCTTGCTTGATTTGGGTGCTTTCCAAGTAATACACTCGCTCTGTAACCTTGCATTCAGTTAGAGTCCTAATAATGCATTTGATGGGAACAAATTCATCAATGGCTCTCGAGAATTTTTATACAACATGTAGGCTGCTACAGAAAGAATATAAATGTAAAAGAAAATTAGACATTAATGTTATGATAACATTAGAGTTCATTGTGTATTGATGAAAGATTGTAACAGTGTTTTGATTTGCTGAATTGTAGGTAATTGCGGATTATTACCCATTTGCCTGCCGACCGTGTGGATTTAAAATATAATTCAGTGCATTGGAATTTTGCATTTTGCTTTATTTATGGTTTGATTTAGTTTTAACTTCCTCTGTGAATCACAGAATTTACCTGGCATGTGTTTGATGGATAACATTTGTGAAGTTCCAGCTTGTTTTCCATCTTCTTAAATGGTGTTGGTTACTGCCATATCTGTTCAGCGGTCCCGAAAATAGCTGTCTACCTCCCTATCTAAGAGCTGTATGCACATTAATTTTGTTTTGTGCTTCTCAAGTCATGAAATAATCTTTCTTTTGATTAATACTACTCGTTCAATACGGGAGTACTTTTTGTTACTACAGTTAGTAAAGATATCAAATGAACTTCTGAGGAAACATCATTCACCTGAGCATTAACTAATTCTCCACAGATGCAGCCTGCCCTGCTGTGGTTCTCCATCATTTTCTGTACTTGTTTCAGATTCGCAGCATTTTCAGGGTTTTGACTCGACACCCTCTGTGTAACTGGGACTTCTTGATGGAAAGACCCCAGTCAATCGGAGTTGGCAGCAACGTCTCAAGTTGCATCAAACTCCTGCACTGGTGCTCTCCAGGGTTGTATGCTCAGCCTGCTATTGACTCACCTGCACTGCCAGATCCAACTCAAACCACATCAAGTTTGCTAATGATACAAAAGTGATTGGCCTCATTGGCAACAATGATGAGTTGGTGTACAGAGAGTAAGTAGAGAGGTTTTCCAAATGGTATGAGAACAACCGCCTGAGTTTCAGTGTGGACAAGACAAAAGAGATGATTGTGAACTTCAGAAAGACTCAGGTTGACCACTCTCCATTGCACATTAACAGCTCTACCATGGAGAGCCGAAGAGCACCAAGTTCCCTGGTGTTCACGTAACAGTTTATCTAACCTGGACCCACAACATCTCCTCATTAATCAAGAAGGTACAGCAGGGTCTACACTTTCTGATGACATTGAAGTGTGCAAGGCTGCCTGTGCCCATTCTAACAATTCTCTACAGGAACACCATCAAGATAGTCCTTTCTGGCTGCATCATTATGTGGTACAGAAGCTGCAAGGCATTGCACCACAAGACCCTACAGAGAATATTAAGATATGCCAAGAGGATTGGCGGGGTCTCCCTCTCCACTATTTGTGATATTTACCGAGAGTGTTGTATGTGAATCATCCGAAGCATTGTTGAAGATCCCTATCATCTATCCCACAATCTCTTTGACCCACTACAGTGAGGAAGGAGCTACATGAGCATCAAGTCTAGGACTGGGTAGCGGCTTCTTCTCTCAAGCTTTGAGTCTAATGAATACCTTGCCACCATGGTGGTCTTGTCAATAGAACAGCGAACTGTTTTCCCTGTGCTGTGCACTCCATGCAGAATATGAACTATCTTCAACCACCCTGTGTCTTCTGTTGGCAAGCCATTTCTGGATCCACAAAGCAAGGTCTCCTTGGATCCCATGCCTCCTTACTTTCTGAATGAACCTTGCAAGGGGAACCTTATCAAATACCTTACTGAAATCCATATACCCTATGTCCACTACTCCACCTTCATCAGTGTGTTTTTTTACATCCTCAAAGAATTCATTCAGGCTCGTAAGGCGTGACCTGCCCTTGACAAAGCCATGCTGACTATTCCTAATCAGGTTATGTCTCCCCAAATGCTCATAAATCCTACCTCTCAGGATCTTCAACAACATATGCCCACCACTGAAGTCAGACTCACTGATCTATAATTTCCTGGGTTATCTCTACTCCCTTTCTTGAACAAGGGTAAAACATTTGCAATCCTCTAATCCTGTCCCTATTGATGATGCAAAGATCATCACCAGAGACTCGGTAATCTCCTCCCTCTCTTCCCACAATAGCCTGGGATATATCTCATCTGGTCCTGGCGACTTACCTAGTTTAATGTTTTTCAAAAGCTCCAGCACATCCTCTTTCTTAATGTCTATACACTTAAGCACTTCAGTCCACCGTAAGTCATCTCCAGAATTGCCAAGATCCTCTTCCCTGGGGAATACTGAAGCAAGGTATTCATTAAGTACCTCTGCTACCTCTTCCGACTCCATGTACATGCTTCCACTATAGCACCTGATTGGTCCTATTCTCACCCGGCTCATCCTCTTGCTCTTCACATACTTGTAGAATGCTTTGGGGTTTTCCTTAATCCTGCTCACCAAAGTCTTCTCTTGACCCCTTCTAGCTCTCCTAATTTCATTCTTGAGCTCCATCATGGCACCCTATAATTTTCTGGAGCTCTAACTGTACTTAGTTTCTTGAACCTTTTGTAAGCTTTTCTTCTTAACTTGATTTTCTACATTCTTTATACACCATGATTCTTTTACCTTATCATCCTTTCCCTGCCTCAATGGAACATGCCTATGTAGAACTCCGTACAAATGTTCCCTGAGCATTTGTCACATTTCTGCTGTGCATTTCCCAGAGAACATCTGCTCTCAATTTATGCTCACAAGTTCCTGTCTAATAGTATCATATTTCCCCCCTACTTCAATTAAATGTTTTCCCAATTTTCTGCTCCTATCCCTCTCCAGCACTATGGTAAAGGAGATGGAATTATGATCACTAGCTCCAAAATGCTCTCCCACTGAAAGATCTGACACCTGATCAGATTCATTTCCCAATAACAGATGAAATACAGCTTAATTTAAGGAGATGCCAGTCAATATTAGGAAAGTTAAAATCTCCCATTACAGCAACCCTGTTATTATTGCCCTTCCCTTGGACAACATTGGTGGCGTGGAGAGGGAAGACTTGCAGCTTGGGAAACTGCCGGTCTTCCATTTAAAAAAAAACTTGCCCAGGCTTGCGCCCTGGAAACTTTCCAAGGTGCAAATCCATGGTCTATCGAGACTAACGGAGGCCTACACACATTATTATTGCACCATTCCAGAACATGCCTCCTTATCTGTTCCTCAATGTCCCTGTTACTATTAGGAGGTCTATTTTTTTTAAACTTTCTTTTTAAAAGAAAGTTATTGTCCCTTTCCTGTTTTTGACTTCTCTGACACAGTAGTGGGTGCGTGGAATGCATTGCCAGCAATGGTGGTAGAGGCGGATGGAATAGGGTCTTTTAAGAAGCTCTTAGTTAGGTACATGGAGTTTAGAAAAGTAGAAGGATATGCAGTAGGCAACTTCTAGGCAGTTTCTAGAATAGGTTTACATGGTTGGCACAACATTGTAGGCCAAAGGGCCTGTGATGTGCTGTAGATTTCTATTTTCATACTGATTCAGTAGACAATCCCTCCATGACTTCCTCCTTTTCTGCAGCCAGGACAGTATCCTTGATAGCCATTCCGCGCCCCTACCTCTTTTGCCGCCCTCCTTGTCCTTTTTGAAACATCTGAAGCCTGGCACATTCAGCAGCCATTCCTGCCACTGAGACATCCAAGCCTCTGTAATGGCCACAGCATCATAATTCCACATATTGATCCAAGTTCATCCACATTATTTGAGTACAAGGAGTATCATAAACAAACACATCTCAAACCATCAGGCTGAGTGTATCTTTGCTCTATCCTCTACCTATCCTTCCTCACAAATTCCCTACGCTATCTCTATTTGTGCGCCAACCACCCTGTTCTCTGCCTCTTCAATTTGGTTCCCACGCCCCTGCAAATCTAGTTTAAACCCTCCCCAACAGCATTAGCAAACCTTCCTCTGATATTGGTTCCCCTCCACTTCAGGTGCAACCTGACTTTTTTGTCACACCTGCACCTGAAGAGGTCCCAATGATCCAGAAATCTGAATCCCTGTCCCCTGCTCCAATCCTTCAGCCACGCATTTATCCACCACCTCATTTTATTCCTTTACTCACTGTCGGGTGGCACAGGCAGCAATCCCAAGATTACCACCCTTGAGGTCCTGCTTCTCGGCTTCCTTCCTAACTCCCTGCATTCTGCTTTCAAATTCTACCTATGTCATTGGAACCAAAATGTACTAGACCTCTGGCTGCTCACCCTCCCATTTCACGATATTGTGGATCCCATTCAGAAACATCACGAGCCCTGGCACCTGGAAGGCAAACTACCGTCCTTGTTTTTTTTTGTGCCCACAGTACTGCCTATCTGTCCCCCTAATTATAGAGTCTCCTATTACTGCTACCATCCTTTTCTATACCCTACCCTTCTGAGCCACAGGGCCAGACAGTGCCAGAAGCACAGCCACTGTTGCTTTCCCCAGGTAGGTCATTTTCTCCTCTTCCCCCCCCCCCCCCCCCCCCAGCAGTTCTCAAAATGGAGTAGTTATTGTTATGGAGGGATGCCGTAAGGGTGCTCTCCACTACATGACGCTCTCCTCTCTGTCTCCTGTGGCCCTGGTGTAACTATTTGCCTGTAGCTCCTGTTGATCACCTCCTCACTTTCCCAAACAAGCTGAAGGTCATCAAACTGCAGCTCCAGTTCCCTAACTCAGTCTCTGAGGAGCTGTAACTTGATGCACCTGGTGCAGATGTGGCCATCTGGGAGGCTGGAAGTCTCCCAGGTATCCCATATCTGACACCCAGAGTAGAAAACTGGCCATGCAGTCATACCCACTATTCTTAAGTTAGAGGAAAAAAGAGATATGAAAGTAACTTGCCTCTTTACCTTGTCAAAGCCCCAGTGAGCCAAAGCCCTTCTACTTTGATTCACGCTACTCCGACCACTCCACCAGGCTGTGTCTCCCTTTTCTCCTGGAACAGAAATGTGCCTTTAATTCATCTTGCACTGTTAGGAACCATAACCTGGACCTCACCAAAACTGCACTTTTTTCAAATTTAAGTATTTTACAAAGAAATAGCAATATTTCCTACACTACCAGTTCATTTGACAGTAATGTAAGTCTAAGAAATAGCTTGTTTTCTAAAATCTTCCTCTTATTGTTCTCTAGTCATCGTATTCACAGTTGCTGGCGGCAACCTGCCTTACAAAGCTCGTCTCACGAACAAACAACCCTTTGCCTTTAGAACAACGTACTGACATACGTAAGTATAGAACATATTTTTTATCTATGCTCTTCTTAAGAGGCACAAAGTCTGCAATCTAATCTATTTTTTCCACATGAAATGGGGTTAAAATGATAATGATACGTTTCTACCAAAGGATGTGTAAGGCTCGCCTTCACTTTACTAGCCTGCAAGTCACTGTTGGGCAAAGTGTAGCAACTGTTTGGCCTCGGGGCATGTGAAGCTATGGGAGCAGGTGGTGCATGGTCACATGAACAGCTGGTGCATCTCACAAGTCCTGGTTATGTGACCACTGACACCCAGCAGACAATCTCTGATGAGTAATGGCTAGGGTCACCCATCTTGTAAAGACACTGCCCAGTAGAAGGCAATGGTAAACCACTTCTGTAGAAAAATTTTCCAAGAAATTTCCAAGATCATGATCGCCTATGTCATACGACATGGGTCATAATGATAATGATGACTTTAATCAATTAAGTTTGTACTTGTAAATTAATACTAAATGCTGGAAGCACTTAGTAGCGTAGTAGGGAACAAAACAGAGTCTGTTTTTCAAACTAGGGATCCTTTATCAGAAAAGTGAAAGGGAGGGGTGGGAAGGGCTGATGCAGCGTCTGTGGTAGGTTGTAGATAAGGCAACAATTTACTTGTACTTCCAATTTAGTGTGTTATTTTTAGTGTTCACTGTCTTTTCTACTTTGGAGAAACAAAATATAGATCGCAGAGTGCAAGCTCACAGAGGGGGAGCAGTGAGAGAGAATCTTACTGAACTCCCGTGGTGGGACCCTTTCTTACAAGGAGAGAATCTCACAATTGGGAGTTCTGTGCTAACCTCTCATTAACCATCTGAACCTGCCATAACGTGAGAACTCTGAACAATACAGCATTGGAGAGGCCCATCTACCTGAAGCGATTGGTTTTAATGCACCAGTAACCCACCTTTGCCCCTTCTCCTGTGAGTAGAAACAGTTCCATCGGGCTTAGTAGGTAAGCCACACGTGAAAGTTAGGAGCTGGACTTTTATCGGTGGCTATTTGAGGTGCACGCTATTGGGAGCACTTAATGGGTAGTGGGAGCTTGTCCCCATTACCACCCCAGCTATAACAACCTTAAGGAACCAGCCAATCAACCTTACTCTATTTTATATGCGCAAGCCAGTTCAGAATCCCAGGTTTGCAATTTGCCCTATGTAAAACATTCCAGTACAGGAAAATGCCATTTGGCTCATAATGTGCTGAAATAATTAATTTAAAAATTGAATGCCTTACTAAACAAACCCCTTCTGCATGTGCAATGTCTGTGTCCCTCCATTTTTTGCACATTCATGTGCTGATCTAAGAAGCTCTTGATGTGTCTATCATACTTGCCTCCATCACCACCCCTGGCATTCCAGGCACACTTCATTCTCTTTTTTTTGAAAAAGATAATTCACCCTGCACATTTTATTTCACCTTGGCTCCTCTCACCTTAAATACCTCCTCATAATCTTATAAACTTCCTTTAGATCTCCCTGAGCTTCTGAGAAAACAATCTATAAGTTTGTTAACCTCTCCCAATAGCACATGCCCTCTAATCCAGAGAGCATCCTGGTAAATCTCTTCTGCACTCTGCAAAGTCTTCACATCCTTCCTATGCTTTAGAATATCTGGGCAATGGGATCCACATGCACAAAACAACACACCCTAACTCCTTCACCATCGTTTTGGGGGATTTTAACCAGGCCAGTCTGTAAAAATCACTTAAGCAATTACCATCAACAGATCACTTGCAATACTAGAGGAAGCAACATACTGAACCATTGTTACACCACCATCAAGAATGCCTACCATGTTATTTCATGCCCTCACTTCAGGAAGTCTGATCACCTGGCTGTAATTCTACTCCCTGGGTTTAGGCAGAGACTGAAGACTGCAGCACCAGTAGTGAGCACCAAGAAGGTATGGACAAGGGAAACACAGGAGCACCTACAGGACTGCTTTGAATCAGTGGAATAGACTATATTCAGGGATTCATCTTCAAACCTGGATGAGAATGCTGCAGTTGCTAGATCTGTGGTATTCAAGTCTGGCGACCCAGGCCTCTATGAGAAAACCAGGTATGATATGCAGAAGGCCATTTCAAGGGCAAAGAGACAATTTCAAAGATGTTGGAGACTACATCGGATGTACGACAACTCTGGCAGGGTTTGCAAAGTGAAACCCAATAGCATGAATGGCAATGTTGCTTCACTATTAAATGAATTCAGCGCCTTCTATGTCTGCTTTGAAAGGGAGAACACAACTACAGCTGTGAAAATCCCTGCTGTATCTGATGATCCTGTGATCTCTGCCTCAGAGGCCAATGTTAGGCTGTCTTTAAAGAGAGTGAACCCTCGCAATGCGAAGGTCCTGATGGAGTACCTGGTAAGGCTTTGAAAACCTGTGCCAACCAACTGGCAGGAGTATTCAAGGACATTTTCAACCTCTCACTTCTACGGGCAGAAGTTCCCAGTTGCTTCAAAAAGGCAACAGTTATACCGGTGCCTAAGGAGAATAATGTGAGCTGCCTTAATAAGAATCGTCCGGTAGTATTCGCATCTACACTGCTGAAATGCTTTGAGAAGCTGGTCATGACAAGACTATACTACTGCCTCAGCAAGGACCTGGACCCATTGCAATTTGCCTATCACCATAATAGGTCAATTGCAGATGCAATCTCAATGGCTCTTCACACGGCCTTAAACCATCTGGACAACACAAACACATATGTCAGCATATTATAGCTCAACAATTAACACTGTCATTCCCACAATCCTTATTGAGAAGTTGCAGAACCTGGGCCTCCATACCTTCCTCTGCAGTTGGATCACCGACTTCCTAACCAGAAGGCCACAATCTGTGTATTTGTGATAGGTGTCTCAGAAAGGCAGCGCCCATTACTAAGGACCTCCAGCACCTAGGGCATGCCCTTTTCTCATTTTTATCAGATAGGAGGTACAGAAGCCTGAAAGCACACACTCAGCGATTCAGGAACAGCTTCTTCCCCTCTGCCGTCTGATTCCAAAATGGACATTGAACCCTTAAGCACTACCTCACTTCTTTAATCTGTGTTATTTCTGTTTTTTGCATGATTTTTAATCTATTCTATCTCTGTACACTCACAAAGTTGGAAGTTTACATACACTTAGGTTGAAGTCATTAAAACTCATTGTTTAACTACTCCACAGATTTTATATTAGCAAGCTATAGTTTTGGCAAGACGTTGAGGACATCTACTTTGTGCATGACATGAGTAATTTTTCCAACAATTGTTTACAGACAGATTATTTCACTTTTAATTGACTATATCACAATTCCACTGGGTCAGAAGTTTCCAAACAATTTTTTTTTAAATCAGCGCTGGTTCATCCTTGGGAGCAATTTCCAAACGCCTGAAGGTACCACGTTCATCTGTACAAACTATAGAATGCAAGTATAAACACCATGGAACCATGCAGCCATCATACCTGTCAGGAAGGAGACACATTCTGTCTCCTAGAGAGTTTTTAGCGCGAAAAGTGCAAATCAATCCCAGAACAACAGCAAAGGACCTTGTGAAGATGCTGGAGGAAACAGGTAGACAAGTATCTATATCCACAGTAAAAGGAGTCCTATATCGACATAACCTGAAAGGCTGCTCAGTAAGGAAGAAGCCACTGCTCCAAAACCACCATAAAAAATCCAGACTACAGTTTGCAAGTTCACATGGGGACAAAGATCTTACATTTTTGAGAAATGTCCTTTGGTGTGATGAAACAAAAATTGAACTGTTTGACCATAACGACCGTCATTATGTTTGGAGGAAAATGGATGAGGCTTCCAAGCCGAAGAACACCATCCCAACCGTGAAGCATGGGGGTGCTTTGCTGCAGGAGGGACTGGTGCACTTCACAAAATAGATGGCATCATGAGGAAGGAAAATTATGTGGTTATATTGAAGCAACATCTCAAGGCATCAGCCAGAAAGTTAAAGCTCGGTCGCAAATGTGTCTTCCAAATGGACAATGACCCCAAGCATGCCTCCAAAGTTGTGGCAAAATTGCTTAAGGACAACAAAGTCAAGGTATTGGAGTGGCCATCACAAAGCCCTGACCTCAATCTGATGGAAAATTTGTGGGCAGAACTGAAAAAGCGTGTGTGAGCAAGGAGGCCTGTAATCCTGACTTAGTTACACCAGTTCTGCCTGGAGGAATGGAACAAAATTCCAGCAACTTATTGTGAGAAGCTTGTAGAAGGCTGCCCAAGACGTTTGACCCAAGTTAAACAATTTAAAGGCAATGCTACCAAATACTAACAAAGTGTATGTAAACTTCTAACCCACTGGGAATATGATGAAAGAAATAAAAGCTGAAATAAATCATTCTCTCTATTATTCTGACATTTCACATCCTTAAGCTAAAGTTGTGATCCTAACTGACCTAAGACAGGGAATGTTTTCTAGGATTAAATATCAGGAATTGTGAAAAACTGAGTTTAAATGTATTTGGCTAAGGTGTATGTAAGCTTCTGACTTCAACTGTGTGTGTGTGTGTGTGTGTGTGTGTGTGTGTGTTTATATACACACTGATGATTATTATATTTTTTATTTTTCTT
Source organism: Hypanus sabinus (assembly GCF_030144855.1). Taxonomy (NCBI): domain Eukaryota; kingdom Metazoa; phylum Chordata; class Chondrichthyes; order Myliobatiformes; family Dasyatidae; genus Hypanus; species Hypanus sabinus. The sequence continues at coordinate 2,855,961 of NC_082706.1, forward strand.
TTATATTATGTATTGTATTGAACTGCTGCTGCTAAGGTAACAAATTTCATGACACATGCTGGTGATAATAATTACTTCAAATGTGTATTAACCAGAGTTTTATAAAGCTGCACTATAACTTTCTGGTGCCTAAACTCAGTGCCTCAACTAATAAAGGCAATCATGCCATGGCTTTACCGTCCCATCAATCTGTGCAACTACTTTTGGAGAGGTATGAAATTGGACCCAAGCTTACTCTACATCAACGCTGTTAAGGTCCTGCCAGTAACAGTTTTGGTCCCCAAAGTGCAACACCTCAGAAAGCAAGAATTGCCTCAGAATACAAGGGTGGCACTGGAATATATCATTTGGCCCACTGTGTTGTACTGGACTAATTTTACTTAGTAATTAGTTACTAAGATGAGGAGGAATTTCTTTCACCATCCTCTGGCTAATCTGTGGAATTCATTTTGTCCTCCTTTACACTTGTGTACAGAAGCTGACATTAAACAATCTTGAATTCTGGGGAGAAGAGATTGAGAAAGATGGTAAATCAGTCATGATGGAATGATGGGACAGGCTCAATGGAGCAGAAATAGACCATTTGGCCCAATGTTTTATGTATTATTTGACCAGATTAAACTCCTCCTGCCATCCTCCCATATCTGCAACTGATCTATATCCTGCTGTATTTTCTGGTACTCTTCTACACTATCTCCATCTCTGATCTTTGTATCATCTACAAACCTACTAACTGATCCATCTACATTTTCCTCCAGGTTCAGGATATAACACTATATTTAATGATTTCAAATAACTGTTTTCTAGACTGCTGTGGCTGTACCTCCCTGTTTCATTATTTTACCTCCTCTGTTTCTAATTGTTGCTCTTTTATATGGGGTTACCTTGACAGCTTTGAGTAGCCTAACACTTGGCTCTCTGACTTGCTCTTTGTTTCAGTTCTGTTGAAGGATCTTTGACCTGAAATGTTGATTATTTCCTACCTGTAGATGTTTCTATTCACAGAATAAAATTGTGAATGGTGCATGAATCGAAAAGACCATAAAACATAGGAACAGAAATAGGCCATTCAGCCTGCTGAGTCTGCTATGCCATTCCATCATGGCTGATTTATCCCTCTCCATCCCACACTACTGCCACCTTTCTGTAATCTCAGATGCCCTGACTAATCAAGAACCTATCAACCTCTGCTTTAAATATATCCAGTGACTTGGCCTCCACAGCCTCACCATTGTATGGCTAATGAGATTCCTCCTTATTTCTGTTCTAAATGGACTCCCTCTATTCTGAGGTTGAGCCATTGGTATGGAAACACCAATGAAGAAAGACTTTCTGGAAAATCTTTGCAAACCATTGACTGTGGAGGAGGAAACCACCGGCTGATGAAGTGGTCTCCAGTGGCCCAGTTTTACCCGTGTTTCCTTTGACTGTTGAGTCGTAAGTGAGATTTGGGGATTCCTTGTGAGTGCTGGCTGGCAGGATAAACCTAATTGGCAATGTTCACTTAGAGGAGTACAATCTGAATCACATTCAGAATCATTGTTCAAAATTCGAAGTGCATTTATTATCAAACTATGTATACTTTATACAACCTTGAGATTTACCTCCTTGCAGGCAGCCAGAAAACAAAAAACCTAAAATCCCTTATATAAAAAATAACACAATCAAACACATAATGTGCAAAGAGAGAAAAAAACAATCTTGCAAACAAAGTACTGTCTTAGCTGGTGCGAATTTGTTGTTTTGTGGCAGCAGTATAGCGCAAAAAAATAAGAACATAGAGCATAGAAATTTACAGCACATTACAGGCCCTTATGCCCACAATGTTGTGCCAACCATGTAACCTATTCTAGAGACCGCCTAGAATTTCCCTAGTGCATAGCCCTCTATCTTTCTAAGCTCCATGTACCTATCTAAGAGGCTCTTAAAATACCCTTTTGTATCCACTTCCATCACCACCGGCAGTAGTGCATTCCATACATCCACCACTCTCTGTGAAAAACCTACCCCTGACACTCTCTGTACCTATTTCCAAGCACCTTAAAATTATGCCCCCTCGTGTTAGCCATTTCAGTCCTGGAGAAAAAGCCTCTGACTACCCACACAATCAATGCCTGTCATCATCTTATACACCTCTATCAGGTCACCTCTCATCCTCCGACGCTCCAAGGAGAAAAGGCCAGATACACATAACCTATTGTCATAAGGTACACTCTCCAATCCAGGCAACATCCTTGTAAATGTCTTGTGCACTCTCTCTGTATTATCTACATCCTTCCTGTAGTGAGGTGACTGGGACTGAACATTACTCCAAGTGGGGTCTGACCAAGATCTCATATAGCAGTAACATTACCTCACGGCTTTTGAACTCAATCCCATGGTTGATGAATGTCAACACACCATAAGCCTTCTTAACAACACTGTCAACCTGCGCAGCTGTTTTGAGTGTCCTATCGACACAGACCTCAAGATCTCCCAGATCCTCCACATTGCCAAGAGTCTTACCATTTATTTTATATTCTGTGTTCAAATTGGACCTATCAAAATGAACCACTTCACACTTAACTGGGTTGAAGTCCATCTGCCACTTCTCAGTCCAGTTCTGCATCCTATTGATGTCCCGCTGTAACCTGTGACAACCCTCCAGACTATCTACAACACCCCCAACTTTTGCATCATCGAATTAATATAATTTAGAATAAGAACTAATATAAATTACAAAACAAATCAGGCATGATAGAATAGCAGGGAAATTGTGTTGGATCAAATGGACTGATTCTTCCCTGGTGTCTTTTGGTCTTATAAGACCACAATGATTTGTTATGGAGCTTAATTAATTCTCCCTTTCTGTTTTGACATTAGGAAACTATGTCTTGAATTACCTGGCGACCAGACCGAAACTGGCAAACTTTGTAACACAAGCTCTCATTCAGCTCTTTGCCCGAATCACCAAACTGGGCTGGTTTGACTGCCAGAAGGAAGAGTATGTATTTAGGAATGTCATTGCTGATGTTACAAGGTTTTTGCAGGTAGGTATTCCTGTGGGTAAACATTTTTTAATTGGTGGGCACTTCTTGAGTTCATGAACTAAGAATAATCAAGTTCGTTTTAACAATGTTTTTTTCATTCTGAGGACATGTATTTTTCCCAAACACTCTCATCCTTATCTACAGCCATCAGCCTCGGCATTCAATGCATCATTCTCTGTAACTTTCACTATCTCTAAAGATATCCTACCATTATATTTACTTAATACCCCCTCCCCCCCCCCCCCCCCGGTGTTTTCCACATGGATAGCTCCCTTCATGATTTTTCTTGTCCATTTGTCCCTCCTCACTAATCTCTTTCCTGGCACTTAACCCTGTAAGTGCTACACCTGACCATACATCGCTTCCGTCACCTCCATTCAGAGTCCCAAATATTCCTTCCAGGTGAGGCAACACTTCACCAGTAAATCTAATGGGGTCGCCTATTGTGTCTGATGCTCCCGATGCAGCCTCCTCTACATTGGTGAGATCTGTTGTAAATTGGGGGACTGCTTTGTCAAGCACGCCTGCTCCATCCACCATAAGCAGAAATTCCCGGTGGCCAAACATTTTAATTCTGATTCATAGAATCGTAGAAAAGTACAGCCCAGAAACAGGACCTTCGACCTATCCAGTCCACGATGAGTCATTTAAACTGTCTTCTCCCATCGATCTGCACGGGGACCATACTCTTTCATCACCCTACTGTCCTACTTCTCTTAAATGTTGAAATTGAGTTTACATAAGACAAAAGCAGAATTAAGCCATTCAGCCCATCGAGTCTGTTCCACGATTCCATCATAGCTGATCCCAGATTCCACTCAACTCCATACACCTGCCTTCTCAACATATCCTTTGACCGATCAGGAAACTATCAACCTCCACCTTAAGTATACCTACGGAGTTGGCTTACGCCACAATCTATGGCAAAGCATTCCACAGATTCACTATACTCTGGCTAAAAAAAAAATTCCTCCTTACTGCTGTTCTATAAAGTCACTCCCCAATTTTGAGGCTTTGCCCTCTAGATCTGGATACCCCCACCATAGGGAACATCTTCTCCACATCCACCTTACCTAGTCCTTTCAACATTCGGTAGATTTCAGTGAGATTCCCATGCATTCTTTTAAATTCCAGTGAGTACAGGCCCAAAGCTGCCAAACGCTCCTCATATGTTAAGCCCTCAATTCCCATGATCATTCTCGTGAACCTCCTCACGACTCTCTCCAATGACAACACATTATTTCTGAGATATGGGGCCCAGAACTGTTGACAGTACACCACATACACCACTTGCACTGGCAGCTCATTCCACACTCTTACGACTCTCTGAGTGAAGAAGTTTCCCTTCATGGCCTCCTCTTGTGCCAAGATGAGGTCACCCACAGGACAGATGAGCAATACCTTGTATTCCATCTGGGTAGCCTCTATCCTGATGGCATGAATATTGATTTCTCCTTCTGGTTTTAAAAAAATGCTCTACCTCCCTCTTCCTCTATTCTCCATTCTGTTCCACAAATCACACCTGCCTATCACTTCCCCTGGGTCCCGTTCCTCCCCCCCCCACCCCCCATCTCCTGTGGTCCACTCCCCTATCAGATTCTTTCTTCACAGCCTTTGATTTCTCCCGTCCATCAGGTTTCACCTTTCACCTTCCAGCTAGTCCCCTTCCCCTTCTGCACCTTTTTATTCTAGTGTCTTCCCCCCTTCTCACTCCTAAAGAAGGTTCTTGGCCCAAAGCATTGATTACTTATTCATTTCCATAGATGCTGCCTGACCTGATGAGTTCTTACAGCATTTTGTATGTGTTGCATAAAATAAAGTTACAGTTCTTTATCAGATGCAGCCTCTCCCCAGTTCAGAGTCCACGTAGGTGCCAAATGTTCCAGTTTCAGTTTCTAACTTTTTAGATATTACAGTACAAGTTTCCAAGATAGACTGATGTAACTGCAATATTCAGTTATTATCTAGATGTAACCCTCAGGTTTGGCCATTGGCTTAATCTAGGGGCAGCCGGCCTCTGGCCCGGCCAGACGTGAGAAATCTTGTTTGGGTGAATGTTGCGTGATGTGTTCCCATTACAAATCAGTACAGGTATCCCCCCCCGCTTTTCGAAAGTTCACTTTACGCCACTTCACTTTTATGAAAGACCTACATTAGTACCTGTTTTCACTAACTGAAAGAAATCTGAAGAGGATTTTCACTTTTATGAAAAAAGGCGAAAAGCGAAAATAGCGTTCAGCGTTTGTTTTGCAGCAAGCCGTTATAAAGGCAGCGCGCACCCCAAGCAGCGAGAGTGGCGCCACCAAGCTCCTTCCCAGGAACTACACCCAGCATCAAGCTGCCTTAGCTTTGAACTGTGTCTGTGAGCATCTGTGCTTTATCTCGATTTATTTTGTGCATCTGTTAGCAAGATGTGTCCTAAGGTATCAGAAAAGCCTAAGAGAGCTAGTGAAGAAAGTGTTGCGAAAGTGGAATTTAAAGGTAGTCATGGGTGGTTTGATGGTTTGTTGAGGCGAGGCAGCTTCATAGCTTAAAGGTTACTGGAGAGAGTGCTTCGGCTGATTTACAGATGGTGGTTATTCGTATAAGCAAGTGTTTAACTGTGAAGAAACTGCAATTTCCCGATTCTGGTAAGTGAAACTACACTGTACGTACATTATTTCTGAAAAAAACCATAGAAACATAGAAAATAGGTGCAGGAGTAGGCCATTTGGCCCTTCGAGCCTGCACCGCCATTCAGTATGATCATCGCTGATCATCCAACTCAGAACCCTGTACCTGCTTTCTCTCCATACCCCCGATCCCTTTAGCCACAAGGGCCATATTCACCACTCTCTGTGTGAAGACGTTTTTCCTCATCTTGGTCCTAAAAGGCTTCTCTTTTATCCTTAAACTGTGACCCCTCGTTCTGGACTTCCCCAACATTGGAAACAATCTTCCTGCATCTAGCCTGTCCAATCCCTTTAGAATTTTATACGTTTCAATAAGATCCCCCCTCAATCTTCTAAATTCTACTTTATATAGGCTGTGTATTTATCATATCATTTCTGCTTTTACTGTATGTTAGTGTTATTTTAGGTTTCATGGTTACTTGGTATGATTTGGTTGGCTATTTTTTGGGTCTGGGAACGCTCAAAAATGTTTCCCATATAAATTAATGGTAATTGCTTCTTCACTTTACGTCATTTCAGCTTATGAAAGGTTTCATAAGAACGCGCAACTTTTGGATGGTAGGGTAAACCTGTACCATGAAATAACAAACAATGCACAATATGCAATTAAATGATTGAGTTTTATAATTCTTAATTTGCCTATAGGTTAGTAAAGAAACAAAAAAGAAAAAGGGCCCATTCTCATGAAACAGTCTAATGTGCAACGTTGGAGCTCATGGTTTTCCCTGTCTGTTCATTCTCCATCGTTTTTTTCCCCTCGGGTGTCAACTCCTGATCCCATTCCAAGACCACTCTGTCCTGCAGACTTCAACTTCCCCCTTCTGTCATCTTTTCTCTCCATCTTCCGCTGAACAACAGACAGCGAAACCTTCGCTTGGGCACCCAAGAAAGTAAAACAGCTCCCCTCATTGCCCAGCACACATTCCAAAGTCCCTGTTATCTCTAGTAATAACCCAAACACTGCTGCTACAGAGAAGTATGACAGGGCTAAGATGAGTGGGAATACAGATGATTGGGAAAGTTTTAAGGAACAGCAGATCTTAACTAAAAAAGCAATACGGAGAGAAAAAATCAGGTATGAGCTCAGTCTAGCCAGGAATATAAAAGGGGATAGCAAAAGCTTTTTTAGCTATGTGAAGAGAAAGAAGATAGTTAAGAACAATGTTGGCCCCTTGAAGAATGAATTGGGAGAAATTGTTATGGGAAACAGGGAAATGGCAACAGAATTTAATGCATACTTTAGATCTGTCTTCACCAGGGAGGACACAAGCAATCTCCCAGATGTATGGATGGGCCAGGGTCATAAGATATCAGAGGAATTGAGACAGATTGACATTAGGAAAGAAACTGTGATGAGTAGACTGGTAGGACTGGAGGCTAATAAATCCCCGGGTCCAGATGGTCTGCATCCGAGGGTTCTAAAAGAGGTGGCTCAGGAAATTGCGGATGCATTGGTAATCATTTTCCAATGTTCCTTAGGTTCAGGATCAGTTCCTGAAGATTGGAGAGTGGCTAATGTTATCCCACGTTTCAAGAAGGGAGGGAAGGAGAAAACGGAGAACTATCGCCCTATTAGCCTAACGTCAGTCGTGGGGAAGATGCTTGAGTCCATTATTAAGGACGAAATAGTGGCACATCTAGATGGCAGAAATAGGATTAGGCCGAGCCAGCATGGATTTACCAAGGGCAAATCATGCTTGACTAATCTGTTGGAGTTTTTTGAGGGTGTAACAAGGATGTTAGACAAGGGTAAGCCAGTGGATGCTGTGTACCTAGATTTTCAGAAGGCATTCGATCAGGTGCCACATAGGAGATTGGTGAGTAAAATCAGAGCTCATGGCATTGGGGGCAGGGTTTCAACATGGATAGAAAACTGGTTGGCAGATAGAAAGCAAAGGGTAGCAGTGAATGGGTGTTTCTCAGACTGGCTGGAGGTGACTAGTGGGGTACCACAGGGCTCTGTATTGGACCACAGCTCTTTACGATTTATGTCAATGATTTAGATGAGGGCATTGAAAACTATATCAGCAAGTTTGCTGACGATACTAAACTGGGTGGCAGTGTGACATGCGAAGAGGACGTTAGGAGAATACAGGGAGACTTGGATAGGCTGAGTGAGTGCGCAGATACTTGGCAGATGTCATTCAATGTGAATAAATGTAAAGTTATCCACTTTGGAAGCAGGAACAAGAGGGCAGAGTATTGTCTGAACGGTGTCGAGTTAGGTAAGGGAGAAATGCAAAGAGACCTAGGAGTCCTAGTTCACCAGTCAATGAAGGTGAATGAGCAAGTGCAACAGGCAGTGAAGAGGGCAAATGGAATGTTGGCCTTTGTTACAAGGGGAATTGAATACAAGAGCAAGGATGTTCTTTTGCATTTGTACAGGGCCCTGGTGAGACCACACCTGGAATATTGTGTACAGTTTTGGTCTCCAGGTTTAAGGAAGGACATTCTGGCAATTGAGGAAGTGCAGCGTAGATTCACTAGGTTGATTCCTGGGATGGCAGGGCTGTCTTACGCAGAGAGATTGGAGAGATTGGGCTTGTACACGCTGGAATTGAGGAGATTGAGAGGGGATCTGATTGAAACGTTTAAGATAATTAAAGGACTTGATAGGATTGAGGCAGGAAATATGTTCCAGATGTTGGGAGAGTCCAGTACCAGAGGGCATGGATTGAGAATAAGAGGTCAGTTATTTAAAACAGAGTTGAGGAAGAGCTTCTTCTCCCAGAGAGTTGTGGAGGTGTGGAATGCACTGCCTCGGAAGACGGTGGAGGCCAATTCTCTGGATGCTTTCAAGAAGGAGCTGGATAGATATCTGATGGATAGGGGAATCAAGGGATATGGGGACAAGGCAGGGACTGGGTATTGATAGTGAATAATCAGCCATGATCTCAGAATGGCGGTGCAGACTGGAGGGGCCGAATGGTCTACTTCTGCACCTATTGTCTATTGTCTAAACCATTACATTAGCATGAAACATTACAGCGTGTTACATAGATCATGGATGAAGATGTTTGAGGGTTTGACTTACTTCCTTTGCCTACATTCCAGCAAAGTCCTCCTTGTCTACAGAAGTTGTACCAAAGGATTGAAGGATAACAAATAGTTTTCCGTTGTTCACGAAATGTAATAGGGATAATTTTGGGATATATAGGCCAGTGAGTCTTGCATCTAATGGAGAGGGTGAGGGTTCTCAACGACAGGATTTACAAGCATTTGGAGAAGCCTAGTCTTATTAGGGATAGTTAGCATGGATTTGTCAGGGGCAGGTGTTTCCTGATGAGACTGACTGAGTTTTTTGAGAACAGGTTGATAAAGGTAGAGCAGTGCAAAGGTTCAAAGGTTAATTTCTTATCAAAGCATGCATCCACATACAACTCTGAAATTCGTCTTCTGCAGATATCCACGAAACAAAGAAAGAGCATGAATGTCATTCGGAGAGAAACATCAAATGCAACTCCAACCCACTCCCTCCTCCCACCTGACAAAATGGAACAAGAACATCGACCCCCCAAATCCCCACCCCCACGCACACAGAATAAACTAACAGAACATCAACCCTTAAAAATCTTCCCCACACAACAAAATGGAAAGAGAACAGGTAATTTAGAAAACAGAATATAAAGACCTTAAGTTTGAAAAAGTCTATAGCCCATAAATGCAACAGTCCAATCCATAAATGCAGAACCACGATACCATCCTCCAATATCACCAACATTCATCGAGTCTGCATTTGACGCGATACCTCATTCTGCTTTCTCCCTTTAATCAGTGATTTAATGGATGCATTAAACGGTGGAATAGAGTCGAACTTCAGCTCGTGCCTCGTCTCGAAGTTCCTTCGCATTGAGGCCATCCGAGTATGCACTCGGTTTCCGGAATCATCTTGGAGACAGTGAAGCGCTGCAGCGCTTGCTCAATCTCCAAACTGTAAATCTTAGGGTCTGGCAGTTCCTGAAACACGTTTAAAGTGAGAAACAGATGTAAAATAAGGCTACATCCACACTAGACTGGATAATTTTGAAAGCACTGGTTTTGCACAAAAACAATACGCGTCCACACTGCGTTTTAAAAAATATCTCCGTCCACGTTGAAACAGAAGTTTCGGTGAATCTCCTCCTACTGCGCATGTGCAGGACACATCTACTGAAAACAAGCGACATGTTTGGTGTTGAATCTCACTGTGAAAGATGGTACGTGTTTGTTCAGTTACAGACTGGAAAAACTTAAGTGATGGGCAGCTGTTGGCTCTCGTGCAGGAGGATTTAAAAATAAAAAAAAACAAATACTGAAGCGTATGGAGGCAAGCAACAAGGAGTTCACGGATTGTATGACCCGGCTGACGATGAACATTGAAAAACTGATTAACTCTGTTGCATTAATAAAGCTTCTTGTTAAATGTGTAAAACATGTAAAAAAAATGTGTAAAACTTTGAGGAGATGCGAAGGGATTTAGAAAGAGTGGATTGGGTCAAGTTGTTTTATGGGAAGGATGTAATAGAGAAATGGAGGTCATTTAAGGGTGAAATTATGAGGGTACAGAATCTTTATGTTCCTGTTAGGTTGAAAGGAAAGGTTAAAGGTTTGAAAGCACCATGGTTTTCAAGGGATATTAGAAATTTGGTTCAGAAAAAGAGGGATGTCTACAATAGATATAGGCAGCATGGAGTAAAGGAATTGCTCGAGGAATATAAAGAATGTAAAAGAATCTTAAGAAAGAGATTAGAAAAGCTAAAAGAAGATACGAGGTTGGTTTGGCAAATAAGGTGAAAGTAAATCCGAAAGGTTTCTACAGTTATATTAAAAACGAGGATAGTGAGGGATAAAATTGGCCCCTTAGAGAATCAGAGTGGTCGGCTATGTGTGGAGCTGAGGGAGATGGAGAGATTTTGAACGATTTCTTCTCTTCGGTATTCACTAAGGAGAAGGATATTGAGTTGTGTAAGGTGTGGGAAACATAAGGAAGTTATGGAACCTATGACAATTAAAGAGGTGGAGGTACTGGCGCTTTTAAGAAATTTAAAAGTGGATAAATCTCCGGGTCCTGACAGGATATTCCCCAGGACCTTGAGGGAAGTTTGTGTAGAAATAGCAGGAGCTCTGATGGAGATCTTTAATATGTCATTAGAAACGAGGATTGTGCCGGAGGATTGGCGTTTTGCTCATGTGGTTCCATTGTTTAAAAAGGGTTCTAGAAGTAAGCCTAGCAATTATAGACCTATCAGTTTGACATCAGTGGTGGGTAAATTAATGGAAAGTATTCTTAGAGATAGTATTAATAATTATCTGGATAGACAGGATCTGATTAGGAGTAGCCAGCATGGATTTGTGCGTGGAAGGTCATGTTTGACAAACCTTATTGAATTTTTTGAAGAAGTTACGAGGAATGTTGACGAGGGTAAGGCAGTGGATGTAGTCTATATGGACTTCAGCAAAGCCTTTGACGAAGTTCCACATGGAAGGTTAGTTAAGAAGGTTCAGTCGTTAGGTATTAATGCTGGAGTAATAAAATGGATTCAACAGTGGCTAGATGGGAGATGCCAGAGAGTAGTGGTGGATAATTGTTTATCGGGATGGAGGCCGGTGATTAGCGGGGTGCCTCAGGGATCTGTTTTGGGCCCAATGTTGTTTGTAATATACATAAATGATCTGGATGATGGGGTGGTAAATTGGATTAGTAAGTATGCCGATGATACTAAGGTAGAAGGTGTTGTGGATAATGAGGTGGGTTTTCAAAGCTTGCAGGGAGATTTATGCCGGTTAGAAGAATGGGCTGAACATTGGCAGATGGAGTTTAATGCTGAGAAGTGTGAGGTTCTACATATTGGCAGGAATAATCCAAATAGAACATACAGGGTAAATGGTAGGGCATTGAGGAATGCAGAGAAACAGAGAGCTCTAGGAATAACAGTGCATAGTTTCCTGCAGGTGGAGTCTCATGTAGATAGGGTAGTGAAGAAGGCTTTTGGAACGCTGGCCTTTATAAATCAAAGCATTGAGTACAGAAGTTGGGATGTAATGTTAAAATTGTACAAGGCATTGGTAAAGCCAAATTTCGAATATTGCGTGCAGTTCTGGTCACCGAATTATAGGAAAGATATCAATAAATTAGAGAGAGTGCAGAGATGATTTACTAGGATGTTACCTGGGTTTCAGCACTTCAGTTACAGAGAAAGGTTGAACAAGTTAGGTTTCTATTCATTGGAGCGTAGAAGGTTGAGGGGGGATTTGATCAAGGTATTTAAAATTTTGAGAGGGATAAATAGAATTGACGTGAATAGGCTGTTTCCATTGAGAGTAGGGGAGATTCAAACGAGAGGACATGATTTGAGAGTTAGGGGGCAGAAGTTTAAGGGAAACACAAGGGGGTATTTCTTTACTCAGAGAGTGATAGCTGTGTGGAATGAGCCTCCTGTAGAAGTAGTAGAGGCCAGTTCAGTTGTGTCATTTAAGGTTTAATTGGATAGGTATATGGACAGGAAAGGAGTGGAGGGTTATGGGCTGAGTGCGGGTAGGTGGGACTAGGTGAGATTAAGAGTTCAGCACGGACTAGGAGGGCCGAGATGGCCTGTTTCCGTGCTGTGATTGTTATATGGTTATATGTCTGCATCAGTATTATCTTGTATTACCATACAATGGTACATCAGGCTGTAACACATCTATTGTCAGAGAAGTGCTTGCATAAATAGGTAAACCATCTTCATACAAGCAAGGACAGAAAATAGGGTGAAGTGAGCATACTTATTTATTCAGTAAGTTATGGGTCAAAGTATTTAGTGAGTACATTTCTAACTCTTTTGGCTTTAGTCTCGTTGCTGTTTGTTCTGAAATTGTTAGGTTGTGTTCAAGAAAACAATGAAATGGAGCGCTGCCGTCTGACAGCGTTTTCAGATTTCTCCGGTTACCCCATCCACACTGATCTGCCTGAGCGGCACTTTGAGAAATACACACTTTGGAGAGCTTTTCTGAAAAGCTCCGGTTTAGGGGGACGAAAACACCATTTTAGTGTGGACGGAGGGTTAAAACAAAGAGAAAAGGCTTTGTTCATGGATTTATCCAGTGTAGTCTAGACGTAGCCCAAGTTTTTTTAAAAAAGACACTTTTGAGAGCTATCTGAAAGATGTCAACCGAGCAAGTGTTGCACCATCTTGACTGAGAGATATGGTGTATATGGATTTTAGTAAGATGCTTGAAAGATTCTCCATGGAAGGCTCATCCAGAAGTCGTGAGGCATGAGATCACTAGAAACTTGTCTGGGTAGATTCAGAATTGGCTCATTCTTAATAGGCAGAGAGTGTTATTAAATGGAACATATTCAGCTTGGAAGTTGGTGACTAGTGGTGTTTTGCGGGGTTCAGTTCCAGAAACCCTGCTCTTGTGGGTTTTATAAATTACTTGGATGAGGAAGTGGAAGATTGAGTTAGTAGGTTTGCAGATGACATGAAGGTTGGTGGTGTTATGGATTGTGTAGAAGCTTGTTGTTGGTAACAACAGGACCTTAACAGAGTGCAGAGTTGGACAAATAAATGACAAATGGAATTCAATCCAGAAAAGTATGAGTGATATACTTTGGAAGATCAAATTTGAAGGCCGAGTGTTAGGTTAATAGCAGAATTCTTAGTCTGGAGGAATAAAGGGATCTTGAGATCCAAGACCATAGATTACTCAATGTTGACGTGCAAGTTGATAGAGTGGTTCTGAAGGCATATGGTTTATTGACTTTGTTAGTTGCAGTTTGATTCAAGAGTTGCAAGGTACTGCTGCAGCTCTGTAAAATCCTGGTTAGACCACACTTGGACCATTATGTTCAGTCTAGTTGCCTCATTATAGCAAGCATGTCAAAGCAGAGGAGGTTTACCAGGATACTGATTGAATTATGGAACATGTCTTACTAGGAAATGTTAAGTGATGTCAGGCTCTTCTCTTTGGAGTAATGGAGGATGAGAGGGATATAGGATTATAACTGGCATAGATAGAGTAGACAGCCACTGCCTTTTTCCCATTGCAGCAATTGGCCAATACCAGAGGATATCCTTGTAAGGTGAGTGTAGGAAAGCTTAGGGAAGATGTCAGAGATAGGTTTTTCCCACAGGGAATGGTGAGTGAATGCAATACTTTGCCAGGAATGGTGGTTAAAACAGATACATTAGGAAGATTTAAGAGACACTAAGATAGGCACATGGAGGGCTATGTAGGAGGGAAGGGTTAGATTGATCTTAGAGTAGGCACAATATTATGAGCCAAACATCATAGAACATACTGTTCTGTGATCTACCTGTTCTCTTCCTAAAGTGCAGCAGTGTTTTATTTCTTTTTAGCCATCTTTGCTCTGTCTTTTCAAAGTTATTTTGAGTTTTCTTCCATTATTACTTGAGGCCCAGCATTCCTGATCATGGAGCCTAGCTGTGGGAATACCCTATGCTCAGTTGCACTAAAGACTTGATGGTGACTGTGTAGAGTATAGTAGAATAGAATTTGGGAATGCACTGGGAGTCAGATGAACAGGCAGCTGACCTCTTGCTCCACTTCTGAACTTGACCTCAAGTCTAGGAGTTCCTGATGTTACTGAATTGAATTGACTTTGTTACTTAGATCCATATACATGAGGAATAAAAATCTTTATGTCACGTCTCTGTCTAAATGCACAATATGCAACTTATAGTAATTTATAATAAATAGTATGTACAACAATACAGCATAGAAATACAGTTGTGTCAGCATGGATTAATCAGTCTGATGGCCTGGTGGAAGAAGCTGTCGTGGACCCTTTTGGTCCTGGCTTTTATGCTGCAGTACCTTTTCCCAGATGGTAGCAGCTGGAGCTTTTTGTGGTTGGGGTGACTCAGGTCCCAATGATCCTTTGGCCCTTTTAACACATCCATCTTTGTAAATATCCTGAATAGTGGGAATTTCATATCTACAGATGTGGTGGGCTGTCCGCACCACTCTCTGCAGGGTCCTGCGATTGAGCGAAGTACAGTTCCCATACCAGGCAGTGATGCAGCGAGTCAGGATGCTCTCAGTTGTGTCTCTGTAGAAAGTTCTTAGGATTTGGGGGCCCATACCAAATTTCTTCAGCCGTCGAGGGTGAAAGAGACACTGTTGTACCTTTTTCACCACACAGCTGGTATGTGCAGCCCACATGAGGTCCTTGGTGATGTTTATGCTGAGGAACTTAAAGCTGTTCACCCTCTCAACCCCAGCTCCATTGATGTCAATAGGGGTTAGCCCGTCTCCATTCCTCCTGTAGTTCACAACCAGCTCCTTTGTTTTTGTAACATTGAAGAAAAGGTTGTTTTGAAAGAAAGGTCAACTACATTTAGAAAGGAAAATGTGATGGGGTGTTCATATTTTATAAGAATACTTGTACCAAATCCACACAATAATTTATAATTCATATTTCTTTTTAGCAGAGGATGCCATGCAGCTTTTAAATTTATTTGATTTTCTGAATGATCCCATCAACCCTATTCCCCCATCCCTTTATTGTCCTGTAATTTATTCTGTCTCATTAACCTCCCCTCGGTTTCCTGCTCCTTATTCTATAGAACCCAATTTCCAAACCTACTCGTGCCTTTGGGATGGGAAGCAGGAAACTCATGGGGCCACATGAACAACAGTGGTTACAGGAACAAAGCAGTGAGTTTGCGATCAAACCTGGATAGCTGGAGCTGGGGGCAACAGCACTTATCGCCCTGTGCTTGTAGGATAATTCCATTTGTGAGTCTGAAAGAGTAGGAAACCTGATCTGATCTTATGGATGTCCTGCAGTCAAGTTCAACCCATGTTACCTCAGTTGGCTGCTTCCTGTATCTAGGATGCAGACTTGTTGGATTAATGAGGCTTAAATGTCATGGACGAAGTGTTCCTAATTTTGGCTGATTTGCTTCACGGAAAGTAAACAACATTGTTTCTGTCTTTCTCCACAGGACAGTGTTGAGCACTGTATTATAGGAGTAATGATTCTGTCCCAGTTAACGAATGAAGTAAATCAGGTAAGTGGTGCAGTGACCTTCAATGTCCTGTTTCCTCATGCATGTCTTATTCCCTCCCTCTCTCTTTGAGTATCTCTCATATTTTGCTGGCAACTGATCATTTTATTTAAAAATCATTAATATTTCCACATATATTGTCGACAGCTCCTCTATTCCGTGACTTGACACTCTGCCTTTCCTTTCCCATTGGGCCTTCAGGTCTGGCATATTCCCTGTGGTTAGTGTACTAAGTTCAAATTCATTCAACTGGACCAAGGTGCAGAACACAGTACATATAAGATTGCACACAACATATAAAGTAATCATCATCATCATCATTATGTGCTGTGGACAATCATGGCCTTGACCATGATTGTACTTGGCAAATTTTTCTACAATTGCCTTTACCTGAGCAATGTCTTTACAAGGGGTGGTGCGGTGGATTAGCAGTTAGCTCAGTACTTTACAGTCCCAGGGACCCAGGTTCCAATCCACTGCTGCCTGTAAGAGGTATGTACATTCTCCCCATGACTGCGTGAGTTTCCTCCCACTGTCCAAAGATGTACTGGTTGGTAGGTTAATTGGTCATTGTAAATTGTGATGTGATTCGGCTAGAGTTAAGTCAGGGGTTGTAGAGCTGTGCCACTCAAAGGACCAGAATTGTAAAAAAAAATTTAAAAGGATGGGTGGACCCCCACCCCCAGCTATTATCAATGCTGTTCAGAAACTGTCTGCCTGGCATTAGTGTTTGCAAAGCCAGGACTTGTGTTTGTGATTGGCACCAACTGCTCATACGACCAACCATGGCTTCACGTGACCCTGATTGGGGGGAGTGGAGTGTGGAGTTAAGCAGGTGCCTCACCTTGCCTAGGGGTGACCTGCAAGCTAGTGGAGGGAAGGAGCACGTTACACCTTTGGTAGAGAATACAGTACTGTATTACCTAATACAGTAATGTTACCACAAATAATAAAATATATTCCACAAGATTGACATTTAGCATAAGTTGCATTTAGGACACCAGTTAAAATGGAAATAGTATAACTCTGCTGGTGTTTCATGCATGATGAGACCTGGGTGGTGACAGGGTGCTGACTAGTTTCACTGCCGAGGAGAAACTAACAGTCCTTGTACCATAGCATTAGGACCTCCTGCCTGGTAATAGGGGCATCCCACATACGTTCACCCTGTGCTGTGATGTAGGCTCTCTCACGTTAATTTTCTTGGTTTCTTAGTTTTACTTGCTAACTGAGGTTTCTGTTCATTTATTCAATACTAGTTACTCATTGACCTTGAGTGAGGAAGACAAGTTGGTTAACATGTTTTCTAGTCAGAGATTGTGTGAACAGGATTTTGCCGTCTTTTCCTGCTAGAGTCAAGTTTACAACTTCACAGTATTGCACCAAGCTTATCTGAATATTGTCAGTGAGTGCCTTATTTGTTCCACACTTAAATTTAGTACTTCTGTAATTTCAATAATAGAGGATGTCAGTGAATATTTTATCAGTTCATACTGGGCACTGGGTAAATTTGGCCACCACAGCAGCATAGTTGTAATAGTGTTATGTTAACTGCTCAAGGTGTCAGAGTTTGAAGTTCAATTCGGGTGTCTTCTGTAAGAACTTCTCATCCTCCTCGCGGAATGTGTGGGTTTTCCCCGGGTCCTCTGGTTTCCTCTCATAGTCCAACGAAGTAACGGGTAGGTTAATTGGTCCTTGTAAATTGTTCCGTGATTAGGTTAGGGTTAAATCAGGATTACCGGGGCTTGATGGGCAGAGCTGCTCAAAGGCCCAGAAGAGCCCATTCATCTCAGTCTGGTTTCATGGGTTATGTCGTGACCACTCTACATCTAACAAATACTGTTCCTGATTGGCCTTCAGGTTGTGTTACTGAAGGTGATAAAATCATTATATATCCGTATGCTGTGTTGTTATTGCAAACAACACATTTCACTGTATGTTTCCATGTACATTTGATAAATCAAGTGAATCTGAATCTAAGAAAATGAATGGTTCCCCTGTAACAATCTGTACTATTGTGAATGAAAGCCCTGCAGCTCCGTGGAAGGTCACTGGGAAGGCATCTGAAGTGTTCTAATGTGTGACATATTCATGTTTGTAAACTGTTACAAAGTGACAGCACTAAGATTGTACTGACAGGATTATGAGCTTTGAATACCTGCCCAGTTCAGTGTTTTCCTGTGTACTGGCTTTGTGTTTATACTTGTAATGTTTTGGTTTTTTTGGGTTCTATCTATTTTTGAGGATCCGAATGATGATGCTTTCTGTGTTGCCTGAGTGGGCAACAAATAATTGTTTTTGAGATGTCGTGGAGTGTCACAGTTGCAAGAGAAAAAATGGGCAATGTGAGGGAACTATATTTTTTAATGATGTGACTGGTCAGGTTTGGAATGCATTGCTGGTGGAAGCAGGCTCTGTTGTGCTTTTCCAGCGGGAATTGCATTAATATTTCAGGGCCTGTAGAGAAAGATCTGGACATGAAAAATAGGAAAGTTGGAGAAGGTGCCAGCTTCTTGAAACCTCAAAGCTTAGAAGTGACATAGATGATACCGAACACTGGTTAATGTATTTATGACTGTATTTATTTGATTGCCCTCTCACTTCTAAATCAGAAGTTTGAAACCCCACAGTAGACACCTAAACACAAAAAAAAACTTGGCTGTCATGTGAGAGTACTGAAAGAGAACCACAACTTGAGAAGTCACCTTCTGGCTGAATACTGGGACGTGAACTTCAGATAAACTTTGGGATAGTACAGTAGTATAGTACAGCACCAGTGACCCAGGTTCAGTTCCTACTACTGTTGTAAGGTCTTTGTACGTTGCCCGTGAGCATGTGGGTTTCCTCTGGGTGCTGCAGTATCTTCCCGCAATCCAAAGGCTTATGGGTCCGTAGGTCACATGGGTGTAGTTGGGCAGCTGAGGCTTGTTTGGACCAGGAGAGCTGTACCTAAATAAAAATGATGGTGAATATCTTAAAAACAAGAAATTCCATAAATGCTGGAAATGCAGAGCAAGACACATAAAATACTGGAGGAACTGAGCAGGTGAGGCAGCATCTATGGAGAGGAATAAACAGTTGACGTTTTTGTCAGAGACCCTTTATCGGGACTGGAAAGGAAGGGGGATGACACCAGAATAAGAAGGTGAGGGGAGTGAATATCTGTCTCAATAATGTTTTCCAGTTCTCTCTTCATACCAGCTAATCCCTGTTAGGGTCTAGAAGTGTTTCTATATCCCTAAATGTATTCAGCAATTGAACTTTAATAGCAAATTCCACCAGTTCACCACACCCTGATCCAATCCTTGTCTTGAGAATGACCCTTGTTCTAAGGGAAGCATTCAGTCTGTCAGAATTTATACGTTTCAGTTAGATTCCTTCTCATTTGACTAAAGTGAATGTCAACTAACAGAAAAACTAACTGGATTACTTGATAGAATTGTCACTGCCCACTCAATGTGCCAATTGACCTATTTCTGTTCTTTAAGCTCCAGAGATCGATGTCTTTGCACTTGCTTGGCCTACATGCTTTGAATTGCAATGTAGACAGAATCTCCTTGGCAACCTGGACATTCTTTAGGCTTGCCATGAGACGTGCCTAGATTTCTGTCTTCATCTACTAGAATCACAAGCACATAGTTGTATCGATTTGACTGTTATTTGGCATATTTGTACTTAGAGTTACTATAGGGCATAGCTTTAATTGAGAGGCAAAAAAATTTAAAGATTTAGGAGGAAAACTTTTTTAACAGTGATGATTGCCTGGAATGGGCTGCCAGAATGGTGGAAGCAGATAAAATAGCGATGATTAAAGATAAAGATTAGCTTTATCACATGTATATCAAAACATACAGTGAAATACATCATTTGTGTCAATGACCAGCACAGTCTGAGGATTTGCTGGGAGCAGCCCACAAGTGTTGCTATCCTTGCAGTGCCAACAAAGCATGCCCACAATTTACTAACCCTAATCTTTGCAATGTGAGAGGATACCCATGCTGTCATAGGGGAAACATAACAAACTTCTTACATACAGCAGTGGAATTGAACCCGGTTTGCTGGTGCTGTGTTGATGTTATGCTAACTGCTATGCTACCTTGCCACTCATTTGATGCATTTTGATGAGTATGTGAGCAGGCAGGGAAGAGTGGGATATGGATGATTTGCGGGGCAGATTTGATTTCTTTGGACTGGCATCATGGTTAGCACCAGAGACTTCTATATAATGCGTTATATCCTGTTTTGAATCTTAACATTTCAAACATTAAAACTAAACTTAGTCTCAAAGAACATTATGTCCCCATATAGTACCATGAGATTCACTTGCAGGCATTTACAGGGGGTGTGAAAAAGAAATAGAATAGAGATCCCAAAAAGCTGTGCATAAATAGACAAACCCTGACCAAAGGCAATCTGAAATAGAACACAAACTCGGCAAATAAAGAATAATACTGAGGGAGTGAGTTGTAAAGAGTCTGTAGGTTATAGAATCAACTCAGATCATGGCTGATCCGAATCTCACTCAATCCCATACAACTACCTTCTCAACATATCCTTTGATGCCCTGACCAATCAGAAAATTATCAACTTTTGTTTTAAGTATACCCATAGACTTGGCCTCCACTGCAGTTTGTGGCAGAGCATTCCACAGATTCACTACTCTCTGTTCTGAAAGGTTGCCCCTCAATTTTGAGGCTGTGCCCTCTAGACTTGGATACCCGCACCATAGGGACCATACTCTCCACGTCCATCTGATCTAGTCCTTTCAATATTCAGTAGGTTTCAATGAGATCCCACACATTCTTCTAAATTCCAGTGAGTACAGACCCAAAGCTGCCAAATGCTTCTCATATGTTAACCCCTTCATTCCTGGAATCATCTTCATGAACCTGCTCTGGACTCTCGCCAATGACAACATATCTTAACTGAGATATAGGACCCAAAACTGTTGACAATACTGCACTGGTGCAGCCTGACTAGTGTCTTATAAAGGGTCAGCATTATCTCTGCTTTTATTTCTCCCCTTGAAATATATGCCAACATTGCTCCTTTACCACCGGCTCAACCTGTAAATTAACCTTCTGGGAATCTGTCACGAGGATTCCTAAATCCCTCTGTACCACTGATGTTTGAAATGTCTCCCCATTTAGATAATAATCTGCACTATTGTTCCTTTTACCAATATGCATTATCATACATTTCCCAACACGGTATTCCATCTGCCATGTTTTTGCACATTCTTCCTATTTGTCCAAGTCCTGTGCAATTGCATTGCTTCTTCAGCACTACCTACCTTTGTATTATCCGCAAGCTTTGCCACAAAGCCATTAATTCCGTTATCTAAATCATTGACAAACAATGTGAAAAGTGGCGGTCCTAATACTGACCCCTGAGAACACCACTAGTTACTGGCAGAAAATGCTTCCCTTTAGCTGTGTCATCGGTGAATTTATAGTTTGAGCTGTGCCTAGCTATACAATCATGAATGTAGAGAGTAGAGCAGTGGGCTAAGCACAGTTCCTTGAAGACCACCGGTGTTGATTGACACTGAGGAGTAGATGTTATTACCAATCTGCACTGACTATAGCCTCCTGATCAGGCAATCAAGGATCCATTTGTAAGGCTTATTGCAGGAGAAGTAGCGTTTAATGGTGGGAATTCTTGGCATCACAAATTAGAAGTACCATTGGAGTACAGGAAATCAACCATTACACAGGGCTGAAATTAGAGCAGCACAGTCGGTAGGTTGTCTGGACAGCACAGTAAGAGTGCAACGGTTTACCAGAGAAGGGTAGTGAGCTCCTCAGAATAATAGTAGAACATTAATGTGAAGAACTCTGAAAGATAGCGGAGTCAAGGGATCTGGGGAGAAGGCAGGAACAGGTTACTGATGGTGGATGATCAGCCATGATCACATTGAATGGCGGTGCTGGCTGGAAGGGCCAATTGGCCTACACTTGCACCTATTGTCTATTGAAGAAAGAAATAGTTCAGTGCACTAAGTTCACATTCATACCTTCTGCACATGATCCACCTGATCTCGCCCTTCTTTCTTGCTCACTCCATATACCCTTCAACAACCACTGTTGCCCTTGCCACTCACCACTGCTTTTGTTACTTGCACTTTGTATTGCTCGCGGTGTTCTAGCTGCGGTTCCGTAAGTTTACATTATAGTTCCATTCCTCTGGAATTGAATCCAAAAATGGTTCTGTAAAGTCTGTATTATAATTCCACTCCTCTGGAATCGTCTCCACGGCTCGTTTGTACTTGAAATGACTTCATTAATCTGTATTGCTTCTTTTCATTATTTATGAATTTTTCAGCATCTTTTCACTTATGTCTATGGATGATTCTTTCCATCCAGGCTGACACAACGCATCCACTGACAAAACATAGGAAAATAGCTTCATCATTTAGAGATGCGTCACTCTTTGATATTTTCACACTTTCGTGCAATTTACTAAAACAGGTAAGGATTTTATGTTTTATCAACAATTGTTAGATTGCTGGTGAAACTCAGATAATTCAAGCCTTCTTTATAATTGAGTACCGTATAAAAAGATGCACTGCATATCTGCTGGTATCACAAGGTGAACTGTTCAGTAAAACAATCACAAATAAGAGACAACCTGCTGATGCGGGAAATCCAAGCAATACACAAAATGCTGGAGGAACTCAGCAGGCCGGGTAGCATCTATGGAAAAGAGTACAGTCAATGTTTCAGGCAGAGACCCTTCGGCCGGACTGGAGGAGAAAAGATGAGTAGATTTAAATAGTTGGGGGAAGGATGTGAGAAATAGAAGGTGATAGGTGAAACCAGGAGGTGAGGGGTGAAGTTAAGAGCTGGGAAGTTGATACAAGGTTTGTGATGAGGCCACAATCAGGTTGGAGGAACAACACCTTATATTCTGTTTAGGTATCCTCCAACCTGATGGCATGATCTTCGATTTCTCAAGCTTCTGGTAATGCCCCCCTCCCACCCCTATCCCATTCCCCATTCCCGTTTCCTTCTCTCACCTTATCTCCTTGCCTGCCTATCACCTCCCTCTGGTGTTCCTCTTCCCTTTTCTTTCTTCCATGGTCTTCTGTCCTCCTATTAGATTCACCCTTTTCCAGCCCTCTATCTCTTTCACCAAACAACTTCCCAGCTCTTTACTTCACCCCTCCCCCTCAGTTTCACCCATCAGCTGTGTTTCTCACATCCCTTCACCCACTTTTTAAATCTACTCATCTTTTTTTCTTCAGACCTGCTGAAGGATCTCAGCCTAAAACGTTGACTGTACTCTTTTCCACAGATGCTGCCTGACCTGCCGAGTTCCTCCAACATTTTGTGTCTGTTGCTTAACAAAATGTGCTGTTGGATCCTGATGCTTTTGTGATCCAAAAATTCTTTGCAAGTTAAAAATGAGGCAAGAAAATGTTGCTAATGGCTGTTTTATTAATGATACAAGAACAGAGGGAAGACAGCGGAGGAACAAATTGTAGTCATCTGGCTAAAGATAAACAATATTCCAATGATAACAATTAACCTATAAAATAAG
Organism: Hypanus sabinus; assembly: GCF_030144855.1. Taxonomy (NCBI): domain Eukaryota; kingdom Metazoa; phylum Chordata; class Chondrichthyes; order Myliobatiformes; family Dasyatidae; genus Hypanus; species Hypanus sabinus. Next base: position 2,879,199 of record NC_082706.1, read on the forward strand.
CCAGATTTATTTGATTGACAGCTGCAGAAAAACTGAGAAGCTTCTAGAAACTACCATAGTTACTGGGAAAATTCACTGAATAATTACATGTATATAGATGATTATAAAAAAATTCAAGCAAGCTTAGGAAAGTTAATACTACAAGAAAAATAACCATTCAGTACTCTAATCCAATAGTACCTGTGAATGACAAGGCATACAATATATTGCTTCCTGCTCTCAGATTGTGCCTTCATTTAGCTCGTGTACCACCTTACATCCCCGGTATCTGGAATGTTTGCCATCCAGAGATACCGTCTTAACTTGCTCAACATGCAGTTCAGAGTGTCCTTACCCAGAATCCATGGAAGAAAATATCACTATTGCATTGACCCAGTCAAAGGTGGTCAGCCACAGGTGATCATTCCTTGTTGACTAAGGCCCTTACAGTCTGAAATACATTGTACATAAGAATATATATAGAACATTACAGTGAGGCCCTTTGGCTTATGATGTTGTGCCGACCTTTTAATCTACCCTGAGATCAATCAACCCCTTCTTTCCTACATAGCCCCATAGACATCCATTGTGCTTATCTCTAAGTGTTCATGATGTATTTGCTTCTACCACCATCCCTAACTTGGGTTTTCTCATTTTAATTAAAAACCTACTTCTGACATTTCCCTATACTTCCCTCCAATCACCTTAAAATTGTGTCCTGGGAGGAAAGATTTCTGTCTATCCACTCAATCTATGCCTCTTATCATTTTGTACACCTTTATAAAGTATCTCTCATCCTGCTTTGTTCCAACGAGAAAAACCCTAGTTTGCTGAAGCTGTAAGACATGCTCTCCAATCCAGGCAGTATCCTGGTAAATCTCCTCTGCACCCTCTCTAAATCTTCCACATCCTTTGTATATTGAGCTGACCTGAACTGAACACAATACTCCCGAGTATAGTCTAACCAGGGTTTTATAGAGCTGCAACATTACCTCATGGCTCTTGAGCTCAGTCTCCTGATTAATGAAAACCTGTACACCATGTGCTTTCTTAGAACCCTGTCAACTTGCTCAGTGCCTCAGGATTTTATTAATTTAGTGTTTCAGTAAGAAGATGTAGCTTGGAATGTGCTTGCTGAAGTACCCCGTGCCTTGTGATTGAAGAGATTGATGTCTGCTCTTTTGGACCTTTGAAAATTTTATGTGCTTTCTTACAGGCATCAGGCAAAAGCTTAAATCTGAATGATGAAAGCCAGCACGGTCTCCTAATGCAGCTTCTTAAACTGGCTCACAACTGCCTCAACTTTGACTTCATTGGCACATCAACAGATGAGTCATCAGATGACCTCTGTACTGTCCAAATTCCAACCAGCTGGAGGTCAGGTATGGTCGTAGTTCAAGCCATGTGATTATTTGTCACATGAGAATCAGAATCAGGTTTTTTATCACTGATATATGTTGTGAAATTTGTTGTCGTGTTGCAGCAGTACAGTGCTCGACATAAATACTATAAATTGCAATAACTAATAAGTGTAAATAAAACTTCGGAGGCCAACACCCAGAGCTATCTGGGTTCCATGGTGCATGGGTCTGGGGTTCAGGTTCTGACAGTGGTGGTCCGAAAAGGATCTTGGGCTGGACCCTTCACGCTTGTGTTAGATCTGCCCTCAAAAACCTAAGAGTGACAAGAACAAGAAGAGTCATGCTGGTTCGGACATAGCCTGGATTAGCAAGGTTGCTCATGGTTGGGGAATTGGGACCGCCTGGCAAGAAATTTGCCATTGGAACAAACCATAAATGGATGAGATCTACAGTGAGATCCAACAGCCAGGAAGGTGGCTCTGCAGCACTTTGTGGAGAGCAAAGGACATGACCAGGAACAGAAGAAGTCAAGAAAGACCCCAATTTTTAATGACTATTTGTATCACTGGACCCAGACTTCGCGGTTGAGCCACTGTAATGACTTTTCCACTTTAAAAACTCTCCTACACAGGTTTTACTGTCATCGTCAGATACAACGGACAGTCAACATGGTGCTGTGTTCTTTAAATTGACTGTAAATGAACAAAATTGGCACAGAGATGTTTTCAATGATTGTTGATACCTTTAAATTCTTTGTAGTTCCTAACTTGGTCCTAAGCATGGTGTAGTGTCTAGCGGCTACACAAGTTCACACAGCTGGCGCTAGTTAGAAATTGTTCAACAGCAGTCTCCCATCCCAGTTATTTTCTCGATTAGTTTTTATTCTTTAAGAGTTGTTGCAAATAAGAGGCTGTCACAATTAACCGAAGGATCGATTGACTGGAAACCACTGTATATAAATAAATTACATAAATGATGCAAGCAAAGAGAGCAGTTATAGTGAGGTAGTGTTGGAGGGTTGATAATTTCTGTTCAGAAATCTGGTGGCAGTTCTGAAGAAGCTGTCCCTATGTGTGTATTCAAGCTCCTGTAGCTCCTCTCTGATGGTAGTAATGAGAAGAGGGCATGTCCTGGATGGTTAGGGTCCTTAGTAATGGATGCTCCTTCGTGAGACACAACCTCTCAATGATGTCCTTGATACTGAAGAGGCTGTACAACTGACGGAGCTGGCTAAGTTTACAACACTCTGCAGCTTTTACTGATCCTGTGCAATGACTCTTCTGTACCAGACAATGATGCAAACAGTTAGAATGCTTCTTAACACATTAACATGGAAGAATTCAATCCCTCTCTTCCCTCCCATTCCCTCACACCTCAATATGCATTACCTCATGTTGACTCCACCACATGCCCTTGGCTCCTATTCTCTTTGCACCTCTGCTCCCTCCCCATAATTGTGTTTGATCACTCTGCATCTCACTTTCTAGTTTCCTTGTTGTTTCTCCTCACCTTCAAAATATGAGTGCTCACCTCCCCACTGTCAAGGACATCTTTAAAGGCGAAGCTTCAAGAAAGCGGCATCTATCATGAAGGACAGCCCACCATCCAAAACATCCCCTTTTCTTATTTCTACCATCTGTAAAGGAGCTAAAAGAGCCTAAAGACACACTGTCAATGTTTTTGGAACAGCTTCTTCCCCTCCACCATTGGATTTCTGAACGGTCCATGAACATTACTAGATTTTGCTCTCTTTTTGCATGCACTCACGTGCACACACTTGAATTCAGTGGCCACTTTAGATATACCTGTACACCTCGTTAATGCAAATACTTACTCAGCCAATTACGTGGCAGCAATTCAATACATAACAGCATGCAGACAAGAGGTTCAGTTGTTGTACAGACCAAACATCTGAATAGGGTAGAAATGTGATCTAAGTGACTGTTGGTACCAGGTGAGGTGGTTTGAGTATCTCAAAAATTGCTGATCTCCTGGGATGTTCATGCACAGTAGTCCCTAGAGTTTTCAGAGAATGGTGCGAGAAACAAAAAACATCCAGTGAGCAGCAGTTTTGTGGGCAAAAATGCCTTGTTGAAGAGAGAGGTCACGGGAGAATGACCAGACTGGTTCAAGCTGACAGGAAGATGACAGTAACTCAAATAACCAAGAGTTACAACATTGGAGTACTGATTAGCTTTTCTGAGCACACAACATGTTGAACCTTGAAGCAGATGAGTTACAGCAGCAGAAGGCCACAAGCATACACTCAATGACTACTTTATTAGGTACAGGAGGTACCTAGTAAAGTGATCATTGATAGTATATTTCTGACTATAATTTATAGTATATTTTATGTATTGCACTGTACTTCTGCCACAAAATTTCCTGATGTCTGTCAATGATAACAAACTGATTCTGATTCTGAGCTTGTACTCCTGCACTTTTCTTGTTTCCTTCATTCCCTAACACTGGCCTTGATGTTGTCCCACCCTTGAATCCCCTCCCTCACTTCCTGACTTCCCTCTGCTCTTTTGCCTTAGCCAGCCTGAATCTTGCCCTCACCACCAACATTATGCCCACATTTTCCTAATGTAAACCTTTCCCACCCCAAGACTTGCATGAACTCACTCTCAAGCCACTGAATCATCTTTCCACATCAGTAAGCCTCTGTTTTGTATAGCCTTTGAGTTCAACAATAATAATATAATATTTTAACTTTATTAAGACTTCAGGGATCCGCGTGGCTCTCCAGTGTACGCCTGGTTATTATCAAATTTATCATTCTTGGTAGCACCATGGTAGTGCAGTGGTTAGCGCAATGCTCTTACAACTCGGAACATTGGAGTTTGGATTCATGTAACCATATAGCAATTAAAACATGGAAACAGGCCATCTCGGCCCTTCTAGTCCATGCCGAATGCTTACTCTCACCTAGTCCCACTGGCCCGCACTCAGCCCATAACCCTCCATTTCTTTCCTGTCCATATACCTATCCAACTTTGCTTTAAATGACAATACCAAAACTGCCTCTAACCACTTCTACTGGAAGCTCATTCCACACCGCTACTGCTCTCTGAGTAAAGAAATTCCCCCTCATGTTACCCTTAAACTTTTGCCCCCTAAGTCTCAACTCATGTCCTCTTGTTTGAATCTCCCCTACTCTCAATGGAAAAAGCCTATCCACGTCAACTCTATCTATCCCCCTCATAATTTTAAATACCTCTATCAAGTCCCCCCTCAACCTTCTACGCTCTAAAGAATAAAGACCTAACTTGTTCAACCTTGCCCTGCAACTTAGGTGCTGAAACCCAGGTAACATTCTAGTAAATTTTCTCTGTACTCTCTCTATTTTGTTGACATCTTTCCTATAATGTAATATCACCTATAAGGATTTTGTCTGTCCACCACGTGGAATGTGTGAATTTTCTCCGGGTGCTCTGGTTTCCTTTCACAGTCCAAAGGACATGCTGGTTAGTAGATTAATTGGTCATTGTAAATTGTCCTATGATTAGGATAGGGTTAAATCGAAGTCACTTGGCAGCACAGCTGAAGGGCCAGAAGGTCCTGTTCCATGCTGTATGTCAATAAATAAATATGGGCAAAAATATCTTTGACGTATTGAAGATGAACAAATGTAAGTTAATACTATTCCTTTCCCTCCCTCTGTGTGTGTGAGTATTTAGTATACTGTTTGTCTTTGCTGAGTTGCGTATGTCAGGTTCTTTCAGAATCAAAGTTCTTCATGACACTTTTTTCTCATTATACTAGCAGTAGTGTGATCACTCGTCGAGTATGCTGTAGAGGCTAATCCAGGATCCACATATTCTGGTGCAGTGTTGACACTAGGAAGTGGTAGCTGTGGTTAGCTGCTGGGTCTCTTGGTTGCTCAGTCTCCTTTTGCCTCTGCTGCTTGTTCTCTGCAGCACAGTGGAGGTCGTTCTCATGTAGCACAGCTCCTTCTTGAAAAGATTTCCTTGAGGTGTATCTATTGAGTGCAATGTCTTCCCAGTTTTTAGATGTTAAATTGAATTTCTTCAGGCTGATTTTGATGTTATCTTTGAAGTGTTTCCTTGCCCCTAAGACTCACTGACCTTCCTTCAACTGGGAGAAAAGGATCTATTTGGGGAGACATGAGTTAAGCATCTGACTGACGTGACCATCCATCGGATCTGGTATTGCTTTATCATGTTGGCTTCCTCTAGAATGCTGGCGTCAGTACATTTGTCCTTCCAGCAGATCCTCAAAATCTTTATAAGGCTCTTGCATGGTATTGTTCCAGGGCTCTCAGGTGCCTACTGTAGGTAGTCCATTAAAGCTATCCCTTGTAATATTACCATTTCATTTCTTCCAAATGCTTTAATTTAACTTTAATCTTACTTGCTTTATGAAAGTCTGCACAAAGGACAGTGAAATTGCCTTCAATTTCAATGGGATGAAAATAACCCAACTTTTTGTTAAGCCTGGAGGTTCATTCTGTCACTGAGATCCTTCTGTCCAGATTCTGATTTTGATCAGCTTTCTTTTTTTTAACAATATTTTTATTGAATTTTACATATATTTCACATATACAAATAAACACCAATAATAATTAAACTAAATAGTGAAACATGTCCTCATGTTTTTCACAATCATCAAAGGAAAAGAGATAGAACATTTCACATACTTCTCATATTTAATAAAGAAATAAAATAAAAACATATCAGAAAAAAAACCGTAGAAGCACTCAACAACACACAGCTATTTCAAAATGATTGTGCACCTTATGTCCAAGAAACTCCAGTAAAAGTTTCCACACATTTTCAAATTCTCCTGCCCTTCCCCTGGTTATGTAAGTCAGTCTCTCCAATATAATACAAGATGCCATCTCCTTCACCCATACATATATGGAAGGTATATCTATTTTTCAACAAGCTAAAGCTATCATCCTGGCCTGTAGGAGTCCAAAGTCAATTAAAGTTAACTGTTTTGGACTATCAGTAAAGTTCTTTGGATACATACCTAGTACACACATTTTTGCTTGGTGAGGCACCTTTACTCCAACAGTCTCAGAAATAGTCTGAATGTCTGTTTTCCAGTTTTTTTTTATTTAGGACAGTCCCATACACAGTGAAACAGAGTACCTTTTTCTTCTAAATATTTAACACAAGTGTCCGGGATGTCAGGGGGTCCAATGGTTCAGTTTGACTGGGGTAATGTAAGTTCTCATTAACCATTTATATTGTAATAGCTTCATTCTCATATTAATTGATTGTTTTTGGGCTTTTAAGCATGCCATTCTCCGTGCCTGTAGCCTGTCAATGGTGGACTCCTCATATGATGTCAAGGCTGTATAGAATGAAGAAATCTGACTCCTCCCCTTTAGGTTTAGAAGTGTAAGGTTTTCAAGATGTGATAGTGGTGGTAACTCTTTTTCTAATACTTTTTGCAAATGGTCATATGAAATTTGATAGATTACTTTTATTTCAATAGTACCTTTTAATGTTTTCTTGAGATGTTCTAACATAGAAACAGATTTTTAAAAACATGTTTTCTCGTTTGAGGTGCTTTATCTTGACCACAGCTGACAAGGAGTTCATCTAACTCAGAATTGTTCATTCCTGAAACAAATTCAATGCCATTTAATTAGGTACTTCCTATAGCTAGTAAAGTGGCCACTCAGTGCATGTTCATGGTCTTTTGCTGCTGTATCTATCCACTAATCTATCTGTTTTAATGTTCTGCATGTTATGTGTTACGAGATGTCCTTCTGCACACCACTGTTGTAATATCACACACGAAATGTGTGGCCACTGAGAGATCCTGCTTTCTCTGCCGGACTGAGCGTAGGTGTTCAGCGAAACCAGTCTGCATTCCCATTCTGATATGTCACACATTGTAATTCCACATCCAATTCCCATTCTGATATATCTATCCATGGCCTCCTCTACTGTGAGGATGAATCCAAACTCAGGTTGGAGGAACAACACTTTATATACTGGCTGGGTAGCCTCCAACCTGATGGCATGAACATTGACTTCTCTAACTTCCGTTAATACCCCTCCTCCCCTTCTTACCCCATCCTTGACATATTTAGTTGTTTGTTTTTTTTCTCTGCCCGTCACTCTGCCTGTTCTCCAGCTCCCTCTGGTGCTCCCCTCCCCCTTTCTTTCTCCCGAGGTCTCCCGTCCCATGATCCTTTCCTTTCTCCAGTTCTGTATCACTTTCGCCAATCACCTTTCCAGCTCTTAGCTTCATCCCACCCCCTCTGGTCTTCTCGTACCATTTCGCATTTCCCCCTCCCCCTCCCCACTACTTTCAAATCTCTTACTATCTTTCCTTTCAGTTAGTCCTGACGAAGGGTCTGGACCCGAAACATCGACAGTGCTTCTCCCTATAGATGCTGCCTGGCCTGCTGTGTTCCACCAGAATTTTGTGTGTGTTGTTTGAATTTCCAGCATCTGCAGATTTCCTTGTGTTTACTGTTGTAATATGGTTATTTGAGTTACTCTCACCTTCCTGTCAGCTTAAAACAATCTGGCATTCTTCTCTGACCTCTCTGACTAACAAGGCTTTTTCATCCACAGAACTGCCACTTACTAGATGCTTTTTGCCTTTCTGTACTCGCTACAGACTGTTGTGTTGAAATCCCAGGAGATCAGCAAATCACCCCATCTGGCACCTACAGTTATTCTACAGTCAAAGTCACTTAGATCACATTTCCTCACTCTTCTGTGTTACTTATTTGTCAGGAAGGTTAAATTTATACATTGTTAGAAAATGCCAGCTATAGAATTAATGAGAATTTCTTAAACTACAGATATGCATAGACTTCTAGCTCATGAATATCCAAGAGCTCATAGTTCACGTAATCCTGTGACACATTGAAAATGGAGTGTTTTTATCATCTCGGTAATTCTTTATTAGTTGATCTTGAACAAGCTTTTAGAGGGGAGAGGGTAACTAATTGCTAGGAGAAAGCTCCATTCAATGCAAGTCGGCATTTCCATTGTATCCTGGAAAATAGACTACCTGTCTGGCAGACCACAGTTTGTGTGGTTTCAGAGCTGTGTGTCAGATATGTCTATAAATAGCACTGGTGCCCCACAGTACTGTTGGCTCCCTTCCTGTTTACCCAGTATACCTTGAACGTTAGATACGCACTGAGTCATGTTATCTGCAGAAATTCTCTAATGATTCAGCAATAGTTGGATGTAGAAAGGGAGGAAAGGGGATGAATATAGAGCCCTAGTGGAGGACTTTGTCAAAAGGTGAAGCTGAATCATCTGCAGCTCAACATTAGTAAAGAGATGGTGGTTTTAGGAAGACTAAGCCTGCACTGCGCCCTGTTACTGTTGATGGTGAAGAGGTTGGTATGATGAGGACCTACAGGTACCTGGGGGTGCACCTGCATAACAGATTTGAGTAGAGTACCAACACGGGCTGTGTACAAGAAAAGCCAGATTCGCTTCTACTTTGAGGAGACTGAGGTCCTTTGAAATCTGCAGGCCTCTTCTTCACATGTTCTACCAGTCTATTGTCACCAGTACAAAATTTTATGCAGTGGTGTGCTGGGGCAATGGCATCATCGTGGGTGATGCCAACAGGCTCAATAAACTGATTGGAAAGGCTAGCTCTGTTAATGAGGTCAAACTGGAGGCTGTGGTAGAACAAAGGACCCTACAGAAAATCCTAGCAATTCCGGACAATGTTTCCCATCCTTTGCGTGCCACCTTGGGTGATCAGAGGAGTACAGTCAGCTCTCCTTATCTGCGGGGGATTGGTTCCGGGACCCCCGCAGATACATAAAAAACGGATGCTCAAATCCCTTATTTAACGTGTCTCAATGCGGTGGTTTTTAGGACCCAGCAGAACCCCGGACCTTATTTAACCTGTATCAGTGTGGTGGACTTTAGGACCTGGCGCAGCTCTGAATCCGCAGGGTTTCTGTTCACAAAAATAATCACAATCACGATTGAAAATAAAGTGGAAGTAATAAAGCAACTGGAAAGAGGTGAAATGGAAAAGTGTTAGACTACAGTCGGTCAACATTGTTTGAGCTTAGTCATAGAGCACTACAGCACAAGAACATTGGGGCTAAAGTTACCATGCATACAACTCTCTCGCTAGGTGTGATGTTTGAAACTATTCCAATTTTATCACACTTAGAGCTATAATGTCTTTCCACTACAGTTTTTCCTGGATGCCTCATGAATAATAGTTGCATATTCATTTTCAAGTCACTTGCTTATGCAACGGACTGATCATATCTTAGCTACATTTAGAAACACTCTGGTTCTTGTCTTTCAAACCATGAACACTTTTAACATGAATTCTGTTGATTATTTTCTGTTGTAATGGACAAGGTAATTGGTTAACAGATTGTCACATGGCTATGTTGGGAATCATTCACACAAAACCATAATTTGTGAGCTAGGATTAGCTCCTCATACCATTGATGTTTGATGTTCTTCCTGAGCTGAAAGCACAGAATCATTGTTAAAGGTAAAAACTTGCTTTTCTCCTTCTGCAAGCTCAGTATACTTACATTTAGTTGTTGCTATAATGTAGAAAACCAAGAAGAAGGAATTTTTAAAACAGTGGGCTCCACAAAGGACAACATTAGATGCTCATGGTTTGTGATCCAGCTGTTCTTCAGAAGAGGAATGAGGCATAATTGTGGTGCTTACAATTGTTTAATAACTGTTACAACAATGAAGAGCGAGCAAAGAAAGACAATGGAAAATTAAGCCATGGCCATCTTGTACTGAGACTAGAGACGGCAGCATTCCAAAACATTCCAAAATTAACCTATATTCCTTTTCAAGTTGCAAGTGGTGTGACACCTGCTACAGAGAGCTAAGAAGGTACTAGAAAGATATGGAGACAACTGTAGCACAATTACTAAACAAAAAGAATTCACAGAACAATCACTGTAGATAGATGATTCTAGGGAATAAAAATACTAAAAAAGCACAGGAAAGGTGCATATCACAAGTCCTAGTTATGCAACCACTAACAGCAGGCAGACATACTCTGAAGAGTGTTGATAATGGCTGGGTACACTTGTCTGTTAAAGATACTGCCTAGAAGAAGGCAATGGCAAATCACTTCTTTAGAAAAATTTGCCAAGAACGATCATGGTCAAAACCATGATCGCCCACATCATATGACGTAGCACATAATTAATGAATGAATGAATGAATAGGAAAGTTAAACTGCAAAGAAAAATAACAAATCTGCACTTTAATCCAACAGTGATAATCATAATTTGTTTCTTGATGAAGGTTATTGAGAGGTTAGGTACGAGCCAAGGTTGTGGGATTTTACTGTTTCTTGTAATCGTGGTGTTGGATGACTTGGGCTAATCTGAGTGAGCAGGACCCCCAGGTTTTAAGGTCTCATCCCAAGGACAGCACTTCTAACTTTAAAATTGCCCTGGTGCGTCTTTTGAGGATTCCCATCAAATGAAATACAGACTTACGACTGTAAAAAAAATTGTTCTGCACTGTAGACTAATATAAATGAAGTAGTTGATAAAAACCAGTGAAGTAGAAATATGTTGTCCAAATATAACTTTGATTTCCTGCTCTGCCATGTTGTCTGAGCAGCACTGGTTAGCATGATAAGATGTCAATATGGTGCACCACCTATCGCTAAACCACCTCCCTCACCATTTCAAAATGACTACAATACAAAATCAAGGATGTAATGAAGTGGCTTCATAAGGCATTGGTCAGACCACAAATGGATTATCTTGAATAGTTTTGGGCCCCATATTTAAGAAAGAATGCTGGCATTGGAGACGGTCCAGAGGAAGTTTGTGGGAATGGTCCCAGGAATGAAAGGGTTAGCATTTGAGGAATGCTTGTACAGTACCTGCTGGACTTTAGACAAATGAAGGGGAGTATCATTGAAACCTACCAAATTAAAATCAGAAACATAACATAAGTCGTGAAATTTGTTAACTTTGCGGCAGCACTACGATGCAATACTTGAAAAAGAAAACTGAATAACAATAAGTATATTTATTTATATATACTAAAAATTTAAATTAATTGAGTGCAAAAAAATGGAAATATAAAAAGTAGTGAGGTAGTGTTTCATGGGTTCTTTGTCCATTCAGGAATCCAATAGCAGAGGGGAAGAAGCTGTTCCTGAATCGCTGAGTGTGTGCCTTCAGGCTTCTGTACCACCTTCGGGTAGCAGTGAGTAGGGGGCATGTCCTGGGTGGTGGCGGTCTTTAAAGGTGGATGCTGCCTTTCTGAGGCACTGCTCCTTGAAGATAGAGTCAAGAGAAGTACAGCACAGAAACAGGGCATTCAGCCCATCCTGTCCATACCAAAACCATTTAAGCTGCCTGCCCACATCGACCTGCACTGTGACCATAGCCCTCCATACCTATCCACTTATATTCTGGATACTATGGAGGCCATTGCCCATGATGGAGCTGGCTCATGTTACGACTCTGCAGCTTACTTCAATCCTGCGCAATAGTTCCACCCACGCGCCCCCTTCCTAATCCATACCAGACAGTGATATAGACCGTTAGAATGCTGTCAAAGGTAAATCTGTAGAGATCTGCAAATACTGAAAGGCCTAAATAGAGTGGGTATGTAGAAGATGTTTCCAGTAGTGGAGAGTCTCAGACCAGAAGGTACTGTCTCAGAATAGAGAGATGCCCCTTTAATACAGAGAGGAGGGGGAATGTGGTGAGCCTGGAATTCATTGCCACAGATAGCAGTGGGTGCGAAGTATTTGGATATATTAAAACGGTGGTTGATAAGGTTTCAGAGAAAAGGCAGGAGAATGGGTCTGGGAGGGATAGTAAATCAGCCATGATCAAATGGCGGAGCAGGCTCAATGGGCCAAATGGCGTAATTCTGCTTCTATGTCTGTTTTATCCAGGGACTTTCCATATGAGACAGATACACATGCACCTCCTCCAACTTCGTCTATTCCACCCAATAATCCCAATGTGGCCTCCTCTACATCAGCAAGACCAAGCCCAGACTGGGTGACCTCTTTGCCGAGTAACCTGTAGCCATCCTGTGCTCTCAGTTCCCAGCCATTTCATTTCTCCTCCCCGGTACCTTTACAGACCTAATTGTCCTCATCCTCCTCCACTGGCAGAATGAGGCCAAACTCAAACCAAAGTAACAGCATCACTTTTTTCATCCCCTCTGTTCCTTTCTCTCCTGATTCTCTCGCACTTTTCCTTATTTCCAATCTGTTTCCACCCCAACCCTCTATAACCCAGCCTCTTGCCTCTTTTCTACCCGGTTCCATCTGCCTATAACCCGTGCACTTTACCCACTCAATCCGCTGTCCTTTCCTTGTCCCACTTTCTATCTATCTGAGCAGCACATCCCTGGTTTCAGCCATCACCTTCCTTATCAGACAGCAAAATGCACAGTGTTTTGTTGTCTCCTCCAGCTGATGGAGGGAATCGTGTTGGAAGAGTCCTATAGCCGGAAGCGTAGGTGCCTCAGAACATTCACAGTTAGTGAAACTTGCGGCTGTGTTCTTAATATTAATTGTCTTATGAGTTCTCCTGATATTTTTATTTGGTGTGCTATTAACTTCAGAACATCAAGTTATTCTCGTGAAGAATCTTGTGAAAGTGTTTTGTGATTCCTTGAAGTTTCTTTCTGAACCCTTGTATTTTTGACAATTTTCAATTTTTATTTTAGCTCGCTCTAATTAGATATATTAAGCAGGAAAAACCTCACATTTAAAGGACTTGATAGAATGCTCTAAACTAGTGGACAGTGCCACGGACTAGAAGGGCGGAGATGGCCTGTTTCCGTGCTGTAATTGTTATATGGTGTCTGAAGTGACAGAGACATGGTCAAGTTCCTGGGTGTCAGTATCTCTGAGGACCTAACCTGGTCACAACATATTGATGCAGCTATAAAGATGGCAAGATAGTGGTTATATTGCATTAGGAGTTTGAGATTTTGTTTGTCACTTAAAACACTCAAACAGCTGTACCATGGAGAGCATTCTGACTGCATCAGCATCTGGTATGGGGGGGCAGGTGAGCTACTACTCAGGATCGAAGTAAGTTGCAAACAGTTGTATCCAAGACGTCTTCGAGGAGCGATGCCTCAGGAAGGGAGCATCCATCGTTAAAGACCCCCCTCCCCCCACCACCCAGGACATTCCCTCTTCTCATTGGCATGTAAAATACACTTGCTTGTACAGAAAGCCATTAAATGAACTACCCTACACATTAGCAGTAAAATTTTAACCAGGACATGTTTTATATACAATAGGTTAGGGTAGTTCATTTAATGACTTTCTGTAGAATCACTGTGTTCTGCTGATAGTGCTTAGGTTACTGTTAAAGATGAGGGTTGTGGTGTTCAACTTAGGATTGTCAAGTCATCCAATTAGGATGGTGGAATTGCGAAAAGGTTCTAGAGGAAGCTGGGTGGGGAGGTTTTGTGACAGACACTGGGGTGTGTTGAGGTCTTTTCGGCAGGAGGTGGAGAAAGAAGAAGCTCAAGAGAACCAGCCGAGGGATTTGATCCAACTGGAATGCACGGCTGGTTGGAGTCTGAGATGGGAAACTCTACAGGTGATAAGTGAATAGGAGTTTACACTGTGAGTAAAAGATCTAAACTCCAACCTTATTCATATTTGACTGTTTTATTTATAATTGTTTGTTTCTTTCTTCTTTAATAATGGTTTGATTAAATTGACATTGAACAGTATACCTTTTTTTATAATTGTATGTAGTGTATAACCTGTTACTTCTTGGTGACGGATAATTGCAAGTGGGCAGTATTTAGCTCAGATCGCGGTGCGGGTAGTCAAAACATCCCAACTTCCTGGTTTTGGTGGGACCCAAGTCACACCAACCATAGATGCAGAGAGTATGAGAAAGGTGGTTTTCTCAGGGCTGAGCCCAGTGCCTGTAAGAAAGGGGCTAACAAGCCATGTTTCTATTGACGCCTGGTAAAAAGAGGTTTCATATACTTTAATTCATTTTTTTTCATTTATTTTTTTCTATATTTATCATGTATTGCATTGTACAGCTGCTGCAAAGTTAAATTTCACTGTGATATTAGACCTGATTCTGATTTAATGCTGCAGTGACCTTTAAGCATGTTGTACTCAAAAACTGCGAACACCCTATTCTAATCTTACAACATAGAACAGTACAGTACCAAACTGTTCATCTGCCTGCATGTGGCCTATATTGCTCAATTCCCTGCCAATTCATATGTCTGTCTAAATGCTTTCATTGCTTAACATATCTAAACAAAGAACATAGAACAGTACACACAGTAACAGGCCCTTTGGCTCGTGGCCAAAGAGTTTTGTTGACCTTTGAACATTCACTAAGTTCAATGTCACCCTTGCCTCCTACACAGCCCTCCATTTACCTATATCCATGTATCTGCTTCAACCATTTCCTTTGGCAGCACATTCAAGGCATCTACCACTCTCTGTAAAAGAAACAAGAACTGTGCCATATAAGTCTGCTTTAAATTTCCCCCTCTCATCTTTTGCTGTGTTGTATTGGACCCTGGGAAAATTACTATCTCCCCTGTCTTCTGTCTCGAAAGATGGTGGGTGCACATAGGAGAAGTCAGCTTCTGGTGCTGTACTTCCTAGTGTGGCTGAGGAGTTCCACTCCAGAAGACAGTCTCTTCCACACTGGCTGCAGGTGAAGGAAGATGGGCATCTGGTTGGAGTGGCCCTCTCCTTTGATTGAGCTCTCTTGGCAGCTAGCTCAGTGATGTGGGTACTTTTCTACTCTTTGCATGCTTTTTTGAATTGCCAGACTCCAGCCAGCCCGGTCATCTGCTATGTCTTCCCAGTTGTTTGATGTTGGCCACCTTCAGATCCTTTTTATAGATGCCCTTGAAGTGAAGCTGTGGGCAACCAACTGGGCGTGCACCTTCTGCCAGCTGTCCATGCAGCAGATCTTTCGGGACTTGACCAAAGCCCATTTGCCTGATACGTTCTAACCATATGAGCTGTGTCCATGCCTCTCATAATTGAATATGCTTCTGAAGTCACCCCTCAGCCTCTGAAGCTCCGGAGAAAGCGTTCCAAATTCTTCTAAACTCTCCTTATAGCACATACTCTCCAATCTAGACATCATACTGGTGAGCCTCTTCTGCATTGTCTCCAAAGCCTCCATGTACTGTAGTGTAGTGATCAGAGCTGCATACAAGACTCCACGTGGCTTAATCAGAGTTTTATGTAGCTGTAACATGACTTCTCAATGCCCTGACTAATGAAGGCAAGAATTCCTTGTGCCTTCTTTACTATCCTATTGATTTGTGTTGCCATTTTCAGGGAGCTGGAGACTTACATCCCACTATCCCTGTGTATTAGTGCTCCTGTCATTTACTGTATGCTTTCTCTTTAGATTTAACCTTCCAAACTGCAACATCTCACACTTGTCATTTCTCTGCCCACATTTGCATGCCTGCACATATCTTGAAAAGTTGCTCGGTACTCAAATATTAAGGTGATTCAATGACTATCTCCATTCTGAAATTAAAAACCTGAAGTTCTGTCTAAATGTATAAGGTTTTTGTCACTTTCAACACCACATTCTGATCAATCCAGGAAACATGCTGTCCTTTTGCACTTAAATAAATGCATGCCTGTTGCAAGTTGTACTTTTCAGTGGTACTAGAAAAGCCATTCTTTGAAAAGTCTCTTAACCTTAACAGGTTGTAAAACAAGGGAAGATGAGCTGGATTCATGTGTGAGCACTAATGCATGAAGTTTGGAACAATCACCTGCTCTGAAACTGAAAAATGATGTTAGACTTCCCTGGGCTTTGTCATGTTGGATTATTAGGAATCAATAAATATTCAAAACAAGGGAACAATTCTGTCGGGTCATCCAGTTTTACTTAAAAGATTAAAGATTGCCTTTATTTGCACATGTATCTCCAACCCATTTTTAATGTACAGGATGACTGAAGGAGATTTAATGTGCTCCTTCCCTCCGCTAGCCTGCAGGTCACCTTTGGATAAGGTGTAGCAGCTACTTAGCCCCCTCTCTCGATCAGGGTCTTATGAAGCCAAGGGAGAAGGTGGTGGAGGGTTGTATGAGCAGTTGGTGCATATCACAGGTCCTGGTTATGGAACCACTGAAACCAGGAAGACAATCTCTGAAGTGTATTGATAATGGTTGGGATCACCCATCTTGTAAAGACACTGTCCAGAAGAAGGCGATGGCACACCTCTTCTGTAGAAAAATTTGCCAAGAAAAAACACGGTCATGGAAAGACCATGATCGTTTGCTTCATATGAATAAGCACATAACGAATGAACGGACATCAACCATTACATGAAATCAAATCAGTAAGGATTGTGTTGGGGCATGGTCCTAAGGAGAACGTAGAAACTCCTTAAAGATAGCAGCGGGAATCAAAGTCCAATTGGTGTTCACTGGTGCTGTAAAGCAGTTATGTTAACTGCTGTAGTTCACCCATTGCAAAGCTTATTGGGACTTAGTATTTTTGAAGTTGTTCAGTCATTTGCACTTGAAGCATTGTAGCGCTCGCTGCTTTTGTTCCTAAGCAGTTACAGAATTCTGAAATATTTCATGTTTAAGGTATAAAAATAATGACTACTCGTATTTCTTTCTGCTGCTTGTATTATAAACTTGAGCTTAGAGGTGTGCAGGAGTACAAACTGCAACATTCCTTTTTAATCTAACAACTGTAAATACTGTTACCCTCCCAGTCACCTTTGCAAATATTGACATTCCCTTGGAGACCCTGGAGTTCTGTGTACACAGCCGCCACTGGTGGGGGCTACCAGTGGTTACTGTACCACCTCGAATACTTGGCTGTATAAATGCTCCATGTTGCTAGATTCCAGCTGTATCTTTCAGTGGGCTGAATTACTGAATTTGAGATGGTGGGTGAACTTAGATTTATTCAGGTATTTCATGACCATGGTATCCCAAAGTATTTGTGACTGATAAATTTTAGAATCTTGACATTATATAAATAACAGAAAGAACAATTGTTTCATTACAAGATTACACAAACCATGCAGTAAGTGACCAGGCACCCTGCACTTGGTTTGTTGCTGGGGTAAAGATCAGTCACCATACTGGACATTTTGCCTGCTCTTTTATGTCCCTTTATTGGAGCAGACAGGAAATTCACTTCAATAAAGTCACCAAATAACATCATTTGGGGCTGTTTTTGGTACAAAACTGAGTGTGTTCCTACTTGGGGTAAGGCCTTATGTTAGAGCCCTTGACATTTTGTGGCAAAGTCATCCCATGGAGCCACAGTTCACACCGTCAAGTTGTTGATTAAAGAGCTAGCTGGCTGCAATCTCATTATGGCCAAGTAAGCTGTATCCTATCTTAATGACAGAAAACTCACCATTCTGCAATGTAATTCTCACATTTTGATTGCAGGATTGGCTTCACTTGTGTCTTAATATGCAATAGGATATTTACATTGCAAATTAGAGATATTAAATATCTAATACCCTTGCCTGTCTAGTGGGTTTGAAACACAGTTACTAGATGCAATATTAACTCCAAATTACATTACATCTAATCACTTCCTTTTCTGGCAATACCTCAGGATCCGTGATTTGCTTCTGTTATGAATTCTGAGTGCTTGATATGTGGGGAAACTCAATTCTTGCACAAGGGGGCAGGAGGTTCTTGACCATGGAGCCTTGTAGATGGTGGTGGTACACACTGTTTATGCTGAGCCTCTATGATCACGTCACATTAGTTTGGAAGTTCTTCATGCCATCCTAATTGCTGTCTCCTCAATAAACGGTCACCAGCCAGGATTTCCAGAAATCAGTGAGGATGTTACATTTTTTTCCTAAGGACTCTTGACCTTTTCCTTTATTCACCTGGTAATGTCTTCCCATGATGATGCTTGTGCTTCAGGTCACTCCTCAAGCATGACCTCTCGAAGCACTTCACAGTACTGTGCAAGAGTCTTAGGCACCCTAGATTTTTTGTAATATGGTTTCAGATGGTATGGCTTCCACAGAGCCCTGATATCAACATCATCAAGGCGGGGATTACCTGGAGAGAACAGAAGCAAGTGAGACAGTTATATCTGCAAAAGATTCGTGGCAAGTTCTCCAAGCTGCTTAGAACAACCTACGAGATGGTTTTCTTATAAAACTGCACTACGGTGTACCTAAGAATTAATGCAGTTTTAAAGACAAGGGGTGATCACACTAAATATTGATTTGGTTTAGTTTTTTATTACTGCTGTTAATAGTAATTTTTTTCAATATGTAGAAACTTATAATTTTGTTATTTTGAAGGCATTTTACATATTTTTTAACGTGCCTAAGACTTCTGCACAATACTGTAAGTGCTACTGGACAGCAGTCACTGAGGCAGGTTACCTCATTTTTCTTGGGCACAAGTAAGTTTGAAGCAGGTTGGAACCTCAGACTGCCAAAATGAAAAATTCGTGATATCTGTAAATACTATGGTAATTCAACGAGCACAGGTTTTCAGTGTTTGGTCAGGTGTGATGTCTGGGTCAGATGATTTCTGAGGATTCACCTCCTTGAAAGATGCTGTCATCTTGGCCTCAGAGACTGAGATCACAGGGTCATTGGGGCTGAGTGTGGGGAGTGGGGTGGTTTGTGAATGTACCTCAATGGTCTGTCACGTTTTGTAAATATACTGTAAGTATTTCTAATGATTTTTGTCGCCATGGCCCTGGCGCCGAGAGGTCCAGACATTCACTATTCTCTGAAGAAATTTCTAAGTATCTTGTTTTTAAATGAACGGTTCCTTATAAATAAGTCCCTTTGTTCAAGATGAATCACCAGAGAAACCCAGTCAGTTGCATCTCTTTAACCTAAAGGTTCACAATTGTTTGTGTGTGTGTGTGTGTGTGTGTGTGTGTGCGCGCGCGCATAAGAGCAAGGAACTGGGCTTGTCCTGTTGATGCTGTTTTCTTGCTTGTTGTATTCTGTGTTGTTCTGCGGAGAGCAATGGGCATATGTTAGTGCTGGAATGTGTGGTGACAAGTGCAGGTTGCTCCTTGGGTGCATTGGTTGAAAGTGTAAATGATACATTTCATTGTGAGTGTTGAGGTATGCGTGATAAATAAAGTTGAATTTTGAATAATGCACATGCTGAGTTCCTCCAGCATTTCAAGTCAGGCAGCATCTACTGAGAGGAATAACAATCAATGATTTGGGCCAAGGCTCTTCACCAGGACTGAATCTTGTTGCAGCTTATTAATATTGATGCCTACAAGACTAGCAGAAGAGATGCTTCAGTGTTGTCATATACCTGATGATGCCACCAAACTGCTGGAAACGTTTGCACCTGCTGAGTGAGGTGCTGAGGATAGACCTTGAGCACATGTGCCTGAGATCGAGCCCAGCAATGAAAGACGTACCTACAGATGAAAATCTTCTGACAGGAAGATTTAAAATTAGGCTTTTGTGTTTGATACAAGCAACATGCCCCATTTAATCTTTAAGAAAAGGAGTAAAAGAGCTTAGAGGAATTAGGAAGGCATGAGGTAGGAGAGGAAGAAGTAAAGGAGAGTGTAGTTCTCCAGTTGATACAGAACTGCTACTTTTGCTCATTGCCTATTTTCTTTAAAAAAGAATAATGGGAGCTTGCCTTTTAGTTGTGACAAATAGTTTCTATCCCACATGATCAAAGTCTTGTGAATGTGCATCATGTACCTTGGTCAGTCTGTATTTTATTGCTCCTTCCTCCGATTACTTGCTTATCTGGGTTTAGAGCTCAAATTCCAAGTAGACACTCCAGTGCAGTACCAAGGAATTACTGCACTGCCTAAGATAACATCTTTGTTAAACTCAGGGCTAGCTTCCTTTTAGGCGAACTTAAAGTAAAGATGCCAAGGCAGCATCAGAAACATTAGGAAAATTCTCCTGTAATGGCTAGCCAGCACTAATCCTTTAATCACCTTTGATCATGTTTGCTGTCTGTGAGATCTTTATGTAAAGTGTAAGCTGTGTTTCAGTACAAGCCAATGGAAACCACGTGGTTTACTGGCTGTGAGTCAAGTGGAAGGTTTTACAGATGTGATAAGATACTGCACAAATACATTTCCGTTTTACTTTTTGATCCAGTCTGCATTTCTGCAAATAAATGAACAATTTGTTATGTATCAATTGCAAAATAAGGGGGTTTGTCCTCGGTTTAATATTTGTAGCAGAGGAGATGAGCTTGTCTGCAGTTGCTGAGTTGATGGACTTTCCCAGTGACAGAGTAGAACCCTTTGTAATAGAATCGATCCTTATGACTAGTTATATGGCAAGAACTATATAATGAGAAGCTGAGATAGGTAAGCATCTATCTATGTAACTGAATCCTTACAAACTGGTAGTGTATGTTTTACGTGTTCAGCAATAGGCAGGTGCTCAACTGCACTTTACAATGTTTTAATAATTTATTTTATCATCCTTGCTTTAAGGCTGCTGAGTTAAAATCTTCACTTTCTTTCAACAGCTTTCTTGGACTCATCAACCCTGCAGCTGTTTTTCGACTTGTACCATTCCATCCCTCCATCACTGTCTCCTCTGGTGAGTAATGCTTCTCTCTGTTAGAGGTGTGAAGATTTTATCCTACGTGTGATAGGCAGGAGCAAGGTGATGGAATTTTGGGTTTTGGTGAACCCGAATTTATTTAGTGGCACGCATTGAGGGACACTGATTCTGTGCACCTTTTCTTCTGAGCATCTCTTGGATGCAAAGCAGAACCATGCTTAGGTCTGCTTTCCATTACTCTATAGTGAGTAGGAGATATTGGGATTCAGGTTTACCTACCAAAGGAAGTCTCACAATAGAAGGACGTTTCTTTGGAGATAAGGAGGAATTGCATTAGCCAGAGGGCAGTGAATCTGTGGAATTCATTACCATGGACAGCTATGGAGACCAAGTCAATGGATATAATGGATATAGGTTATTGATTAGTAAGGGTGTAGGGGAATCAGGTTGAGAGGGATAGTGGTGCAGCCATATCATATTCTTCTTATGGTCTGTGGTCTTCACTGAAACCAAACTAGTCAACAAACAAGTATCAGGAAAGCAGAGCACAGTGGCTTAATGTAGAAGGATTAAAATACCCAAGGATCAAGGCCATTCAGTGAGGAGGAGGTAGGGTGGGAATCCTGGTTAGAGCAGTCCTGTAAATAGGGATTGAACAATTAGCAGGGCAAATGTAAGCAATAGCAGCCACTCAGCTGTTTGGTTCTTGTAAAATGAGTAATCTGTCAATTCCATTTTACTTAAGACCATAAGATATCAGAGCAGATTTAGGCCATTTGGCCCATCGAGTCTGCTCCGCCATTCCTTCATGGATAATTTATTTTCCCTTTCAACCACATAGTCATTTAAAAGGATAGCACAGAAACAGGCCCTTTGGCCCATCCAGTCCGTGCCAAAACCATTTAATCTTCCTACTCCCATCTGGGACTGGGACCATAGGCCTCTGTACCCCTACTGTTCTTGCACCTCTCCAAGCTTCTCTTCAACGTTGAAATCAAGCTTGCATGCACCATCTGTATTGGCAGCTCATTCCACACTCTGACAACCCTGAGTGAAAAGTTTCCCCTTGTGTTCTCCTTAAACTTTTCACCTTTCACCCTTAACCCATGATATCTGGTTGTAGTCCCACCCAACTCAGCAGAAAACACGTGCTTGCATTTACCCTATCTATCCCCCTTATAATTTTGAATACCTCTATTAAATCTCCTCCCAATCTTCTATGTTCTAAGGAATACAGCCCTAACCTATTTAATCTTTCCTTATAACTCAGGTCCTCCAGACCGGGCAACGACCTTGTAATTTTTCTCTGTATTCTTTCAACCTTGTTTACATCTTTCTGCCTTCTCCCTGAATCCTTTTGTGCCCTGACTAATCAAGATTCTATCAACTTCTGTTTTAAACATACCCAATGACTTTGCCTCCACAGCCACCTGTGGCAATGAATTCCACAGATTCACCACTCCCTGGTTAAAGAAATTCCTTCTTATCTCCATTCTAAATGATGTCCCTCTATTCTGAGGCTGTGTTTTCTGGTCTTAGACTCCTCTACTGTAGGAAGCATTTTCACCACATTCACTCCATCGAGGCCTTTCAACATTCAATAGGCTTCAATGAGGTCCTCCCTTCATTCTTCTGAATTCCAGTGAGTAGAGGCCCAGAGCCATCAAACGCTCTTCATATGACAAGCCTTTCAATTCCAGAATCATTTTTATGAACCTCCATCGAACCCCCTCCAATGTCAGCAAATCCTTTCTAAGATAATGGGCTCGTAACTGCTCACGATGCTCCAAGTGAGGCCTTATCAGTGCTTTTAAAGCCTCAACATTGCATCCTTACTTTTATATTCTGGTCCTCTTGAAATGAATGTTAACATCGTATTTGTTTTCCTCACCACTGACTCAACCTTTAGGGAATCCTGTACAAGTCCCTTTGTGCCTCAGATTTTTGAATTTTCTCTCCATTTAGAAAAGCACATGCTTTTATTTTTTTCTACCAAAGTGTATGACCGTACATTTCCTGACATGGTATATCATCGGCCACTTATCTGCTCTATCTAAGTCCTTATGTAGCTTTCCTGCTTCCTCAAAGCTACCTGCCCCTCCATCTACCTTCATATCATCAGCTTGGTCACAAACCCGTCAATTCTTTGATTCTGTAAACCGTTACACCCTTTCCTAACAAAACTCAATTAATCCCAGTTCTGAAATACTTAACAGCTTTTAAGGGTAGAGATGTTTATATTTCCATGCATAGAAACACTTCCTGATAATCACCTCTAGATTAGAAATTATATTTATTTGTCATACGTACATCAAAACAATGTGAAATATGTTGTTTGCATCAACAAACAACACAATCTGAGGATGTGCAGGGTGGGGCAGACTACAAATGCCATACTTCCAGCACAAACACTGCATGTCCATGCCTTACTAACCCTAACCTATGAGTGTTCAGAAAATAAGAGGAAACCAGAACACCCAGAGGAAACCCATGTGGCCATGGGGAGAACATACAAACAGCGATAAGAATTCTGCTGCAACCTTCTGATCGTTGGTGCTAACCGTTATGCCACTGTACAGCCCAACCTAACATCTAACGTCACCTAACCCTCACAGATATACCCCCTGACAATGTGAAAATAGGTGGAGGAAGCAGTTGGACTTGGACAGATTGGGAGAATGGGTAAAGAAGTAGCAGATGGAATGCAGTGCAGGGAAGTGTATGGTCATGCACATTGGTAGAAGGAATAAAGGGGGAGAAATTCAAAAATCAGAGGTTCAGAGGGACTTGGGGGTCCTTGTACTGATTCTCTAAAGGTTTTCTTGCATGCTGAGTTGGTGGTAAGGAAGCCAAATGCAATGTTAGCATTCATTTCGAGAGGACTAGAATACAAAGGCAAGGATGTGAAGCCGAAGCTTTATAAATCAATGGTCAGCCATTGGGGAAAAGGCAGTGAGGTTGAGAGGGATAATAAATCAGCCATGATGGAATGGTGGAGCAGACTCAATGGACTGAATGGCCTAATTCTGCTCCTGTGTCTTATGGTCTAATCTTCTGTTTCTAAACTTGCAGCTTTAAATTGTTGCATTAAAGAAATTGTATAGTTTAAATTCCCTGGCCAGCATTCAGTCTCCAACTTCCTCAATGAGTGTGATTTATCTGAAGGAAAGGTTTCTGTTTCACATCATTTCTAACTGCAGTAAATGTAGAACAGCGGTCCTGTTTGTTTTTTTTGGCCTAGCCCAGTTGATGTTCCCTCAGCACTGGCCTTCTCTTTCACTTCTGCTGTCCAACTCTGTCACTTTCCTTACCATAAGACCATAAAACGTAGGAGCAGAATTAAGCCATTCAGCCCATCATTCTGCTCCTTCATTCCATCATGGCTGGTTTAATTTTCCTCCTAACTTTGCTCTCCTGCCTTCTCCCTGTAACCTTGGTCACCCTTACTAATCAAGAACCTATCAACCTCTGCCTTAAATATACTTAATGACTTGGTCTCCAAAGCCATCAGTGGCAATGAATTCCACAGATTTACCACCCTTTGTATAAAGGAATTCCTCCTCATCTCCATTTTAAAGAGAAGACCTTGCTTTCAGAGGCTATGCCCTCTGGTCCTAGACTCTCCCACTAAGGGAAATATCCTCTCCACATCTACTCTTTTTTTGGCCTTTCAATATTTGATAGGTTACACTAAAATCCCCCCCTCATTCTCCAGCGAGCACAGACCCAGAGCCATCAAATGTTGCTCAGGTTAATACCTTCACAGGATCATTCTTGTGAATCTCCTTCAATCCACCCCCAATACATCCTTTCTTGGATAAAGAGCCCAAAACTGCTCACGATACTCCAAAGGTTGTCTGACCAGTGCTTTATAAAGCCTCAGCATTGCATCCTTGCTTTTATAATTTAGTCTGTACAATAGTAAACTATTTGGTGGAGAGGCAGGTAGTGTTGAGGAAAAAGGTAGGATGCAGAAGGACTTAGATTAGGAGAGTGGGCAAGAAAGTGGCAAATGAAATACAATTTTGGAAAATGCATGGTTATGCACTTTGGTAGTAGAAATAAACGTGCGGGCTATTTTCTAAACGGAGAAAATCCAGGAATCTGAGATGCAGAGGAATTTGGGAGTCCTTGTGCAGAACACCCTGAAGGTTAACTTGCAGGTTAAGTTGGTGGTGAGGAAGGCAAATGCCATATTAGCATACATTTTAAGAGGTCCAGAATACAAGAGCAAAGATGTGATGCTGAGGCTTAATAAGGCACTGGCGAGGCCTCACCTTGAATATTGTGAACAGTTTTGGGTTCCTCATCTTGAGAGATGTGCTGGCATTGGAGAGGGTCCAGAGGAAGTTCACAAGGATAATTCCAGGAATGAAAGGGTTATCATTCAAGGAAAGTTTGATGGCTCTGGATCTGTACTCGCTGGAATTTAGAAGGATGAGGGGAGATCACATTGAAATCTTTTGAATGTTGAAAGGCCTAGACAGAGTAGATGTGGAAAGGATGTTTCCTATGGTGGGAGAGTCTAGGGCAGGGGTCAGCAACCTTTACCACTGAAAGAGCCACTTGGACCCGTTTCCCACAGAAAAGAAAACACTGGGAGCCGCAAAACCCGTTTGACATTTAAAATGAAATAACACTGCATACAACGTTTTTTTTTGCCTTTATGCTATGTATAAACAAACTATAATGTGTTGCATTTATGAAATTGATGAACTCCTGCAGAGAAAACGAAATTACATTTCTGCATGCAACAAAAACATTTTGAACTCCGAAAAAAAGACGTTGGGTTGAAAGTTACTTTTAAGTAAAATATTCAATGTCTATTTGAGTCCTTCTTGTATTTATGAAAAACGCCGAACTTAAATTTTCCGCCAGCAGCAAACCAAAAATAACGTCAGCCAGCTGTCATCCTGAAAAATGAAAGGACTATTTCACTGAACTATGAAAAAATATGAATATAAGTAAAATAATAGGCAATTAAAATATTTATCATACTTGGTTAATGGGATTTCTGCTCCTGGACCTCAGCGCACAGCGTCTGCACATCAGGGCTGTATGATGTCACCTTCATCTTTACACAGGATCGCAAGCTGTCATCTGTGAGGTTTTCAATATCACTCCATTTGTGTTTCTGAGCAAGAACGGCCTTCTGACGGGCAACATCTTCAAGGTCTGCTGTCAAGCGTCTAAACTTGGACACCCATATGTCTTTGTCGGCTATGTCGGCCAGTTCCATCTCAAGATCAGGTTGACTCACACCTGCCAATGCAGTCGTATTCAGTAGGGAAGGATCGATGCTTAAGGGAGTGACCAGGAAGGATAATGTGTTTTTTTCCTCTCTGAACTCACAGAAGCGTTTCCCAAACGATGTTTGCATTGCGATGATTGCAGAATGTAAATACTCCGAAATTATCATGTCGTGACCTTGTTTGAACTCTCTCAAATTGGGGAAGTGAGACAAAGTGCCTTTCTGTAAATCTCTGGCAAGCACTGTCAACTTGCGCTCGAATGCCAAAACATCCTCCAACATGTGCAGGGCTGTACGTCCTTTCCCCTGAAGAGCTGTGTTCAGCGTGTTCAGGTGCGCTGTCATGTCTACCATGAAGTGTAGCTTTTCCAGCCACTCTGGCTGTTCCAGCTCAGGAAAGGTGAGCCCTTTGCTGCCCAGGAAAGTTTTCACTTCTTCCAGACACGCGACAAAGCGTTTCAGCACCTTCCGTCTGGACAGCCAGCGATAAAAACACGTTGTAGCGGTGTCAGTAAACTGCAGTCAAAGATAGCTTTATTCGAACTAAACAGCCTTGCTTTTAAGCCTCCCTCAACCCAGCCCCCATGGACGCAGATGCTGCAAAAGACGCGTACTCACAAACCCCCGTAGGCTATCTCCCTTAGCCGGAATGCCGGCTAATTGTGAGCCGTTTCGGATGTGGCAGGAAATGTACAAGATCACCATAATTACATTTCAAAAGCTAACAAACTAACATAAAATACATTTTAATTAAATACTGACCAATTATTTCCCAAAGCCACAGGGAGCCGCAGCACAGAGGTGAAAGAGCCACAAATGGCTCGGGAGCCGCAGGTTGCCGACCCCCGGTCTAGGGCAAGAGGGCAAGCCTCAGGATAGAGGGGCATTCATTCAAAACAAGACAGAGATATGGAGCAATTTCTTCAGCCAGAGGGTGGTGAATTTGTGGGTTTTTTTTTGCTACTCGCAGCTATGGAGGCCAGGTCATTGGATGTATTTAAGGCAGAGATTGATAGGTTCTTGATTGGACGTGGCATCAAAGGTTATGGGGAGAAAGCCAAGAAATGGGGTTGAGGAGGAGATAATCAGAATCGGGTTTATTATCACTGGCATGTGACGTAAAATTTGTTAACTTAGCAGCAGCAATACATAATCTAGCAGAGACAGGAAAACAAAAGTAATCATAAATAAAATAAAACATAATAATAAATAAACAAGTCAATTACATAAATTGAATAGATCATTTAAGAATGTGCAAAAACAGAAATTCTGTATATTTAAAAAAGTGAGGTAGTGTCCAAAGCTTCAAAGTCCATTTAGGAATTGGATGGCAGAGGGGAAAAAGCTGTTTCTGAGTGTGTGCCTTCAGGCTTCTGTATCTCCTACCTGATGGTAGCAGTGAGAAAAGGACATGCCCTGGGCGCTGGAGGTCCTTAATAATGGACGCTGCCTTTCTGAGATACCGCTTCCTAAAGATATCCTAGGTACTTTGTAGGCTAGTGCCCAAGATGGAGCTGACTAGATTTACACACAAAGTACACTGCAGATGCTGTGGTCAAATAAGCATGTACAAACAAGCTGGATGAACTCAGCAGGTCGGGCAGCATCCGTTAAAAGGAGCAGTCAACGTTTTGGGCTGAGACCCTTCGTCAGGACGAAAGGAGGGGGCAGGGGCCCTATAAAAACGGCAGGGAGAGGGTGAGGGTGCTTTCCCCTTACATTCCTTCTTCACCTCTCCTGCCTATCCCCTTCCTGCTTCCCCTCCCCCACCCTTTGATCTTTCCTCCAATTGGTTTTTCAACTGGCACATTCCAACCCACTCTCCACTTCTGATCCCTCCATGAGGATTGGTATGTGTTTCTTCGTCTTGCCCTTCCTGAAGTCCACAATCAGCTCTTTTGTCTTACTGACGTTGAGTGCCAAGTTGTTGCTGCGGCACCATTCCACTAGTTGGCATAAAAGGATTAGCCATGATTGAATGACAGAGCAGACTCGATGGGCCAAATGACCTAATTCTGGTCCTATGTTTTATGGTTTTATGGTCTAATATCCCACCTCCATTTTCTCTTTCCTCTCCAAAGCCATAAAATGTATTTAAACTTCCCAAATCCAGTTGCCATCCTGGCCACAAATTCAAAGCAATATGAGCACAGGGCAACAGTGAATTGCTCTGAGATTGAGTGTGATGTATTGCCTTTCCTAACCAACTTGCACCGTCAGTTTCTGATATCACTCCCTCAATGTCTGTAACATTAAATAATTAAGGTTTTGCCATACAGCAGTGACACCGCTTCTTGCCGTGACAGCATCAATCTCTGGATTTACCTAAAGAATATCATCTTCCACTTCAGCATATTGGTGGTGGTGGGGGGGCTTCCTGCTTCATAGATAAACCTTGAGTTCCACTCCCTTCTTAATATCTTCTTTCTTTTGTAGCCAGACTAATACTTTTAGATGTATTTGTTGTTAAGTTTCAATTTATACAGTTGAGGATTGGAACGGCCAAAAGATAATAGTTTTTTGTTTCTGTTACTGACTGACTTAAAGTTTACAATACCAATCAGCCCACAATGCTTCCAGCAGCTGGAAAAAAAGGTGTTGAGAGTGTCATAAAGAAAAGGAATTCTGCAGGTGCTGAAAATCCAGAGCAACACACACAAAATGCTGGTGGAACTCAGCAGTCAGGCAGCATCAAGAATGATAAATAAACAGTCGACATTTCAGACTAAGACCCTTCATCAGGACTGGGAAAGAAGTGCCTCAGTCCAAAGCATCAACTGTTTATTCCTTTCCACAGATGCTGCCTGATGTGCTGAGTTCCTCTATCATTTTGTGTTTGTTATTCTGGAATGAAAGTGTCTCCTCATCTCACTTCACCTCTGATCCTTCTATCAGTTACTTTAAGTCCATGCCCCTGGTTTTTGATTTTCCTTTCATAGGCCATGACCAAAAGACTTAAGAGTACAATTAGGCTATTTGGCCCTTTGAGTCTGCTGTGTCATTGATCATGGCTGAAATATTGTCCCTCTCGATCCCATTGTCCTGCCTTCTCCCTGTAACCTTTGACCCCCCCCCATTGAACAAGAACCTATCAACTTCCACTTTAAATTTTAGACCCTAATACAATTAGGCCATTTGGCCCATCAAGCCTCTCTACCATTCCAAGTAATCTAGAACCTATCAATCTCCGCTTTTAATATACCAAATGATTTGGACTCCACAGCTATCCGTGGCAATAAATTCCAGATTCGCCATCCATTGGTTAAAGAAATTTCTTCTTATCACTGTTCTAAAGAGATGTCCTTTTATTCTGAGGCTGTGCCCTCTGGTGCTAGACTGCCCCTCTATAGGAAACATCTCTCCACAAAAAATTCTATTTAGGCCTTTTAGTATTCAATAAGTTTCACTGAGATCCCTCCTCATTCTAAATTCCAATGAGTACAGGCCCAGAACTATTAAATGCTCCATGTACGTTAACTCTTTCATTCCTCTGATCATTCTTGTGAACTTCCTCTGGACCCTCTTCAATGCCAGCACATCCTTTCTTAGGTTTGGGATCTAAAGCTGCTCACGATGTTCCAAATGTGGTCTTTTCATTTTTTGTTCATACTGCTTGAAGCTGAACTCATCCCTTTCTAAACTTCCTGTCTTATTTTTCATTCTGCCGACTTCAGTAACCTCTCCAGTATTTCCCTCTTCCTTTATCCATACTTTTTCAGGCTGTTGAACCTACCCTACTATTTAGTTTAAAGTCCTATCCACTGCCCTAGTTTTGTGATTTTCTAGGTCCCAGCATGGTTCAGGTGGAGCCCTGTTATCATGCTGTTACCTAAGGATCTCTTGATATTGTAAACTCTGTGCCAGTTAAATGTGATCCTACCTCTAATAATTGTTCATTGCTTAGTCACAAGATTCATATCCTTGCCATCCGAGTGCACTTTGCTCTGAGTACCCAAAAAAGCCACACCTTGCCCAGCTAGAAAATGCTACCTTCCCCCTTGTGTCACTTAACTTTCAGCTAAAATCTCCACCAGATCTGTGCTCAGTTATTCCAGGATGTTCTGGCAAGCCACCTATGTCTCAACATTTAATAGTATTCCATTGCTAGAAACTTGCCAACACCTTTCTCTTACCTCCTGCAGTACCCACAGATCTCCTTTGTGCTGCTGTTGGCTCTGCCTCGCCACTTCTCCTGCCCTCATGTCACTGACCATATTGGAACTTCGTACTGCCCTCTGACTCCTATTACATGCTTTTGATCAGACTGGGTTACATCTTCTCCTTTTTCTCAGTGCCCTGTTTTGTCCGATTACCCCTCTGTGAAAACTTCAGCTGTTTATACATTGAAGCTGTTGTAAAGGTGCTTGTCAATATTGGGATCAAGTGGGAATAGAGCTTACTTTTATTTTTAATTCACTGGTCCTTCTTCTTGATCCCATTTACTGAAATAGTTTGTTCTGATTGCATTTTAATTTGCTAATAATAGTGAAATCTGGCACATTGACCTCTGTTGGCTGGTTCCCCATCATGGAATTGATATCTCTGCTAGTATAAAACACCAAGTTATAATGTTCTCAATAAATAATCTTCCTTATAAGTTCACTATCACACTGGGATGATAACACACCAAAACAAGTATTGTGTTACTTAACAAATGTAAGGTGCTGGTGAGCATCTACACATGGAATTAAATCAATCCTTTAACAACCACCCCACAAGC
This sequence comes from Hypanus sabinus, assembly GCF_030144855.1. Classification (NCBI taxonomy): domain Eukaryota; kingdom Metazoa; phylum Chordata; class Chondrichthyes; order Myliobatiformes; family Dasyatidae; genus Hypanus; species Hypanus sabinus. The sequence goes on from NC_082706.1 coordinate 2,910,000, forward strand.
CTCCATAACCTCACCCATCACCTGGTCTCACCTATCATCTCCCAGCTTGTACACCTCCTCTTTCCTCCCAACTTTCTTATTCTGGCTTCTTTCTCCCCCCCCCCCCCCCCACCCCCACCTCCTTTCCGGTCCTGATAAAGGGTCTTGGCCTGAAACATTAACTGTTTATTTATTTTCATAGATGCTGCCTGAGTTCCTCAGGCATTTTGTGTATGATGCTCAAAATTTCCAGCATCTGCAGATTCTCTTGTGTTTAGTTCTTTACCGAATTGATCAATATGCCTGTAAAAGATTACACAGAACATAGAATAGTACAGCCCATTACAGGCCCTTTGGCCCACAATATTGTGCCGACCCTCAAACCCAGCCTCCCATATAACCCCCACCTTAAATTCCTCCATAAACCTGTCCAATAGTCTCTTAAACTTCACTAGCGTATCTGCCTCCATCACTGACTCAGGTAGTGCATTCCACGCACCAACCACTCTCTGAGTGAAAAACCTTCCTATAATATCCCCCTTGAACTTCCCTCCCCTTACCTTAAAGCCATGTCCTCTTGTACTGAGCAGTGGTGCCCTGGGGAAGAGGCGCTTGCTGTCCACTCTGTCTATACCTCTTAATATCTTGTACACCTCTATCGTGTCTCCTCTCATCCTCCTTCTCTCCAAAGAGTTAAGTCCTAGCTCCCTTAATCTCTGATCATAATCCATGCTCTCTAAACCAGGCAGCATCCTGGTAAATCTCCTCTGTACCCTTTCCAATGCTTCCACATCCTTCCTATATTGAGGCGACCAGAACTGGATACAGTATCCAAGTGTGGCCTAACTAGGGTTTTATAGAACTGCATCATTACATCTCGTCTCTTAAACTCTATCCCTCGAGTTATGAAAGCTAACACCACATAAGCTTTCTTAACTACCCTATCTACCTGTGAGGCAACTTTCAGGGATCTGTGGACATTTACCCCCAGATCCCTCTGCTCCACCTCACTACCAAGTATCCTGCCATTTACTTTGTACTATGCCTTGGAGTTTGTCCTTCCAAAGTGTACCACCTCACACTTCTCCAGGTTGAACACCATCTGCCACTTCTCAGCCCACTTCTGCATCCTATCAATGTCCCTCTGCAATCTTCGACAATCCTCTACACTATCTACAACACCACCAACCTTTGTGTTGTCTGCAAACTTGCCAACCTACCCTTCTACCCCCAGATCCAGGTCATTAATAAAAATCACAAAAAGTAGAGGTCCCAGAACAGATTCTTGTGGGACACCACTAGTCACAACCCTCCAATCTGAATGTACTCCCTCCACCACGACCCTCTGCCTTCTGCAGGCAAGCCAATTCTGAATCCACCTGGCCAAACTTCCCTGGATCCCATGCCTTTTGACTTTCTGAATAAGCCTACCGTGTGGAACCTTGTTAAATGCCTTACTAAAATCCATGTAGATCACATCTACTGCACTACCCTCATCTATATGCCTGGTCACCTCCTCAAAGAATTCAATCAGGCTTGTTAGACACGATCTGCCCTTCACAAAGCCATGCTGACTGTCCCTGATCAGACCATGATTCTCTAGATGCCCATAGATCCTATCTCTTTTTCCAACTGCTTTCCCACCACAGACGTAAGGCTCACTGGTCTATAATTACCTGGACTATCCCTACTAACTTTTTTGAACAAGGGGACAACATTCGCCTCCCTCCAATCTTCCGGTACCATTCCTGTGGACAACGAGGACATAAAGATCCTAGCCAGAGGTTATCTCTTCCCTTGCCTCGTGGAGCAGCCGAGGGAATATTCTGTCAGGCCCCGTGGACTTATCCATCCTAATGTATTTTAACAACTCCAACACCTCCTCTCCCTTAATATCAACATGCTCCAGAACTTCAAACTCACTCATATAGTCCTCACCGTCATTAAGTTCCCTCTCAGTGGTGAATACCGAAGAGAAGTATTCATTGAGGACCTCGCTCACTTCCACAGCCTCCAGGCACATCTTCCCACTTTTATCTCTAATCGGTCCTACCTTCACTCTTGTCATCTTTTTGTTCTTCACATAATTGAAGAATGCCTTGGGGTTTTCCTTTACACTGCTCGCCAAGACCTTCTCATGCCCCCTTCTTGCTCTTTTCAGACCCTTCTTAAGCTCCTTTCTTGCTACCCTTTATTCCTCAATAGACCCATCTGATCCTTGCTTCCTAAACCTCATGTGTGCTGCCTTCTTCCACTTGACTAGATTTTCCACTTCACTTGTCACCCATGGTTCCCTCACCCTACCGTTCTTTATCTTCCTCACTGGGACAAATTTATCCCTAACATCCTGTAAGAGATTCTTAAACATTGACCACATGTCCATAGTACATTTCTCTGCAAAAACATCATCCCAATTCACACCCGCAAGTTCTAGCCTTATAACCTCATAATTTGCCCTTCCCCAATTAAAAATTTTCCTATACTCTCTGATTCTATCCTTTTCCATGATAATGCTAAAGGTCAGGGAGCGGTGATCACTGTCTCCCAGATGCTCACCCACTGACAGATCTATGACCTGACCCAGTTCGTTACCTAATACTAGATCTAGTATGTCATTCCCCCAGTCAGCCTGTCAACATACTGTGACAGGAATCCATCCTGGACACACTTAACAAACTCTGCCCCATCTAAATCCTTGGAACTAATCAAGTGCCAATCAATATTAGGGAGGTTAAAGTCACCCATGATAACAACCCTGTTATTTTTGCACCTTTCCAAAATCCACCTCCCAATCTGCTCCTCGGTATTTCTGCTGCTACCAGGGGGCCTATAGAATACCCCCAGTAGAGTAACTGCTCCCTTCCTGTTCCTGACTTCCACCCATACCAACTCAAAAGAGGATCCTGCTACATTACCCACCCTTTCTGCAGCTGTAATAGTATCCCTGACCAGTAATGCCACCCCTCCTCCCCTTTCCCCCCCTCTTAATCCTTTTAAAGCACTGAAATCCAGGAATATTGAGAATCCATTCCTGCCCTGGTGCCAGCCAAGTCTCCGTAATGGCCACTACATCATAATTCGATGTATGTATCCAAGCTCTCAGTTCATCACCTTTGTTCCTGATGCTTCTTGCATTGAAGTACACACACTTTAGCCCTTCTACCTTACTGCCTTTATACCCTTTACTCTGCTACTCTTTCCTCAAAGCCTCTCCATATGTTAGATCTGGCTTTACTCCATGCACTTCTTTCACTGCTCTATCGCTCAGGGTCCCATCCCCCTTGCATTTTAGTTTAAACCCTCCTGAACCATGCTAGCAAACCTACCAGCAAGGATATTGCTCCCCCTCAAGTTCAGGTGCAACCCATCCAATCTGTACAGGTCCCACTTTCCCCAGAAGAGATCCCAATGGTCCAAAAATCAAAAACCCTTCCCCCTGCAACAACTCCTCAGCCACGCATTCAACTGCCATCTCTTCCAATTCTTACTATCACTATCACGTAGTACTGGCAGCAATCCTGAGAACGCCACCCTTGAGGTCCTGTTCTCAGCCTTCTGCCTAGTTCCTGAAACTCACATTTCAGGACCTCATCCCTCTTCCTGCCTATGTCGTTGGTCCTAACATGTATCACGACTTCTGGTTGCTTTCCCTCTCGTAACAGTATGTCATGCACCTGGTCAGAGACATCCCGGACCCTGGCTCCCGGGAGGCCACAAACCATGTGGGTTTCCTTCTCAAGTCCACAAAATCTCCTGTCTGCTCCCCTGATTATAGAGTCTGCAATGATGACAGCTCTCCTCTTCTTCATCCCAATCTTCTGCACCACTGGATCAGACTCGGTGCCAGAGGCCCTGCCACCGTGGCTCACACCTGGTTGGTCGTCCTCACCAACAGCATCCAGGATGATAAACTTATTACTCAGGGGAATGGCTACAGGGGTGCTCTGCACTACCTGTCTACTCTCCTTCGCTCTCCCCCCTTGGACTGTATTACTGTATTAATTACGTATTAATAATCTTCTGTAGGGATATATATTTTATTAAAATAGTGCTCATCTAAATTTGAATGAATTCCTTCCCAGAAGACCCTGCACATGCCATCATTTTCACTCTGGTCAAAAGTGAAAGATATTGTTAGCATTACATTGTTGTGAAGCAGTTAATTCACCTGAAGGAACACAATTCAGTGCCAAGGTGACCTTGTATGTTGGCGAACCTCAGGAGTCCATGCTGGTACTTGTACCATCTGGGAACGTTGCAGTGCAGGGCTTGGAAAATAAACCTCCAGTCCAGCACTGGAAATACCACCTCTGAACCCTGCGCATGGACTCATGCCACAGAAGGAGCCAAACAGGTCGTTATGTCTGTGCTGTTGTTGAACTCTTAATGGTTAGCACTTCCCCAACACTTCTTTTAAAAAAAATCTCCTTTTTAAATGTAAGTTTTTTGTATTAAGAGTTATAGGTGGAGCTGCTTTGTGCTTACCAGATTTTTAAATTTGTATTATCCATCTACCAATGATAACAAATTTTCTTGATTTTACAACCACACCATTTCAAAATCTTTTTATCAAACAATGAATGTTTCCAACTGTTTCTGTTATTCTCCTCTCCCCCTACAAATTGAATGCTGCCTGAAGTATGAGCAGTCTAAAAGCATCCAAGAGACTCTGAATAAAAGTACACATTGAAGCTCTGATTTCTGACTATTGATTTTCTTTCTTGCAGGTCTTATCTTGTTTAGTACAGATCGCTTCAGTCCGGAGATCACTATTTAACAACGCAGAGCGGGCAAAATTCCTGTCTCACTTAGTGGATGGTGTGAAGAGGGTGTTAGAAAACCCACAGGTGATGAACAGTTGATTGATAATTTCTTACAGTACAGGTGCGGGAGTAGAAACAGCACAGTGAATTTTCTTATTAAGTCTGGAATCCCAAGAGCCTGTTTATGATGTATACTATGTTCAGGATACATTGTGAGTTGCATATTAGCCACTTGAGAACAAGAATAGTGATTGTATGTTAAGAAGGAAGAAAAATATAATTGAAAGAGCTGTTGTTGGCTGCCAGTATGGGCAAAGCTCTTGGCACAATCTCTACTTTCAGTGAAATGGAAGGGAAGAAACAATTCTGGGTTTTTACACCTGGGAGACGGAAATCCTCAAAAATAAAAGGAGGGGCTGAGTGGTACATACCTTTAGCTGAAACCTGTTTAGTTCAGATTCATTACTTTGGTGTCACATTTCTCTCCTAATGGTGTCTGATATTGGGGGTAAAGATACTACAGATGTTGAAACCCTGAAATAAAAACAGAAAAAAATTCAACCAAAATAAGAAAAAAAGTCAGGAATAGATTTAGGTTATTTGACCCTTCCCAGCCCCATTCTTTTGCCTTTTCCCATAAGCTTTGATGCCTTTACTATTCTAGAACCTAGCACCCTCCACTTTAAATATACTCAATGATCTGGCCTTCGCAGCCGTCTGTGGCAGTGAATTCTACAGATTCATTACTCTCTGACTAAAGAATTTCCTTTTCATTTCTGTTTTAAAGGGACATTCCTCTATTATGAGACTGTGCCCTCGGTCCTAGACTCCCCCTTCATAGGAAACACCCTCTCCACTTTATCTAGGTTTCTCAGTATTCAGTTGGTTTCATTCTTAGCAAGCAGGTAATTTTACTTTTTCTCACAATAATGTGTCTGCCATGACTCAACGGTACTTATATCCCTGGACTGCAAAATTCTAGCAAGTATCTAACCACTAGGCCTAAATCATAAGCATTTAAAGATCGCATGGATGAACTACAACAATTGTTCATCCCAGTTTGGCAAAAGAATAAACCAGGGAAGGTAGTGCACCCGTGGTTGACAAGGGAAATTAGGAATAGTATCAAGTCCAAAGAAGAAACACACAAATTAGCAAAAAAAAGCGGCACTCCTGAGGACAGGGAGAAATTCAGAGACCAGCAGAGGAGGACAAAGGCTTAATTAGGAAAGGGAAAAAAGATTATGAGAGAAAGCTGGCAGGGAACATAAAAGCTGACCGTAAAAGCTTTTATAGATACGTGAAAAGAAAAAGATTGGTCAAGACAAATATAGGTCCTTTACAATCAGAAACAGGTGAATTGATCATAGGGAACAAAGACATGGCAGACCAATTGAATAACTACTTTGGTTCTGTCTTCACTAAGGAGGACATAAATAATCTTCCGGAAATAGTAAGGGACCGAGTGTCTAGTGAGATGGAGGGACTGAGGGAAATACATATTAGTAGGGAAGTGGTGTTAGGTAAATTGAAGGGATTAAAGGCAGGTAAATCCCCAGGGCCAGATGGTCTGCATCGCAGAGTGCTTAAGGAAGTAGCCCAAAAAAATAGTGGATGCATTAGTGATAAGTTTTCAAAAGGGATTGGAGGGTGGCTAATGTAACCCCACTTTGTAAAAAAGGAGGGAGAGAGAAACCAGGGAATTATAGACCGGTTAGTCTGACATCGGTGGTGGGGAAAATGCTAGAGTCGGTTATCAAAGATGTGATAACAGCACATTTGGAAAGAGGTGAAATCATTGGACAAAGTCAGCATGGATTTGTGAAGGGAAAATCATGTCTGACGAATCTTATAGAATTTTTTGAAGATGTAACTGGTAGAGTAGATCAGGGAGAACCAGTGGATGTGGTATATTTAGATTTTCAAAAGACTTTTGACAAGGTCCCACACAGGAGATTCGTGTGCAAACTTAAAGCACACAGTATTGGGGGTATGGTATTGATGTGGATAGAGAATTGGTTGGCAGACAGGAAGCAAAGAGTGGGAGTAAACAGGACCTTTTCAGAATGGCAGGCAGTGACTAGTGGGGTACCGCAAGGCTCAGTGCTGGGACCCCAGTTGTTTACAATATATATTAATGATTTAGACAAGGGAATTAAATGCAGCATCTCCAAGTTTGCGGATGACACAAAGCTGTGTTAGCTGTGAGGAAGATGCTAAGAGGATGCAGGGTGACTTGGATAGGTTAGGTGAGTGGGCAAATTCATGGCAGATGCAATTTAATGTGGATAAATGTGAGGTTATCCACTTTGGTTGCAAGAACAGGAAAACACATTATTATCTGAATGGTGGCCGATTAGGAAAAGGGGAGATGCAACGAGACCTGGGTGTCATTATACACCAGTCATTGAAGGTGGGCATGCAGGTACAGCAGGCGGTGAAAAATGCAAATGGTATGTTGGCATTCATAGCAAAAGGATTTGAGTACAGGAGCAGGGAGGTTCTACTGCAGTTGTACAAGGCCTTGGTGTGACCGCACCTAGAGTATTGTGTGCAGTTTTTGTCCCCTAATCTGAGGAAAGACATTCTTGCCATAGAGGGAGTACAGAGAAGGTTCTCCAGATTGATTCCTGGGATGGCAGGACTTTCATATGAAGAAAGACTGGATTGACTAGGCTTATACTCACTGGAATTTAGAAGATTGAGGGGGAATCTTATTGAAACGTATAAAATTCTAAAGGGGTTGGACAGGCTAGATGCGGGAAGATTGTTTCCGATGTTGGGGAAGTCCAGAACGAGGGGTCACAGTTTAAGGATAAAGGGGAAGCCTTTTAGGACTGAGATGAGGAAAAACTTCTTCACACAGAGAGTGGTGAATCTGTGGAATACTCTGCCGCAGGAAACAGTTGAGGCCAGTTCATTGGCAATATATAAGAGAAAGTTAGATATGGCCCTTGTGGCTAAAAGGATCAGGGGGTATGGAGAGAAAGCAGGTACAGGGTTCTGAGTTGGATGATCAGCCAGGATCATACTGAATGGCGGTGCAGACTTGAAGGGCGGAATGGCCTACTCCTGCACCTATTTTCTATGTTTCTATAGACGTGCATGCATCTCCTAACCCTAACTCCACTAAAAATCACCTGTTAGCTTGTGTTGTTCTACACCAGATAATTCAACATCTTGGGCAATACTGTCCTGTTGATGCTGTGAGACTGTATCAGTCTCTGCCATTCCTTTGGATTCATCGGCTGCATAGAGAGGGGGAATCTGCTAGATGGGCAATAGCTTGCTCTTCATATTGCACTGTCCTGGCTTGCATATCAAGTTGATAGCTGCGATGTAACATCATTGGTCGACTCCAACCAACAAAGAGCCTCACAATGCTATGAAACAGAAGACTTGTTTGAAAGATCAGTGCCAGCAGAATTTGAGAGAATATATATGCAAGTGAACAGGGGTCTAAGTAACTCGTACATTGAGTGACTGGCTTCCTCAATTAAGAATTATTATTGAAATAAGTGTGGGCTTGTTCAGCTTTATGTCATTGTAATAGCAGTTGCCACATATATGGATATAACTGAATACAAAGCAGTCTATCTGTTACGGTCTATTTCTATGTCTTATAATCTTCATTATGTTTGGTTCTGAAGGCCAAGTCATTGGGTATATTTAAAGTGGAGATTGATAGGTTCTTGATTAGTAAGGGCTTCAAAGATTACAGGGAGAAGGCAGGAGAATGGGGTTGAGACAGAAGATAAATCAGCCACGATCGTATGGTGGGATAGGCTCAATAGGATGACTGGCCTAATTCTGTTCCTACGCCTTAATCGATTTGTGTACAGTGTTCTGTATCTGTGATTGACATTGTTGGTTTTCTCAGTCATGTATACGTGAAACAGTTGCTCCTTTTGCAGAGCTTATCCGACCCAAACAATTACCATGAGTTCTGCAGGTTATTAGCTCGACTAAAAAGTAATTATCAACTGGGAGAGCTGGTGAAAGTGGAAAACTACCCTGAGGTCATCCGTCTCGTGGCCAATTTCACAGTGACAAGTCTTCAGGTACAGTAACAATTACTTCTCTGGAGACATTTACCAAAATATATTTCCTGTGTTGTATAGAGAACTAACAGTGGAAATAGGTTGGATGTATGGGCTTTCTGTGGGTGTTAATACCTTAGGAGAAAGCCATCTGTATTTGGCATGTGTTTTGATGTTTTGGTGCTCTGTAACTACACAGCATTTCAACTGAGACCCTTCCACAGCCTGCAAGTCTACAAAGTTAGACTGGTTAGATCACATTTGGAATATTGTGTTTGTTTCCAGGACATAATTGTGTTCAGTTCCAGTTCCATGACCTTTGAACTGAGAACACCCACAATATGCAAGTCTAAAAGTGGACTGGTTAGATCACACTTGAACAATGTGTTCAGTTCTTGCCACCTCATTATAAGAAGAACGTGGAAGCTTTAGAGAGGGTGTAGAAGAGACTTACCAGGATATTGCTTTGGATTAGTGAGCATGTCATGAAAGGATAGTTTGAGAGAGCCAGAGCTTTTTCCTTTGGAGCGAAGGAAGAAGAGAGGTGACTTGAAGATGTTAAGAGGCATCAGAGTCAGATTTTATCACCAGCATGTGACGTGAAATTTGTTAATTTAGCAGCAGTAGTTCAAAGCAATGCATAATCTAGCAGAGAGAGAGAAAAAAATAATATAATAATAAATAAGCAAGTAAATGAATGATGTATATTGAATATATTTGAGATCATAGATCAAGTAGATGGCCAGAGACTTTTCCCAGGGCGGAAGTGGCTAATATAAATGAGTATAATTTAGAGGAAAGTTTAGAGAGGGTTTTAGAGGGATGGTTTTTACACAGAGAGTGGTGAGTGTGTGGAATGCCCTGCTGGGGTGATCATAGAGACAGATGCATTAGGGGCATTAGCAAAACTCTTAGGCACATGGATGATAAAAAGATGGAAGACAATGTAGAAGGGAAGGGTTAGATTGATTTTTGAGTAGGTTGAAAGGCTGGCACAACATCATGGGCTGAAGGGCCTGTACTGTGCTGTAGTGTGTTCTGTGTTCTAAAAGTCAGTATTGTACGTGGACTAGCAGTAGCATTACTTGGGTTGACAGTACGAGCAAGTTGTTAATGGTGTTATGCTTGAATTGTTTATATGTGCCTTATTTGATAAACTTTTGAGTTCCATTCTGCAGATGATATATGAAAGATACAGGATTAAATTGGATGAAGTTGAGCTAAAGACATTGCATTGGAGTGCTAGTGAAAACATTAAATTAAATGAAAGTTATTGTCTTATGTTTAGATTAGATGCAATGTATGGATACATTTGTATTGTCTTATTCTCTAAACAAGTGCTCAGTCAGATCTGGCCGTCCATGAGGTTGTCACTAAGAATTGAATGCAGGAAGATACAAAGGGAGCTTGAGCTTCATGGAGTTCATGTCTCATTGTCTGTGCAAGTACTGAAGTCGAGGCCTGAAGGTCAAACCAGTGATAGGCAAAGTCCAAAGTTGCGGGCCTGATGTCTCAGTGTCTGAAAGTCCAATTCGTGGGGTTGGAGGCCTGTCTGTGTGTGAGTGGGTGGGTGGAAAGGAGGTTTCTGCTGCTTGTTTTGTTGTTGTTGTGCTGTTGCTACCTGTTGTTCTGCTGTGAACATTGTAAGTATGCTGTGTTGGTGCCAGAATGTGTTGCAACATTTGTGGACTGCCCCCAGCATAATCTTAGGATGTGTTTATTTATTTATGTAGCAGTACGGCATGGTAAAGCCCTTCCAGTCCTTCTAGTTCTGCCACCAGCAAACCCCAATATAACCCTAATCTAGTCACAGGACAATTTACATTGGCCAATTAACCTACAGTAGTAAATTCTTAGGACTGTGGGATGTATCCAACGATGAAGACCATAACACAAAGGAGCAGAAGTCGGCCTTTCAGCCCATTGAGTCTGCTCTGCCATTTCATCATGAGCTGATCCAATCTCCCCTTTAGTCCCATTCCCCCACCTTCTCACCATAACCTTTGATGCCCTGACTACACAGATACCTATCAATCTCTGCCTTAAATACACCCAATGACTTGGCCTCCACTGCCACCCGTGGCAACAAATTCCAGAGATTCATCACCCTCCGGCTAAAAAATTTTTTTCACATCTCTGTTATGACTGGGCGCCCTGCAATCCTCAAGTCATGTCCTCTCATACTAGTCTCCCCCACCATGGGAAACAACTTTGCCACATCCACTCTGTCCATGCCTTTCAACATTCGAAATGTTTCTATGAGGTCCCCCCTCATCTAAACTCCCAAGGAGTACAGTCCAAGAGTGGTCAAACGTTCCTCATATGTTAACCCTCTCATTCCCAGAATCATTCTAGTGAATCTTCTCTGAACCCTCTCCAATGTCAGCACATCCTTTCTTAAATAAGGAGCCCAAAACTGCACACAGTATTCCAAGTGAGGTCTTACCAGTGCCTTATAGAGCCTCAACATCACATCCCTGCTGCTATACTCTATTCCTCTAGAAATGAATGCCAACATTGCATTCGCCTTCTTCACCACCGACTCAGCCTGGAGGTTAACCTTAAGGGTATCCTGCATGAGGACTCCCAAGTCCCGTTGCATCTCAGAACTTTGAATTCTCTCCCCGTTTAAATAATAGTCTGCCTGTTTATTTCTTCTACCAAAGTGCAAGACCGTGCACTTTCCGACTTTGTAATTCATTTGTCACTTCTTTACTCATTCCCCCAATCTATCCAAGTCTTTCTGCAGACTTTCTGTTTCCTCAGCACTACCGGTCCCTCTACAACTTGGTCACAAAGCCATCTATTCCATAATCCAAATTGTTGATATACAACGTAAAAAGAAACAGCCCCAACACGGACCCCTGTGGAACACCACTGGTAACTGGCAGCCAACCAGAATGGGATCCCTTTATTCCCACTCTCTATTTCCTACCAATCAACCAACGCTCTATCCATGTAAGTAACTTTCCCGTAATTCCATGGGCTCTTATCTTGTTTAGCAGCCTCATGTATGGCACCTTGTCAAAGGCCTTCTGAAAGTCCAAATACACAACATCCACTGCATTTCCCTTGTCTAGCTTACTTTTAATTTCCTCAAAAAATTGCAATAGGTTAGTCAGGCAGGATTTTCCTTTAAGGAAACCATGCTGAGTTCTGCCTATCTTGTCATATGCCTCCAGGTACTCCGTAACCTCATCCTTGACAATCAACTCCAACAACTTCCCAACCACCGATGTCAAGCTAACAGGTCTATAATTTCCTTTTTGCTTCCTTGCCCCCTTCTTAAATAATGGAGTGACGTTTGCAATCTTCCAGTCCGGAACCAGGCCAGAATCTATCGACTTGAAAGATCATTGCTAATGCCTCCGCAATCTCCACTGCTACTTCCTTCAGAACACGAGGGTGCATTCCATCTGGTCCAGGAGATTTATTTACCCTTACACTATTCAGCTTCCTGAGTACTTTCTCTGTCGTAATTGTGACTGCACATATTTCTCTTCCCTGACACCCTTGAATGTCTGGTATATTACTGATGTCTTCCTCAGTGAAGACTGATACAAAATACTCGTTCAGTTCCTCCGCCATCTCCTTATCTCCCATTACAATTTCTCCCATTACATTTTCTGTCGGTCCTATATCTCCTCTCACCTGTCTTTTTATATACTTGAAAAAGCTTTTAGTATCCTCTTTGATATTATTTGCTAGCTTCCTTTCATAGTTCATCTTTTCCCTCTTAATGACCTTCTTAGTTTCCTTTTGTAAGCTTTTAAAAACTTCCCAATCCTCTGTCTTCCCACTAATTTTTGCTTCCTTGTATGCCCTCTGCTTTTATTTTGGCTTTGACGTCTCTTGTCAGCCACGGTTGCATCCCTTTTCCATTCGAAAATTTCTTCTTCTTTGGAATATATCTGTCTTGCACCTTCCTCACTTCTCGCATAAACTCCAACCACTGCTGCTCTGCCATCCTTCCCGCTAGTGTCCCTTTCCAGTCAACCTTGGCCAGTTCCTGTCTCATGCCACTGTAGTTTCCTTTACTCCACTGAAATACCGACACATTGGATTTCGGCTTCTCTTTCTTAAATTTCACAGTGAGCTCAATCATGTTATGATCACTGCCTCCTAAGGGTTCCTTCACTTCCATCTCTCCAATCACCTCTTGTTCATTACACAATACCCAATCCAGTACAGCCAATTCCCTAGTGGGCTCAACAACAAGCTGTTCTGAAAAAGCCATCTCGTAGACATTCTACAAATTCTCTCTCTTGAGATCCAGTGCTGACCTAATTCTCCCAATCCACTCGCATGTTAAAATCCCCTACAATTATCATAGCACTGACCTCCTGGCAAGCCTTTTCTATTTCCTGTTGTAATTTGTAGTCCACATCACTGCAGCTGTTTGGAGGCCTGTAGATAACTGCCATCAGGGTCCTTTTACCCCTGCGATTTCTTAGCTCAACCCATAAAGATTCTGTACCTTCCAGTCCTATGTCAACTCTTTCTAATGATTTAATATCATTTCTTAACATTAAAGCCACGCCATCCCCTCTACCTACCTGCCTATCCTTCCGATACACCGTGTATCCTTGGACGTTCAGCTCCCAGAGTCATGCATCCTTTAGCCATGTCTCAGTGATGGCCACAATATCATACCTGCCCATCTATAACTGTACATCAGGATCATCCACCTTATTCCTTATGCTGCATGCATTTAAGTATAACACCTTAAGTCCAGTATTTGGTACTTTTTGCATTGATTTCACTGCAACTCATCCTAATGGCTGCAAATTTGTTCCATCACCTGCCTGTCCTTCCTGACATCCTTACTGCTCACTACCTTAGATCTGTTTCTGTTTTCCCTCTCCTTCGCTCCATCATTCCGGTTCCCATCCCCCTGCCAAATTAGTTTAAACCCTCCCTAATAGCTGTATTAAACCTTCCCGCCAGGATATTGGTCTCCCAGGATTCAAGTGTAACCCATCCTTTTTGTGCAGGTCACACCTGCCCCAAGAGAAGAGGTACAAATTCATAACGGCTCGATGCTGTTTCATCACTGAGCTGTAATAGTGTCGAGTTAACCACGATTCTACCATGGCATGTTGGTTGTTAATGCAAGCAGCACATCTCACTTTCTGTTTTGATGCACTTGTGATAAATAAATCTGAGTCTAAGTCATTGTGATTTCTTTATTTTTGTGTAGCACTGGGAGTTTGCCCCAAACAGTGTACACTACCTGTTGAGTTTGTGGCAACGTCTGGCTGCCTCAGTTCCATACGTCAAAGCCACTGAACCACACATGTTGGAGACGTATACACCCGAGGTCACCAAAGCCTACGTCACATCCAGGCTAGAATCCATTCACATCATTCTAAGGTATTGTTCACAGTGTTTACCCAGTTACTCTATTCCTGGGAAAGCTCAAATAAACATGTAATGAAAATACTTATTGGCAACATGATGTTTATACTTGATGTAGTTTTGGAATTAAATGTTTGGAGGGGGAAAGCATAACTGTGGAAGTGAGGGCCTGGTGCGAGTGTTGTGTGACTGTTGTTTGCCCATAGGGATGGGTTGGAAGACCCACTAGATGACACTGGACTTGTCCAGCAGCAGCTGGACCAGCTCTCAACCATTGGCCGCTGTGAATACGAGAAGACCTGTGCTCTGTTGGTTCAGCTCTTTGATCAGTCAGCTCAAACCTACCAGGAATTGCTGCAGAGTGCAAATGCTGGCGCCATGGATGTTGCTGTACAGGAAGGTAAGGGAAAAGTGGAAAGTAATAGTGCGCTGCTCTAGATTCATCTTTAGGCTGGTGGACATGCACTTTATTTTTAGATAATGTTTTCTCTTAACATTCAAAATGTGGGTACACTCCATTCTGAACAATAATAACTTTATACAGCACCTTTCGTACATTAAGATGCAGCTCAAAGTTCATTACATATATCAATATAATAAAAATACAAGACCAAATTAAAATCCATAAGTGAAGACATAGAATAAGATATAATTGAATAGACCAAAATTATATAAGTGTAAATGATATCAACAGGCATTAAATAATCCTATAAGCAGGCCAATTTTTTTTAAAGTAGGTTTTTAAGAAGTGTTTTGAAACATTCCACAGTATTATCCTGGCAAATCTGTCAGTGGAGTATTCCAGAGCAAAAGACCACATCTCCTGTTCTTATATGCTTGGCTATAGGAACACTAAGCAATCGAGTATTGGTGGATCTAAGATTATGATTAGGGATGTAAATAGATGGGCACTCCAAACTAAATGGAGGAGCTAGATTAATTAGACTTTGTATACAACAAAGAATGATTTTAAATTGATCTTAAAGGACATAGACAATCAGTGTAATGATGCCAAAACCAGTGAAATGTGAAACGTAGAAAACCGACAGCACAATACAGGCCCTTCGGCCCCTGAAGTTGTGCTGAACATATACCTGCCTTAGAAATTACTAGGCTTACCCATAGCCCTCTATTTTATTAAGCTTCATGTACCTATCTAAAAATCTCTTAAAAGACCTTATTGTATCTGCGTTCACCATCATTGCCTGCAGACCATTCCACGTACTCACCACTCTCTGAGTAAAAAACTTACCCCTGATATCTCCTCTGTACCTACTCCCCAGCACCTTAAACCTGTGTCCTCTTGTGGCAGCCATTTCAGCCCTGGGGAAAAAGCCTCTGACTATCCACATGATCAATGTCTCTCATCATCTTGTACACCTCTATCAGGTCACCTTTCATCCTTCGTCGCTCCAAGGAGAAAAGGCCAAGTTCACTCAGTCTGTTTCCATAAGACATGCTCCCCAATCCAGGCAAATCCTTGTAAATCTCCTCTGCACCCTTTCTGTGGCTTCCACATCCTTCCTGTAGTGAGGCGACCAGAACTGAGCACAGTACTTCAAGTGGGGTCTGAACAGGATCCTATATAGCTACAACATTACCTCTCAGCTCCTAAATTCAATTCCACGATTAATGAAGGCCAATACACTGTACGTCTTCTTAACCACAGCGACAACCTGCGTAGCTGCTTTGAGCATCCTGTGGACTCTGACCCCAAGATCCCTCTGATCCTTCACACTTATCTGGGTTGAACTCCATCTGCCACTTCACAGCCCAGTTTTGCATCTTATCAATGTCCTGCTGTAACTTCTGACAGCCCTCCACACTATCCACAACACCTCCAACCTTTGTGTCATCAGCAAATTTACTAATCCATCCCTCCACTTCCTCATCCAGGTCATTTATAAAAATCACGAAGAGTAAGAGTCCCAGAACAGATCCCTGAGGCACACCACTGGTGACTGACCTCCATGCAGAATATGACCCGTCTTGAACCACTCTTTGCCTTCTGTGGGCAAGCCAGTTCTGGATCCACCAAGCAATGTCCCCTTGGATCCCATGTCTCCTTACTTTCTCAATAAGCCTTACATGGGGTACCTTATCAAATGCCTTGCTACATCCATATACACTACATCTACTGTTCTTCCTTCATCAATGTGTTTAAACACATCCTCAAAAAAATTCAATCAGGCTCGTAAGGCACAACCTGCCCTTGACAAAGCCATGCTGACTATTCCTAATCATATTATACCTCTCCAAATGTTCATAAATCCTGCCTCTCAAGATCTTCTTCATCAACTTACCAACCAGTGAAGTAAGACTCACTGGTCTATAATTTCCTGGGCTATCTCTACTCCCTTTCTTGAATAAAGGAACACCTTTCTTGAATAAAGGAACAACATCCGCAACCCTCCAATCCTTTGGAACCTCTCCCATCCCCATTGATGATTCAAAGATCCTCGCCAGAAGCTCGGCAATCTCCTCCTTCGCCTCCCACAGTAGCCTGGGGTACCTCTCATCCGGTCCCGGCGACTTATCCAACTTGATGCTTTCCAAAAGCTCCAGCACATCCTCTTTCTTAATATCTACATGCTGAAGCTTTTCAGTCTGCTGCAAGTCATCACTACAAATGCCAAGATCCTTTTCCATAGTGAATACTGAAGTAAAGTATTCATTAAGTACCCCTGCTCTTTCCTCCAGTTCTATACACACTTTCCCACTGTCATATTTGATAGGTTTTATTCTTTCATGTCTTATCTTCTTGTTCTTCACATACTTGTAGAATGCCTTGGGGTTTTCATTAATCCTGCCCGCCAAGGCCTTCTTATGGCCCCTTCTGGCTCTCCTAATTTCCTTTTTAAGTTCCTTCCTGTTAGCCTTATAATCTTCTAGATGTCTAATGTTACCTAACTCTCTGAACCTTTTGTAAGCTTTTCTTCTTGACTAGATTTATTACAGCCTTTGTACACCACAGTTCCTGTACCCTACCATAACTTCCCTGTCTCATTGGAATGTACCTATGCAGAACTCCACACAAGTATCCCCTGAGCATTTGCCATGTTTCTTCCGTACTTTTCCTTGAGAAAATCTGTTCCCAATTTAAGCTTCCAATTTCCTGCCTGATAACCTCATAATTCCCCTTACTCCAGTTAAACACTTTTCTAACTTCTCTGTTCCTATCTCTTTCCAATGCTATTGTAACGGAGATAGAATTATGATCACTATGTCCAAAGTGCTCTCCCGCTGAGAGATCTGACACCTGACCAGGTTTATTTCCCCAATACCAAATCAAGTTCAGCCTCTCCTCTTGTGCTCAGATTTTCTTTTTTTTTTGGTTCTTTCTTTCTTCTTTTTCAATCTTTTTATTGAAATTCATATATATAAAAAAGAACATAACATAATAATGAATAGGTTATAAATGCATTAGATTTGAAATTAAATTAATAATAGGATAACAATATCCTATTAAAATATCAACAGGAAAACATAGTACATTATCAATCAAGCTTATAATAATTATATGAAAAAAAATAAAAATAATCCTCAAAAGAAAAAGAAAAAAATTATGAAAATATAAGCAAAAAATATATATTGAGAAAAAAAAATACTAAACTAAACTAACATGGGCAATAATAACAGTTTATTTGTATATGATAGTGCCAAAAACTCCGGAACTCCATACCAGAACAAGAATAAGCAGAAAGAAGGTCTGGGAGAGGTCAAATTAATTCATATGAAAATGTCGAATGAACGGTCCCCAAGTTTCTTCAAATTTAACTGATGAGTCAAAAATAGTGCTTCTAATTTTTTCCAAGCTCATATAAGAAATAGTTTGAGAGAGCCACTGAAATGTGGTAGGAGGGTTTACTTCTTTCCAATTTTGCAATATAGACCTTCTGGCCATTAATGTTACAAAAGCAATCATTCATCTAATTGAAGGGGAAAACTGATTACCATCCTCATTTGGTATACCAAAAATTGCAGTAATAAAATAAGGTTGTAAATCGATATTCCAAATTGAGGAAATGGTAGCAAATATGCCCTTCCAATAATTATATAAAGTGGGACATGACCAAAACATATCGGTCAATGAAGCCACATCTGAATGACATCTGTCACATTGAGGGTTAATATGAGAGTAGAATCGAGCAAGTTTATCTTTAGACATATGAGCTCTATGTACAATTTCAAATTGTATTAAAGCATGTTTAGCACATATAGAAGAAGAATTAACCATTTGTAAATTTTTTTCCCATTTTTCTATTGATATATTATATTGAAGTTCTTTTTCCCATTCTTGTTTAACTCTACCTGATATTTCTGGTTGTATCTTCATAATCATATTATAAATAAAAGCCACTAATCCCTTCTGATAGGGATTTAAGGTAAAAATCATACCTAAAAAGTCCATTGAAGTTGAATTGGGGAAGGATGGTAGAATTTTATGTAAAAAATTTCTGATTTGTAGATATCTAAAAAAGTTAGATTTAGGTAACTGAAATTTGTTGAAAAGTTGGTCGAAAGACATCAAACTACCTTCAAAAAAGAGATCACGAAAGCATTTTATACCTTTCCTTTTCCATATGCTAAAAGCTTGATCTGTCAAAGAAGGTTTGAAAAAAAAAATTAAGTAAAATAGGGCTATCAAGAGCAAAGTTTTTCAGAGTAAAAAATTTACGAAATTGACAACAGGGTTGGATATCTGTTTATTGAATTTAGCTAAATCGGCAGAGAGAGAAGAACCCAGAACGGAGAATAGAGAATATCCCTGTGCCTCATTGCATTCTATATTTACCCACTGTGGGCACAATGGTGAATCCAAATCTGATTTCCAATAAATTAAGTTACGAATATTATTCGCCCAATAGTAAAATCTAAAGTTAGGTAGAGCTAAACCACCGTCTTTTTTAGATTTTTGTAATTGCCTTTTACTTAACCTAGGATTTTTATTTTGCCACACAAATGAGGAAATTTTTGAGTCAATGTTATCAAAAAAAGATTTAGGAATAAAAATTGGTAGAGCTTGAAATAAATATAAAAATTTTGGTAGAATCATCATTTTAATAGCATTAATCCGACCAACTAATGATAAGGATAAGGGAGACCATCTTGTCATAAGTTGTTGAATTTGATGTAGCATAGGTAAAAAATTCAATGTAAATAAATCTTTATATTTCTTGGTAATTTTTATACCTAAATAGATAAAGTTATCATTAACAACTTAAAATGGTATCCTTTCATTCAATAAAGTTTGTGCGTTTAAAGGAAATAAATCACTCTTATCCAAGTTTAGTTTATAACCAGAAAAACTACCAAATTGAGCCAACAAGGATAAAATAGTGGGAATAGACCTGTCAGGATCAGAAATATATAACAACAAGTCATCAGCATAAAGTGATAACTTGTATAATTTCTCATTGCGGGTAATACCAAAAATATTAGGAGATTCACGAATAGCAATGGCTAAAGGTTCTAATGCAATATTAAACAATAAAGGACTTAAGGGACAACCTTGTCTCGTACCACGAGATAATTGAAAAAAAGAAGATCTTTAATTATTTGTAAGAACAGAAGCAACAGGTTTATGATATATTAGTTTGATCCATGATATAAAATTCGGACTAAAATTAAAATATCTCAAAGCATTAAATAAGTATACCCATTCAACCCTATCAAAAGCTTTTTCAGCATCTAGTGAAATAACACATTCTGGAGTTGTGGGTGACGAGGTATAAATTATATTAATCAATTTTCTAATATTAAAAAAGGAATACCGATTCCTAATAAAACCAGTTTGGTCTTCTGAAATAATCTGTGATAGTGTAGCGGTGTGCTACACGCAGCGCTAAAATTACGACACGGAGTCGGTAACTGCAGTCGAAGGAAAAAACTTTATTCGAAAACTTCAGCCTCACTTTTAAGCCTCCCTCAACCGGCCCCCCATGGCGCAGAGGCTCCAAAGCTCTGTGCTCGCAAACCCCCGTAGGCTATCTAATTGTGAGTCGGTTCGGATGCGCCAGGAAATGGGTCGCCACATAACCCCCCCCCCAGAACCGGCGATACACCCCCCAATGTCCACAGTCTGGGCCAGAACCTGCTTGGGAGGTCGGCCTCTGCGCCGAGGCGCCGGAAACTCGGCTGGTTGCGCCAGGTCCACATGGGCCGGTTTGAGGCGGTCCACCGTGAAAACCTCCTCTTTCCCCCCAACGTCCAGCACGAACGTGGACCCGTTGTTCCGGAGCACCATAAACGGCCCCTCGTATGGCCGCTGCAGCGGCGGCCGATGCCCGCCCCTTCGTACAAGCACAAACTTACAGTTCTGTAGGTCTTTGGGTACGCAGGTCGGGTGCCGCCCGTGCTGTGAAGTGGGTATGGGGGCCAGGTTACTGAGCTTCTCGCGTAGTCTGCCCAGGACTGCTGTGGGTTCTTCCTCTTGCCCCCTTGGGGCTGGTAGGAACTCCCCGGGGACGACCAGGGGCGCACCGTATACCAACTCGGCCGACGAGGCGTGCAGGTCGTCCTTGGGCGCTGTGCAGATGCCGAGTAGGACCCAGGGAAGCTCGTCCGCCCAGTTGGCTCCTCGCAGGCGGGCCATGAGGGCCGACTTCAGGTGACGGTGGAAACGCTCCACTAGCCCATTCGACTGTGGGTGGGTAGGCAGTGGTGTGGTGCAGCTGAGTCCCCAAAAGGCTGGCCATAGCTGACCACAGGCTGGAGGTGAACTGGGCGCCTCTGTCGGAGGTAATGTGGGCTGGTACACCAAAGCGAGATATCCAGGTGGCGATCAGGGCTCGGGCGCAAGATTCGGAGGTGGTGTCGGTGAGCGGGACCGCCTCTGGCTATCTTGTGAACCGGTCCACGATAGTCAGGAGGTGCCGCGCTCCGCGCGACACTGGCAGGGGGCCCACGATATCCACATGAATGTGGTCGAAACGCCGGTGGGCGGGATGGAACTGCTGCGGTGGGGCTTTGGTGTGCCGCTGCACCTTGGCCGTCTGGCAGTGCATGCACGTTTTGGCCCATTCACTGACCTGTTTGCGGAGTCCGTGCCAAACGAACCTGCTGGAAACCATCCGGACAGTTGTTCGGATGGAGGGATGCGCCAAGTTATGAATGGAGTCGAAAACGCGGCGCCGCCATGCTGTCGGGACAAGTGGACGGGGCTGGCCGGTGGCGACGTCACAGAGTAGGGTCCTCTCACCTGGGCCTGCGGGGAGGTCCTGGAGCTGCAAACCGGAGACTGCGGTTCTGTAACTCGGAATCTCCTCATCCGCCTGCTGCGCCTCTGCCAGTGCCTCAAAGTCTACCCCTTGGGAAAGGGCATGAACGGTAGGGCGAGAGAGCGCATCCGCCACGACATTGTCCTTACCCGAGACGTGCTGGACATCCGTCGTGTATTCAGAGATGTAGGACAGGTGGCGTTGCTGGCGGGATGACCAGGGGTCGGACGCTTTCGTAAACGCAAAGGTAAGCGGTTTGTGGTCCGTGAACGCGGTGAAGGGCCGACCTTCTAGGAAGTACCTGAAATGCCGGATTGCCAGGTAGAGCGCCAACAGTTCCCGGTCGAAAGCACTGTACTTAAGCTCGGGTGGTCGCAGGTGTTTGCTGAAAAACGCCAGGGGTTGCCAGTGACCTGCGATGAGTTGCTCCAGCACCCCACCGACTGCCGTGTTTGATGCGTCCACTGTGAGGGCGGTAGGGGCGTCCATTCTGGGATGTACTAGCATTGCGGCGTCCGCCAAAGCTTCCTTCGTTTGAACGAAAGCGGCGGTGGACTCCTCGTCCCAGGTAATGTCCTTGCTCGGACTCGACATCAGGGCGAACAGGGGGCGCATGATCCGGGCAGCTGAAGGGAGGAAGCGGCGGTAGAAATTGACCATACCTACGAATTCCTGAAGTCCTTTGATCGTGGTGGGTCGGGGGAAGTGGCGGACCGCATCTACCTTAGCGGGCAGAGGGGTTGCCCCGTCTTTAGTAATCCTGTGGCCCAGGAAGTCAATGGTATCGAGTCCGAACTGGCATTTGGCGGGGTTGATTGTAAGACCGTACTCACTCAGTCGGGCGCAGAGTTGACGGAGGTGGGACAGATGCTCCTGACGACTGCCGCTGGCTATGAGGATGTCATCCAAATAGATGAACGCGAAGTCCAGGTCCCGTCCCACCGCGTCCATTAACCGCTGGAACGTCTGTGCGGCATTCTTCAGGCCGAACGGTATGCGGAGGAACTCGAAAAGGCCGAAAGGGGTGATGAGAGCCGTTTTGGGGATGTCGTCAGGATGCATCGGGATTTGATGGTACCCTCGGACGAGGTCTACCTTGGAGAAGATCTGTGCGCCATGCAGGTTTGCTGCAAAGTCCTGAATGTGCGGCACAGGGTAGCGGTCCGGTGTGGTAGCCTCGTTCAGCCTGCGGTAGTCGCCGCATGGTCTCC
Source organism: Hypanus sabinus (assembly GCF_030144855.1). Lineage (NCBI taxonomy): Eukaryota > Metazoa > Chordata > Chondrichthyes > Myliobatiformes > Dasyatidae > Hypanus > Hypanus sabinus. The sequence continues at coordinate 2,932,571 of NC_082706.1, forward strand.
AGCCCCCCGTCGCTTTAGGCACCATGTGCAGGGGGGAGGCCCATGGGCTGTCGGACCGCCGGATGATCCCCAATTCCTCCATCCTCTGGAACTCCTCCTTCGCCAGTCGGAGCTTGTCCGGGGGAAGCCGCCGAGCACGGGCGTGGAGGGGTGGTCCCTGGGTCGGGATGTGGTGCTGTACGCCGTGCCTGGGCATGGCCGCTGTGAACTGCGGTGCCAGAACCGATGGGAACTCCGCCAGGACCCTGGTGAAGTCGTTGTCAGACAGCGTGATGGAGCCGAGGTGAGGGGCTGGCAACTGGGCTGCACCCAGGGAGAACGTCTGAAAGGTCTCGGCGTGTACCAGTCTCTTCCTGGGCAGGTCAACCAGTAGGCTGTGAGCCCGCAAAAAATCCGCACCCAGAAGCGGTTGGGCTACGGTGGCCGTGTGAAGTCCCACGTGAACTGGCTGGAGCCGAACTGTAGCTGCACCTGACGGGTGCCATAGGTCCTTACTGTGCTACCATTCACGGCCCTCAGGGGGGGACCCGGTGCCCTGCTGCGGGTGTCGTAACTCGTCGGAGGTAAAACGCTGATCTCAGCCCCAGTATCGACCAAAAACCGGCGTCCCAACCTTCTATCCCACACATACAGGAGGCTATCCCGATGGCCAGCCGCCGTAGCCATCAGCGGCGGCTGGCCCTGGCGTTTCCCGGGAACTTGCAGGGCGGGCGACAACAGTGGGCTTCTGCGCCCCACCGCTGGTGGTAGAAGCACCAGTGTTCATTGGGCCGGGGGTTGGCGGGCTCTGCGGCCGGGCCTGGACTGGTTTGCTGCCGGGAGCGTGGCTGGGAGATCTGTGCGATGGACAAATGCATCATTAAAGATTTCACATAACTAAGGGGAAAGCAAAGAAGAAAAAGTTTTAAAAATTTCTATAATATAACCATCAGGACCAGGTGCTTTCCCTGAATTCATTAATGAAATAGCCTCTCCTATTTCGGCCAAAGAAATAGGAGCTTCAAACAAGCTACGATCTTCATCTGTCAGTTTGGGAATATTCAAATTGTTAAAAAAAAATTATCAATCATGGACAGATCGCCATCAAATTCTGATTGATATAAAGATTTATAAAAATCTTGAAAAGTGTTATTGATTTCCTTATGATCAGTAGTCAGATTACCGTCTTGTTTACGAATTTTAATAATTTGTCGCTTAGTGGAGATAGCTTTTAATTGGTTAGCTAACAATTTACCAGTTCGATCACTATGGATATAAAATTGAGCCCTAGTCCTAATTAATTGCTTCTCAATTGAAGAAGATAATAATAAGCTATGCTCCATTTGAAGCTCAACTCTCTTCTTATAAAGTTCTTTGGTAGGAGTCATGGAATAAATCTTATCAATTTCTTTAATTTTATCCACTAATAGAGCAATATCTAAATATCTTTGTTTTCTTTTACCAACGGAATATGAGATAATTTGTCCACGGATAAAAGCCTTAAAAGAGTCCCAAAGTATTCCTTTGTCAATCTCTTCAGTATAGTTTGTTGAGAAAAACAAGTTAATTTGCTGTTTTATGTAGGTGATGAATTCTGGATCTTGAAGCAAAGTAGCGTTAAGTCTCCAAGATCTAGTATTATTGGAAAAGTCGGAAATCTTGATAGATAACTTCAAAGGTACATGATCCGAAATAGCAATAGAATCATATTTACAATCAATAACATCTGTTAATAAACGATGATCAATAAGGAAATAATCAATTCTAGAATAACTGTGATATACATGTGAAAAAAACGAAAATTCTTTATCTTTAGGGTTCAAAAACCGCCATATTTCAGTAATTCCCGAATCAACCATAAAAGAATTAATAAGTAAGGCTGATCTATTCAGAAGAATTCGAATAGGTTTAGATCTGTCCATCGAAGGATTCAAACAACAATTGAAATCTCCACCCATTATCAACATATATTCATTCAGATTAGGAAGGGAAGTAAATAAACGTTTAAAAAATTCAGGGAAGTCAAAGTTTGGAGCATAAATATTAACTAGAACCACTTTTTGATTAAAAAGTGAACCAGTTATCAACAAAAATCTACCCTGTGGATCAGAAATAATTTCATGATGTGTAAACGAAATTGAGGGGTCTATAAAAATAGACACACCCCTAATTTTGGTGGTACAATTCGAGTGAAATTGTTGACCTTACCAGAACCTAAAAAAGCGTTGATTATCCTCCCTCCTAATATGGGTCTCCTGTGCAAAAATAATATTAGCATTAAGTCTATGGAATACTTTAAATATTTTTTTACGTTTAATCGGATGATTTAAACCATTAGTATTCCAGGAGATAAAGTTAATAGACTTATCCATCATGCCAATATTAGTTGTGCATATCATAAAAGGTTAAAAAGACACATAACCCATAATTCAGGAAGAAGGAAAAATGATTCAGGAGCAACCGGAGAACATGACACCTCAACAATATTAATAATTTAAAGTTGGCCCATAAACTAAAAGCAAAAAAATAAAAAGCAAAAGTGTGAAAAAAGATCCCTACCCCCTCCCCCAACCCCACAAAAAAAAGCCAAGCGGCAGGCGCACAAACTAACACTAATATTACCCCCATTTTCAAGATGGCGACTTCATGAAAAGAAAGAAAAGAGAAACTATATAACACCCAGATATAAATACAGGGTTGTAAACAGAAAAAATATATATCAATCAAAATGAAAAAATAATATAAAAAAGCAAAAAAATCATTAATAAAAAAAGGATAACCATTGAAGTTTAAAATAGTGTAATTTGCCTTTAAAAAAAAATTCCATATTCAAATATAAGGAAATGACATTTCAAAAACAGAGACTTATGGGAAGAAGAAACGACATTTTGAAAGGACCATATTACAAAATATAAATGTAAATTCACCAATCTTTTTTTTAAAAAAAAGGTTATCAAAATAAAATTAAAAAAGGGTTCAATAACCACTACAATATATATATAAAAAAAAGGTTCAAAAATTCAAATCCCTCGTCCCATTCTCAAATACAGGCAAATAAACGCTTACGGAAAGCAAAGTCTTATGGGAAGAAGAAACAACATCTTAAAAAATAAATCATTATTACAAAGTCTTAACATGTATATCTAATCCAGAGGGAAAAAAAATTAATTAAGAAAAAAGACATTATAGTAAAGTTAAAAGAGCATCTGTAAATCATGATATTAAAAAAAAAACCAGGTCTACAGACCAAAATAAAAAGCTATACCGCAGCTTCATTAAGTTAAAGCCTAAAACGGAATGGCGTCTTCTCTCCAAAAGTTCTTCCACATAACACATAGTTCAAGTTGTACTAGAAGAACGATATTCTTCAACCAATTTCTTCGCTTCTTCTGGAGTATTAAAGAAACGCTGACTGTTGTCGCTCAACGTAATTCTGAGATTCGCTGGATATCTTAAAGCTTGTTTAAGTCCAATCGAATGAACCTCCGCCATCACCGGTTTAAAAGCGATTCTCGCCCTCATTACCTCGAATGAATAATCCTCAACAATACGAAACTTGTTGTTTTTGTGAGAAATCATACCTTTCTGACGAGCTAATCGAATTAAAAGCTCTTTCTCCCGAGGATAATGGAGATGGACAATCACAGCTCGTGGCTTGTCTTTCGCAGCCGAAAATCTCGAAACTCTGTGGGCACGATCAATAGTAAGTTTAACCCGCAAAGCGTCCTCGCCAAAAATTTCCCACGATAAATTAGAGAAATATTCAGTTAAGTCACCAGACTCAACGTTTTCGGGAAATCCAATAATACGCAAATTCTGTCTGCGAGACCGGTTTTCAAGATCGGTAATTTTAAACTTATACTGCTCCACTATTTTAGCGGTCGACCTTCTGCTCCAAAGTTTCGATTGTACGTATTTTTTCACAAATTATCTTGTCAAGAGCCGCAAACTTTTCTTCTTGCCGTTCAATATCTGCTGCCTGCGATTGAAGCTTGATATCAAATGATTTAACGACTTCTTCAAGCTCCGATATTTTCGCAGTAAGTTTGCTTTCCAGACTTGCAAGTTTAGTATCCAGAAGACTGGAGATTGCATCGAGAGTTATAGGGTCTTTAGACAATTTCTTAGGTACAGACATTTTAAGTTCGAAAAAATTAAATCCAGTATTATTTTTAAAGAGAGAAATAAATCGTAAATATCAACCCATGTAATTAAGTACAAAAAGATTTGATTAAAGGGCGATTATAGCTTAAGAAATGAAGAGCGCCTAAAAGGCAGATGTCTACGTCGCCATCTTGAAACTCCACCCCCTTTTTTGGTTAAGGTTCTTCCTGCTGCATTTTGAACTAGCTGCAGCTGTAATCTTACTACCTTGATCCTCTTCCAGGTCGATTGACGTGGCTGGTGTACATCATTGGGGCAGTGATTGGGGGGCGAGTTTCCTTTGCTAGCACAGATGAGCAGGATTCAATGGATGGGGAGCTGGTTTGCAGGTGAGTTCTTCATTGTCAATTTTGTGTACTGCCTAGACTGCCTGTTTGAAAGGCTGCTTGGTCACCACGATAGAGTAGAGCCACTATTACAGCTTGGGATCGGAGTTCTGACTTCAATCACGGCGTCCTCGAAAAGGAGTTTGTATGACCTTCCCGTGGAGTCCAAACACGTACCAGATAGGTTAATTGGTCATTGTAAATTGTCCCGTGATTGGATGAGGTTTAAGATTGGGGCTTTTGGGGGTTGCTGGGCAGCATGGCATGAAGGGCCATGTATCTCTATGTATCTCTAAATAAATGTGGAGATTATGCGCACAGTTGTGCTGCACATCAAGCTCCAGTTAAGCCTTGGAAAGTGATTCTAATTATGGGAAAGACCATTCATTTATGCCCTGCTGTTGCATAAATCTGGAAGTTTTGACCATGTGATGTAATGTACTTAGTTTGCTGGAGTTCCCAAAACACTTATTGCTTGTCGTAAAGTGTCAACTGATGGCATTGTTTATATATTGTTTAGAGATGTAGTGTGATAACAGGCTCATCTGGCCCAATGAGCTTACACCGCCCAGTTATTTCTAATTTTTTTTTTAGAGATATAGCGTGGAATAGGCCTTCCAGCCCTTCGAACCACGCTGCCCAGAAGTCCCCAATTTAGCCCTAGCCTAATCACGGGACTATTTACAATGACCAATTAACTGGTACATATTGGGCTGTGAGAAGAAACTGGAGGACCTAGAGAAAACCCATCCATTGTAAGTGGAGGTTGTACAGACTCTTTACAGAAGATGTCAGATTGGAACTCTAAACTCTTAACTCCTTAAGCTGTGATAATGTCTGCATTACTACGGCACCCAACAACACCCATGTGATCAAATTAACCCTCCTACCTCTACGTCTTTGGACTGGGAGAAAACTAGAGCACCTAGAGGAAACCCACATCATCATGGGGAGGATGTGCACACCCTATACAGACAGCAAGGAATCCTTAAAGAATTTAGGTTACCCTTGCTGTAGTGGTGTTATGCTAACCGCTACACTACTGTGCTGCTTTGCTATGCTACCAACTTAATTGGTTGGTATTTTCCAGTGAAGTGATTCTTTCAGTGTTATCATGCTCATCACCCTAAATATTCAGTTTCTGCACCACCTCTGCAGGATGGTTGCAGTATATGTCATCAACACAAATGTATTGCAATTACTTGCAGAAGCTATTCTGACAGTGGCTCCAAGACGCAGTACAGAAGTAGTAGGCACAGAAGTGGGCGCTGGACTGTTGGAGTTCCACTTATCCAGAGTCTGGAAAGAATTTCATTTTCCTGATATGCCTTGTAGAAAGTGTACAACTCCGAGTAGGATGTCCTGCTGATTCTTGTGGACACAGTATTTATGTGACAAACTCAGAATACTGGAGAAAGTCAGTAAATCAGTTAGCATCTTTGGAAAGGAATAAACAACCAACATTTTGGGCTGAAACCCTTCATCATGACTGTCTCCTGCTCACATGGAGATCTGATCCCGTGACCCATCGACCAGGGACCACCCAGCATCCCACAGATGTCCTTTGTCACCTTTCCTGGTGCATTTGTGGTGGAGGAGCTGTCTGAGGTCTGGTTTTGTGAATACAGCTAACCTGTTGTTTGATTAGTCTGTTTTACAGCCTACATGCTGTAGGCAGCATTTCCCAGACTTTGCAAGATGGACTGGGAACGAGTTTTTCCCATGCAAATTTGGTGACTCAATCAATGCCAGTTAATCTGGCCTAATTTAATGTTTCTTTATGTTATGGTAACAGTTATGATGTGGCTGAATAGCTTGCTACTCCATTTCAGATTGCTGTAGGTCAGGTATCTCCTACTGACCAGGTCAGGAAGACTGGCAAGTTTCTCCCTAAGAAGCACTTGGAGAATTAGATATTGACAGTTCATGGCTTATTTGTAAATTTTATCTCTGCTGAGGCTTGCTTAAACCTACGTCTTGGTTGTTCTTCCAGTCCTCTGGGTTATTTAATATTGTTTCAGTGCTTAAGGCAATAAAATCATCTTAATTGATTGATAAATGAGCTCTTCAGTGCATCTCTCTAGAACAAGGGTTCCCAAACTGAGGTCAACTGACCCCTTGGTTAATGGTAGGAGTCCATTGCATTAAATAGGTTGGGAAGCCCTGCACTAGCTCACAGGCGCTGAAGGCAGTGTGCACTGGAGACGTGTAGTTCTGTTTATGGTTATTGTTATGGTTCTTTTAGAGTTCTGCAACTGATGAACTTGACTGATTCTCGACTGGCCCAGGCTGGCAATGAAAAGTTGGAATTGGCCATGCTCAGCTTCTTTGAACAGTTCCGGAAGATTTATATTGGAGATCAGGTCCAAAAATCTTCTAAGGTAAACAAGACTGGAATTACATTGTCTCTCCTTGTTACACCTCATACCTTTTACAGGAGGCAGCAGTGACACTAGCTACAGTGCAAATGTGGTAAAGCCTTGATATGATCTAACAAGCCTTTCTGTTTGAGAAACTACAATAATTGCTGCCTTTGCCAACAATATTACTTCCTTTGAACAATATGTATAAGAAAGTAACAGAACAGTACAAAGAAGAAAATATCTGCAGATGCTGGAAATCCAAGCAACACACGCAAAATGCTGGAGGAACTCAGCAGGTCAGGCGGCATCTATGGAAAAGAATACAGTTGACATCTCAGCCCAAAACAATTTTCCGTAAATGCTGTCTGGCCTACTGAGTTCCTCCAGCACTTAGTGTTTGTTGAACAGAACAGTACATTTCAGTACTGGTCCTTTGGTCTGTGATGTTGTGCCAACCTTCAAGGTCAATCTAACCTTTCCCTTGCACTTTATCCATGTGCCTATTTAAAACATTTCGATGTTCCTAATGTATCTGCCTGTACCATCACCCCTGGCAGCGTGTTCCATGCACCTACCACTCTGTCTTTTTTTTTTAAAAAAAACCCTAGCTCTTAAGTTCTCCCTATACTTACCTCTAATTATCTTAAAATTATGCCCTCTTCAGAAAAAGGAACTGGTCTATCCACTCTATCTATGCCTCGATCATCTTGTACACCACTTATGAAGCCATTTCTCATCCTCTTTTGTTCATTTAACCTATTCTCATAAGACATGCTCTCTAATCCAGGCAGCATCCTGGTACATCTCCTCTGCAGCCTCTCTGAAGCTCCCACATGACCAGAACTGAGGTGCAAGTGTAGTCTTACAGCTTTATAGAGCTGCCACTAAACCTCACAGCTCTTGAATTCAGTTGCAGATCAACACAACATACACTTTTTTTTAACAACCCTATCAACATGTGCAGCAACTTTGAGGGATCTATGGACATGGACCTCAAAATCCCTGTGTTCCTTCACACTGCTAAGAATCCTGCCATTAACCTTGTACTCTACCTTCAACTGTATCATTTACCTTCAAAATGTATCATTTCATACTTTTCCAGAAAACCTTGGATATAGATCATGTGTTAATTACTTTTCAAAAGTACATTAATTCTCAAAACTGCCTGACCAATGAAAAACTTCCTGAGTTCAGTTCCTTATGCATCAGCCACTTTGATCTTAGTGTGGTTCCAAAACAGCTCATGTAACTTGCGACCATTTGTCATTGTTGCTAGTGACTTTGGTTGTGGGGTCAATGTTGACTGGGGCACCAAGAAAGCTTCCTGATTTTCTGCAGATTACTGCTAATTTTTTAACATCCACTTGTAAACACTAGCAGCAGTTCAGCAGTCCATACAATTGTGATATGCACTCATTGGCCACTTTAATAGGTATACCTATACACCTTGTTAATACTAATATCTAATCAGCTCATGTGGCAGCAACTCCATGCAAAAAGCATGCAGACATCATCAAGGGGTTCAGTTGTTGTTCAGACCAAACATCAGAATGGGAAAGAAATGTGATCTAAGTGACTTTGACCATGGATTGATTCATGGTGCTAGATGGGGTGGTTTAAGTATCTCAGAAACAGCCCATATCCTGCGATTTTCAAGCACAGCAGTCTTCAGAGTTTACAGAGAATGCTGCAAAAAAACAATAAACATCCAGTGAGTGGCAGTTTTATGTGTAAAAATGCCTTGTTAATGAGAGAAGTCAGACAACTGACAGGCAGGTGACAGTAATTCATATAACTACGGGTTACAATAGTGGTGTGCAGAAGAGCGTCTCCGAATACGTAACATGTTGAACCCTGAAGTGGATGGGCTACAGCAGCAGAAGACCATGAACCTACACTCCGTGGCTACTTTATTACAGTAATAAGAAGGAAGTGCAATTTAATTCTGATGTTTTTAAGAGAATCGTTGACCTTTAAGCAATATGACAGAGACTAGAGCCCTCTTATGTGTTACAGGTTAGAATTACCTGGACTCAACTGCGAAACCTCAGTGGAACTTACTTTAAGGTTATTTCCCTAAATCTTTGATTTAGGTTCTTAACCAAAGTACAAAGTAAATTTAATATCAAAGTACATATATGTCACCATATATGACCCTGAGATTCGTTTACTTGTGGGCATACAGTAAGTCCAAGAACCACAATAAATCAATGAAAGACCACACCCAACAGAATGCAGAAATAATCAGTGTGCAAAAGACAACAAGCTGTTCAAATGCAGAAGAAAAAACTGAAAGAGAAGATTTGTAGCTTGGGTTGGCTACTCCCTGGTTATCAGATATGGGCCAGTGCAGCAGCCAATCAATCAGAACAATGTGTCGGATGGGTATAAACATGAGCACTGGGCAAAAACAGCATTCAGTTGCACAGTGATGATGTCACCTGGACTAGTGATGAAACAATTGCGACCTAACCTCCGGGTTCGGTGAACAACCCTGCAGCAAGAAAAAAATAATAAGTATGCAATAAATATTGAGAGTATTTGAAAGTGAGTCCATAAGGTTGTGGGAACTGTTCACTGATGGGGCAAGTCAAGTTATCCCTCTGGTCCAAGGGCCTCATAGTTGAGGGGTAATAACAGGTGGTGTAAGTCCTGAGGCTCCTGCACCACCTTCCTGATGGCAGCAGTGAGAAGAGAGGATTACCTGCATGGTGGGGGTTCCTGTTGATGGATGCTGCTTTCCTGTGACAACACTCCATGGAGATGTGCTCAATGGTGGGGAGTACTTTACCTATGAGGGACTGGGCCGTATGCAGTATTTTGCAGGATTTTCCATTCAAGAGCATTGGTGTTTCCATACCAGGCTGTGATGCAACTGGCCAATATACTTTCCACTGCACATCTATAGAAGTGTATCAAAGTTTCAGATGTCACGGTGAATATTCGCAAATTCTTACGGAAGTAGGGGCACTGCCGTGTTTTCATTGTAATTGCATTTTGGCGCTGGGCCCAGGACAGGTCCTCTGAAAAAATAACATCGAAGTATTTAAAGTTGCCAACGCTCTCCTCCTTTGATCCTCTGATGAGGACTGGCTCATGAACCTCTGGTTTCCTCCTCCTGAAGTCAATAGTCAGCTTCTTGATCTTCCTGGTTATTGTTCTGGCACCGCTCAGCCAGAATTTCAGTCTTGCTCCTATATGCTGATTCGTCACCACCTTTGATTCAGCCAGCGACAGTGGTGTCATCAGCAATATGGCATTGGAGCAATGCTTAGCCTCAGCTTAAAGTGAGTAGAGCCTTGTGGTGCACTTATGCTGATGGGAATCAGCTACAGCACCAGTAGCAAGTATATTCACAGTGTCCATTATTGAATGCACAGCTATTGTTGTACATCAAATAACTATTCCGTGGAGGAACTGGGGGTGGTGGGAGTAGGAGGTAAAAATCGAAGCACGGAGTCCAACTGGTCTGGATCCAAGCAATTCTGGCAGGAGAGTGTAAAAGTAGCCCACTTAGCCAACCTACCACACTGGGGGAGTGCCAAGGTGGGCAGCCCCCCTGCTTTTGGATTGGCACATGAATGGTAGAAAAATGGGGGCTATGGAGAAGAGAAGAGTGAGATTGATCTTAGAGTAGTTAAAAGTTTGGCACAGCATTGTGGTCCGAAGGGCCTGAACTGAGCTGTGGTTTCTATGTTCTGTTTCGCCTTATGATGGTGATTTTGTCTGTTATTTTGTGTAATAGGTGGAATGTTCCTGACCAGTGTGGCTTGTTTTAGCCTTCAGCTGAGGCGGCTTGTCACATAAGCACAGCCTCAGTAGATTACTCCACTTTAGCCAGCAACTTGGCTGAAGCACAGACATCTCACCTCTGAACCAGATAACAGGGCTAGGTCTCATTTCAAAGACTGTGAAAGTTGTCTGGCTGGTCTGAAAATTAGAATATGGGAGTTCTTATAATGGAGCACTTTATAACAAATTATGAAACCAGGGTCCTGACTGCTCAAGTAAATGCAATAAATTCTTAAGCACTCTGAGAAGGAAAGCAAGGTTTCTCACAGTATCCTGGCCAGTATTTACCCCTGAATTAATATCACTAAAGCTAATTAACTGATCATTCATCCCATTGCTATTTGCAGCACTTAGCTGTGTTTAATTTGACTCGAGTGTTTCTCCACTCAGTACTACGTTAGCCAATATCCCGCTGGTTCATATTTCTAGCATCTAATGACTCTCCCTTTTTTCTATGGCAGTTGTATCGCAGGCTGTCTGAGGTCCTGGGACTGAACGACGAGACAATGGTCTTGAGTGTTTTCATTGGAAAAATGTGAGTGTGCACGAAAAATGGAATTGTTAACATTTGTACAATTGTTGTTCATGCCATGGATAAGGGGATGGACAGTGGTTTCGTCATCATAGAGATCATTCAAGCACTTAAGCAAAAGCAAAATTCAGATGCTTGGCAGCTTGTACTCCTTTCCCTCCCTCCACTTAGTTATTCTGACATCTTCCCCTTTCCTTTCCAGTCCTGTAAAAGGGTCTTGGCCTGAAACATCAACTGTTATTTCTCTCCATAAATGCTGCCTGACCTGCCGAGTTTCTCCAGAATTTTGTGTGTTGCTTCAGATATTTAGTTTTGCCATTTTAAATGTTATTTTTCCCTTTTGAGCTCAGATATTTTGGCATTCTCTGAATTGGCCTGTATGTACTATATTTACAGAACGTGAGTTGTTTGTAGCCTTTCATAAACCCATCAGCTAAAGATGCTATGTGATTCTGAGTTCTCGAGGCCAATTAAACCTTGATAAACACAAGAGATTCTGGAGAATCCAGAACATCGCACAGAAAATGCTAGAGGAGCTCACCAAGTCTCTTCTTCTATTCCATTCTCCATTCTTGTTCCTTTTTACCTCTTCTCCTCACCTGCCCACCACTTTCTCTAGTACCCTCCTCCTTCCCTTTCTCTCATAGACCACTGTCCTCTCCTATCAGATTCCATGTTCTTCAACCCTTTACCTCTTCCATTTATCTCTTCCCAGCTTCTCACTTCCCCTTCCCCCCCAGCCACCCACTTTCCCCCCTCACCTGGTCTCACCTATCTCCTGCCAATTTGTACTCCTTCCCCTCTCCTCATCTTATTACAGCTTCTGTCCCCTTCCTTTCCAGTCCCAATGAAGGGTCTCGGCTTGAAACGTTGACTGTTGGATGCTGTCTGACTTGCTGAGATCCCCCAGCGTTTCATGTAAAACTTGATGAATTGCTCTAACGAATACAGACAGACAGACATACTTTATTGATCCCGAGGGAAATTGGGTTTCATTACAGCCACACCAAGAATAGTGAAGAAATATAGCAATATAAACCATAAATAATTAAATAATAATAAGTAATTTATGCCAAGTGGAAATAAGTCCAGGACCAGCCTATTGGCTCAGGGTGTCTGACACTCCAAGGGAGGAGTTGTAAAGTTTGATGATCACAGGCAGGAATGACTTCCTACAATGCTCAGTGTTACAACTCGGTGGAATGAGTCTCTGGCTGAAAGTACTCCTGTGCCTAACCAGTACATTATGGAGTGGATGGGAGTCATTGTCCAAGATGGCATGCAACTTGGACAGCATCCTCTTTTCAGACACCACCGTCAGAGTCCAGTTCCACCCCCACAACATCACTGGCCTTACGAGTGAGTTTGTTGAATAGGAAAATACCCTTCTGTTTGGAATCTGGTTTGTCATTCATTATTAATATTAATTTTCAAAAATATTTTCTGAAGATTTGGGCAGTAGCTGTTCTTAATTCTGTTACCTAAATGACTAAATCCTGTAGCCAAACTTAGGTTCCAGCGCCATCATAATTGAAGGTACAAGTCTGAAAGGGGGTGCTGCATTCAAAATTTGTGGAATGATTTTGAGCTGGTGGGCTTGTTTGGAATCAAAGGGAATTGAGTGTAGTTAGTCCGTTTTTGAACACCAGGTGAACTTGCACTCCATTATAGCTTTGCATTGTGTGGTTAACCTTCCTTAAAATAATATTACATCCTTTATGTTACTTTATAGAATAAAAATAAGGTACCATGAAATGGTAATTGGGTATTTCTTAACATTACCAATTTCCAACTTAGGCTGGTGAGCTCGTTAGCAGGCAGCTGCCTTCACATTTAAACCAGGATCTGCGGCTAAGGATGGTCTTATTTGTTTTACTTCAAAATGTTTTTTCACTAATGTTTGGGAAAAGTTAATAGTGCCTAATGAAAAATAGCACTGAACCTCACTTCCATCACAGAATAGGACTAAATGATTTGTACTAAAAATATATATTGCTCACGTGAAAAGAACTGTAGCAACCTGCTTGGGAAGGGTTCAGATTAGCACTTCCAATATTGAACTTTGCTTAAGTGCTCTGTTTAAGCACGCCAAGCAACAACCTCATGTTATCATAAGAGCTCTGTTGCAATCCAAATCTAAAATCTGCATTAGAATATTAAATAAACGTGTTAACTTCTTTGGTGCTCAGTGTATGTTTCTTTCTCTAATTACTTAATATGATTCTAAAATTTACTTCTGTTAATTAAACTGGAAAGTTTTTACTAAGAATTCAATGCAAGCTGGAGTGTAATGTTTGTTAACTATCTATTTGTTGATTGCCAAACAGAATCACCAACCTTAAGTACTGGGGAAGATGTGAGCCAATCACCTCAAAGACACTACAGCTCCTGAACGATCTCTCCATTGGATATCCTTTGATCAAAGTCTTCCGAACTACAGGAACAGATGTTTCTAAAGAAAGTCATGATGCCCATACCACAATTCGGGAAGTTATCTTGGTGCAACCTCACTTGGTCTGAAGTTCAGAAAAGATGGAAGTCCAGGGCAGGCCACAATGTAATTTATAAATCTTTTCTTCAGGAGAGTGACAACTGGAAGCTAAGAGTAATTAAAGGAAAGACAAGTGGTTGGTGTTTAGCACTGGTAATAAGGGACTTAATGACCAAATGTAACTCCAAGGAAAATCATTGGCATCGAATAAAATAGACCAATGGAGTACCTGCTATTTTAAAAATCACTTATCTCTGATTTGCCACAGTGTACATATAGGAGCCAGAAGACCCATGCTCAGATTTAGGAATAGCTTCTTGGATTTCTGAATGGCCCATAAATATATATGCACTATATTTATTTTTGGAATTTATAGATTTTTGTGCCATACCGCTACCGTGAAACGGCAAACATCATGTCATATTGTCAGTGATAATTGAATCTGGTTCTCGTATTGGCCATTAATTAGTGGTGATAGATGAATTGACACAGTTCCCATTTCTGATCAAGTGTAAAGTTGCCCAGAACCACCTTGTCAGTGTCATGTGAATTTAGAAACCAGTTAAAAAGTCAAACTGCTGTATCTGCTCGGAATTCAGAATGCCCCCAATGGATGAGACAACATATTTCATGATATATTGATGATGAACTTGATTCTAATGCTGAAGCAGATGGAAGTGTGGATTTTAATCAGTTTCCCCCTTCACTGACGCTGACTGGTCTGGTCACTGTTTTCTGTGTTTATTTCTTATTTCCAGTTTCTTGTTTTCCTGCCAGTTGAAAGTGCTGAGCAAAATCAAGCATTAACTTGTTACAGATGTCAAGAGGGGAAAAAACCTAGTCAGTGAAAGTCTGAAGTAAAGACAGAAAATGCTGAATCTGTGGCGAGAGAGAAAAATAGAGTGAACATTTTAGATTCACAAACACAAGAAAATCTGCAGATGCTGGAAGAACTCAGCATGCCAGGCAGCATTTATGAAAAGAGTAAACAGTTGATGTTTTGGGCTGAGACCCTTCATCAGTACTGGAAAAAATATGAGTTCAGAGTAAGAAGGTAGAGGGAGGGGTGGAAAAAGTACAAGGTGATGGGTGAAGCCAAGATGGAGGTAAAGGGTGAACTAAAGAGCTGGGAAGTTGATTGGTGAAAGAGATAAAGGGCAGGATAAGTTCATGAAATTGATATTCATGCCATCAGGTTGGAGGCTACCCAGATGAAATATAAGGTGTTGCTCCTCCAACATGATTGTGGCCTCATTACGGCAGTAGAGGAGATCAGGGCATAGCATGTCTGAAGTAGAATAGAAATGGGTGGCCACTGAGAGATCCAGGTTTTTCTGCCAGATGGAATGTAGGTGCTCAGCGAAGTGGTTTCTTTATCTATGTCAGGTCTCAAGAATATACAGAAGGCCACATCAGGAGCACTGGATACAGTAGATGACCCCAACAGACTTGCAGGTGAAGGGTCGCCTCACGTAGAAGGACTGTTCGGGAGTTGTGAATGGTAGTGAGGGAGGGAGTAAGGGCAGGGGCAGGTGTGGCACATTTTAGATTGATAATCTTTTGTTGAAAGGTCATTGAGCTGAAAGATTAACTCTAGACACTGTGTGACCTGTTGAGCATTTCTAGCACAATCTGCTTTGATTTTTAATATAGTCCTTGTGATTTATATTGATTTTAAAATAGCTTTTGAACTGCAAGCAAAGCTCCTAAGGAGCTACTGATGTGAAATATAAAATATGCAGTTATACCACTTACCTGTTTGTTGGTTTAAACTGAGGGAATTCTAAGTGATGTTTGTGCTGCTTTATAGTCTCATGTCTGATGAGCTAACGCCAAGTGAGTGGCTTTGGGCTCCATACCATCTCTAATGTGGGAAGCTAGCCACTGGAGCGAAGGAGCACGGGAATTGACTTGGTAGAGATGTACAGGTGATAGAAGCACAGATCAAGTGGATGGTCAAAGGCTTTTACCCCAGGTGAAAATGGCTAATATGAGGGGACATAGTTTAAAGGTGATTGGAGGAAAGTAAGGGAGGATGTCAGAGGTAGTTTTTTTTTAAACATAGTCTGGTGGCTGCATGGAATGCACTGCTAAGGGTGGTGGTAGTCAAATACATTAAGGAAACTCTTAGACATACACATAGCTGATAGAGAAATAGAGGGATATGTGGGATGGAAGGGTTAGATTGATCTTGGAGTGGATAAGAAGGGCAGCACAACAACGTGGGCTGAATAGCCTGTACTGCGTTTTAATATTTATGTTTGATTTGCTCATCAGTATAGCTGGATCCTCTATAATACAGCATTAAATGACTCCCTGTTACCTAATTTAAAGGTTTTGTATGGCAACCTGTGGTTACTTTGTCCATTTTCTCCTGTGCTTGGACCCCTTCTACTGAAGTCAAAATTTTGAACAATGCTGTGAGTAGTTTATATCCTTGACTCTGTACTTACTTATAGCAGTGTGAGGAAGCTAGTAAAGCTCACCGCTGTTCAATTCATGCTGAACAATCACACGGTAAGTACTTCATATTTTTCCTTTGTTCTCACCACTTCGGCTTGGCCTTCATTCATCTGGAAACATGTTTAGTTGAATGTATTCATGGTTAATGACATTGGTGTCATGGCAAGTGTTTTCAAACTGGAATCATGTCAGGCTATCTTCTTTTGTGTTGTATTGTGTGCCATTGATTCCCAGAATGTGTGAGTAATGATCTTCTGTTGCACCTCAAATTGATAGAGCGAGCACTTCTCCTTCCTGGGCATCAATAATCAGTCAAATTTGAGTGACATGCGATGTCGGACTACCTTCTACACCGCCCTTGGACGATTGCTGATGGTTGATCTAGGTATGTAGAAGGCATCAAACAGCAAAGCAATGATTTAGCTGTAATGTCAGTCTGTACATTCGAACATGTACACTGTACTTCCAGGCTATTGAATATTTACAGGTAATACAATGTGTTCTCATGAGTAATCTTAAATTGTGTTCTCCATATGTCGTAACATTTGGTGGTGATCCATAACCTGTTTAGAGATGCAGTTTGATTTGCACTGTTGCTATTTGCATTCCTGCAGCACTCTTCAAATGTGACTTCCTCCATAGGCTGTAGAATTTTACTATTTGTTCGGGGAGAGGCAGAGTCAAACAAGATTCCAGCAGGTTTTTAAGGCTCAAAGGATGTTGGATTTTGAAGTCAGATTTACATGGGCAGATAGATAAAACACAAACAACCTTGGGCAATGCACACAAAATGTTTGAAGAACTCATCAGGCCTGGCAACATCAATGGAGAGTAATAAACTGAAAGTTTGGGCTGAGACCTGTCATCAGAATGGAAATGGAGAAGCCAGAATAAGAAGGTTGGGGTGAGCGGGAGGAGTACAAGCTGGCAGGTGGTAGGTGAGGCCAGGTGAGGGGGGAGTTGGCTTGGGAAGGGAGGGGTGATGAAATGAGAAGCTAGGAGGTGATTGATGGAAAAGGTAAAAGGCTGAAGAAAAAAAATCTGATAGGAGAGGACTGTGGACCATGGGAGGAAGGGAAGGTGGAGAGGCAGGTGAGGAGAAGGGATGAGAAGGGAGCCCAAACGGGGAGTGGAGAAAGAGAGAAGGGATTTACATGTGGGAGCATCCTGTACAGCTGTTCTGTAATTGGATTGTGTGGTATACAGTTCCTCTCACCACACTACAAGAAGGATGTGAGGACACGGGTTGTAGAAAATACTGTACCATCATGACAATGCTCAATGCATAAAAATAACCCATTCAAGCCTTTCATGATGATTATTGTAATGTTTCCAGATTTTGCTGAGTAGTCCAATCTTGACTGAGGGATACAGTAGGTCTCAGCATCTTTGGGTTGGAGGAGGAAATATCTGCCAGAGTCCCTTGCAGATATGAACATGAGCTAATGTACACGTTGAACACAGGGCCTGACTGACGTCTGAAAATTGGTTCATGATCTCTGCTGATGGAATGGGTAGTTGAGAACTTCACCATTGAGCACCTGGCAGGATGTTAGCAGCTTTGAGTGACCATAGAGAACATTTGTTTCAAATGCAGATTTGTAACTAACTCTTGCGTTGTGTGTTGTGTTCCACAGGTGAGGACGAAGATCAGTTTGAGCAGTTCATGCTTCCCTTAACTGCAGCGTTCGAAACAGTGGCACAAATGTTTAACTCCACCACATTTAATGAACAAGATGCAAAGGTACAGTAGAGACTGGGGGCATTTTATCCAGTTGCTGCATTAGCCCCTTGGTGTTTGAAGCAAACACTGTTGCAGACACAGTATTACACATAAAGAGTAGCCTGGCTCTGTAGTACAGTCCACACTTAGGTGATATTTGTGCAGGTATCTTTTCAGGGTGAAAGGAACTGACATACCCTTCTCTATTCTCCTACCAGCTTTTCTATATTGTAATTCATACTTTGCTTGTCCCTAGTCCCTCTCCCCTCTCAAACTCAACAGCAACCAGTAATTTACTCGGGTACTTCAGAGGATGTTACTCATTGTGTGGGTCTGCAGTTGCACATAACTATTGAGTAATTTTTCTGAAACAATTTGTGAACTTAATGGGTCTTCACACCAACCTGTTCATTTCACGGTCACTATTGCTTCCTTTTTATTTCAAATACATTGTAACTGAATAATTTGATGCCTTCCTTTTGTCAGGTTTGACCATGAATATTGCATCCTATCTGTCCATGTACTATGCCAGCCAGTACATAAGCTGCAGCAATATGATATGGAGAGCAAGCTGTTGCCCATGTAACGAGCTGCCCCTCTCCATGCAGCTGATTAATCCAAAGGAATGCCAGAGACCAATACAGTTAGGTACAGGTGGCATCGCAGGAAATGCCAATCATCATTGAATGAAGTAGTACTGCCTTAAGGACTCCAGTTCCACATTTTTCCTCAGTATTTACTCCTAAAGCTTTCCCTGTGAATGGGTGTAGCCCCAACACAGCAGATGGGCTTGAGTTTTCCTTCTCCTAGATGAGCTGCTAACCATGGCTGACAAACCCCATCTGCCTGAAGCAGCTGGTTTTAAGATGCCAGTAACCTGCCTTTGCCCCTTTCCCTATCAGTGGAAGCAGTTCTGTTGGGCTTAGTAGCTAAGCCACACATGAAGGCCAGGACCTGGACTTGGTTGTTAGAGGCTGCTTTAGATGCATGCCACTGGGAGTATTGAATAGAATGTGGGAGTTTATCCCCACCGCTGCAACCCCTCCCCCCCCAAGCTATGACAATCTTAAGGAACCAATAGAATAATTGCATAAATCAGCGGGATGTACTAGTATATAACAAACCCACTTTTTAATTGTACTGTTTGCTTGCTCATAGAGAACTTTGGTTGGTCTAGTGAGAGATCTAAGGGGAATTGCTTTTGCCTTCAATGCAAAGACCAGCTTTATGATGTTCTTCGACTGGATGTATCCTTTTTAACATTTGGCCAGGAATCAGAAACAGAATTGGAATTGATCATTGATTTGGAAATGGGGGGTGAATTTTCAAACTCGCGGTTATGCAGATCTGTTAGTTTGATCAAGTCAGGTTTGGGGTCAGGTTCTTTGTCGGGCCATGTCAGTGGCCCTGGGCTAAGATGAAAAAACAATAGATATATTCTATCTATTATTTCATTTGAGTCTTTGGGGTATGGACTATTGCAGATACCTTTACTGCAAAACAAATTGTGAAAATTCTGTATATGTAATTAGTCAAATGGTTTAGTGAGGACTTCAAAATTCAGGTTTGGGCTTCAATAAAAATAACTGACGCATCAACCACAGAAAGAGTACATTCAGTTCTGACGACTTTAATCAATTCATTGACATCACATTGTTCTTAGTACCAGAACAAAGTAGTTTCAGATTTACTTCATTACTGAGGCTACGTCCACACTAGACCGGATAATTTTTAAAGCACTGATTTCATGTAAAAATGATAGGTGTCCACACCAGGTGTTTTTGAAACTACCTCCGTCCACATTAAAATGGATATTTGGGCACACCTCCTCCTACTAGGCATGTGCAGGACACATCTACAGAAAACAAGCGACATGTTTGGTGTCAAATCTCGCCGTGAAAGACTTGGAGCACGTTTGTCCAGTTACAGACTAGAAAAACTTAAAAGGAAATTGCCAAACGACGGACAGCTGTTGTCTCTCACACAGGAGGACTTAAAACAAAAAACAAATACTGGACTGTATGGAGGCAACCGACAGGGAGTTCACGGACAGTATTGGGAACATTTCCTACAGCCATAGTCTCTTCACCGATGAAAGGGACGACAGCTACAACTAAATGCAATAATGCTTGTTACTGGGCAAAAGTGAAATTTGCTGTTACCGCATTTGTTTGCCTTTACTTTTGCATGTCTTTCTATATTATTTTGCTGTATTTAACATGTGCAATAAAACAAGTTAATGGGCAAAAGTGCTTTTATTTTTACCTGAGTAAAAGTGAAACTTATAATTTTCCTTTTTTGGCTTTAACATTTTCAGGTCTGTTACTTAAAAATAACGTTTTGGAAGTAGTGATAATTGCATCTATTGAATGTTTACACAGCAATACATTAATAAAGCACCTTGTTCAATGTATAAAACATGTCTGCATCAGTGTTGTATTTCCATACAATGTTACATTAGGCTGTAACACATCTATTGTCAGAGAAGTACTTGCATAAATAGGTAAACCACCTTCATACAAACAAGGACAGAAAACAGGGCAAAGTGAGTATACTTATTTATTCAGTAAGTTATGGGTCAAAGTATTTGGTGAGTACATTTCTAACTCTACTGGTTTCAGTCTCATTGCCGTCTGTTCTGAAATTGTTAGGTTGTGTGTGGGGTTGAAATACTCTGTCATACTGCAAAGCTGCAGTAACATTCTGCTGAGGGATGGTCTCCTGAAACCGTCTGCCATTGTTGTTGTGGTGTTGGAAGTTGCGTTCCAGAAAACTATGAAATGCTGCGCTGCTGCTACCATCTGTTCCGGCACGTCATGGCCACGTCTTTAAAAAGCTTCAGTTACCCTGTACACACTACACCGGACAATCAGCATTTTCAGATTTAAACACTCTGGAGAGCGTTTTAGAAAAGCTTTGTTTTTGGGGGAGGAAAACGCCGTTTCAGTGTGGACGGAGGATCAAAACGAAGAGAAAAAGCTTCAGTTACAGATTTAAAGAGCAAACGAGGAAATCTGCAGATGCTGGAAATTCAAACAACAGCACACACAAAATGCTGCTAGAACACAGCAGGCTAGGCAGCATCTATCGGGAGAAACGATGTCAACGTTTCGGGCCAAGACCCTTCGTCAGGATTTATCCGGTCTAGTGTGGACGTATCCTAAATTTGTGTGATTTGAAGTCCCGTTCTGGACTGAGGCAGTCTCCCCTCAGGAACCTCAGTTCAGTATTACTCCAGCTGTTTACTCAGACTGTGCTTGTGCTCTGAAAGCAAACGTAATGCAAAACTGCCCTGTGAAATCCTCAAAGTGGAAGGAATCAAAATGGAAGGGTTTAACGTGTGTATCTGACTATTTTTTGCTGTTATCTTAAGCCTGTTTTAGCAGCCTATCTCATCTGCAATTGATTTTATTGATTCTGTTATATTTCTCTGTTCTGCTGTGAAGGCCTGGAAGAAAATCTTGGTATTGTTTATGGTGACATATATGTACTTTGATAGTAAATTTACTTTGAACCTTGAACACTTCTGTCAAGGATTTCGGTCCATGTAGAATTAATATAAGGTACTTAACACAGAATCTCCCTGATACGAGTCAAATTTCATGGAGATTTTCAGCACAGAAATGGGCTATTCTGCCCTACTTATCCCTGCTGAGCTAGTCTTAGTTACCACATTTGATCAATATCCCGTTAAACCTTTCCTAACCTTAAAAAAAAATAAAAGTTGTAATTGTTTTCACCTCTTCCAATTTGTCTGGCAGCTCATTCCATATACCCACCAACTTGCTTATGGATGCCTCTTGAATTCTCTTTAAATTTTCCCTTCTCTCCTCAAGTCTGAGCCATCTAGTTCTAGACTTTTTTTTTGGGGGGGGGAGGAGTCTGTGGCTATTCATCTTATCTATGTGGCCCTAATGTTTTTATATACCTCTATCAGATTATCCTAATGCTCCAGGAAGAAAAATGGCAGCAATGAGAAGAGAGCAAGGACTGGAATATGGGGGCACTTAATGAATTATGCTGCTCGCTTATGGCAGCACTCCCTGCAGATATCAGTCGGGGGAGTGGGGGGACTTTGCCCATTATATCTGGCCAGGTAATCTGTTGTAATCAGTTGTCTGAAGGGCACCATACCACAATATGGTATACTGTACTTGAAGTCTTTAGACATACAAGCTAGGGTGCTTAAAACTTTTGCACAGTACTGCAGTAATTTTATTTATTGTACTGTACTGCTACTGCAAACAAAAAATTCATGATATGTGAATGATGATAAACCTAATTCTGATATGAGTCTCTGTTGTGGGCTGAGAGTGGGAAGGGGGTAGGGAAAGGGGAATCATGGTTGGGAAAGGGGGAGGGAAGAACATAAGAAATAGAAGCAGGAGTAGGCCATCCGGCCCATCAAGCCTGCCCTGCCATTCAATAAGATCATGGCTGATCTGTCCATCTACCTGCCTTTTCCCCATAACTCTTAATTCCCCTCCTATGTAAGAATCTATCTAACTGTATCTTAAATATATTTAATGAAGAAGCCTCAACTGCTTCCCTGGGCAGAGAATTCCACAGATTCACCACTCTCTGGGGAGAAACAGTTTCTCCTCATCTGCATCCTAAATCTTCTCCCCTGAATCTTGAGGCAATGTTCCTTAGTTCTAGTCTCACCTACCAAAGGAAACAATTTTCCTACTTCTGTCTTATCTATCCCTTTCAAAATTTTGTATGTTTCTGTAAGATCTCCTCTCATTCTTCTGAATTCCAGAGAGTATAGTCCCTGGCGACTCAATTGCTCCTCATAGATTAACCCCCTTCATCTCTGGAATCAACCTGGTGAGCCTCCTTTGCACTGCCTCCAAAGCTAGTATATCCTTCCTCAAGTACGGAGACCAGAACTGCACTCGGTACTCCAGGTGCGGCCTCACCAATATCCTGCAGAGTTGCAGCATCACCTCCCTGCTCTTGAATTCAATCCCTGTAGCAATGGAGTCGGAGGAAGTGCATTGGCATGGATAGTGGATTGGTTAACCAATAGAAGGTAGAGAGTTGGTATAAATGGGTGTTTCTCCAGTTGGCAGTGGGTGATGAGTGGGGTGTTGCAGGTTTCGGTAGGAAGTACCAGAGAGACATTCTGTAATGATCAATGAACCAATTGTTTAGAATCAAATGACCTTGGTGTGTCGGTTAGATGTGTCTACACCTGCACCACCCCCACCTCCAACATTTCTTCTCTGTCAGCTGTCCCACAGTGTGCTCCCACAGTGCTCCATGCTCTCCTTTGCTCCCACCAGATTTACAATCACTCTCCACTTCGCATTGACAAATGTACTACTGTGCAAAAGTCTTAGGCACCTTGGCTCTATCTATATATATGTACATACTTAAAACTTTTACACAGTACTGTATGTTTTCATATATTACATTGAGATTCCTTTCCTTTCAGGCAGTTGCAGGGAAATAAATACAATAGAATTTATGAAAAATTATAAATAAACACTGAGAAACAAAACATAGAAATGTAGGAATCCTACAGCACAATACAGGCCCTTCGGCCCACGAAGCTGTGCCAAACATGTCCTTACTTTAGAAATTATCTAGGGTTACCCATAGCCCTCTATTTTTCTAAGCTCCATGTACCCATCCAGGATTCTCTTAAAAGACCCTACGGTTTCTGTCTCCACTGCTGCTGGGAGCCCATTTCACGCTCTCACCACTCTCTGCGTAAAAAAACTTACCCCAACATCTCCTCTGTACCTACTTTCAGCACCTTAAAACTATCTCCTCTGAGTTCACTCAACCTATTCTCATAAGGCACGCTCCCCAATCCAGGCAACATCCTTGTAAATCTCCTCTGCACCCTTTCTATGGTTTCCACATTCTTCCTGTAGTGTGGCAACCAGAATTGAGCACAGTACTCCCAAGTGGGGTCTAACCAGGGTCCTATACAGCTACAACATTACCTCTCAGCTCTCAAACTCAGTCCCACAATTCATGGTCAATGCTCTGTTTGCCTTCTTAACCTCAGAGTCAAGCTGTGTAGCAGCTTTGAGTGTCCTATGGACTCGTACCCTGAGATCCCACTGATCCTCCAAGAGTCTTACCATTAATGCTATATACTGCCATCATATTTGACCTATGTGCAAAAGACAAATTCATGGAAGTAATCAAAGTGAATCAATAATAATGAGTTGCAGAGCCTTTGAAAGTGAGTCAATAGTTTGTGGAATCAGTTCAGAATTGAGTGTCCTCACTGATTGAGGAGCCTGATGGTTGAAAGGTAATAAGTGTTCCTAAAACTGGTGGTGTGGGGCTAGCAAATAATGTTACCAAGTGTCTTGAAATTGATGCCTAACTCTGTACTCTTCAGCTATAGCACTATGAGAACTGTAGAGGTGGAATTTGTGATGATTTTCACTGATACTGCCCTGTGGAGAATTACCTATAACTGTCCCATGAGTAGTAGTCATCCTCACTGGAATGTTGTCTTAACATTCCTTCCATGGGCAACATTGCTGAAGACTTATCAAGTAGTTGTAAATTTGTTTGTGTGACCTTGCTATGAACAAAATATTTTTCACTTTGCCTTCATATAAATTAACAGTGTTGTAGCTGAGAGAGAGAGGAGGTGCTGCACAAGTACTCAAAGTTCAAAATAAATTTATTTGTCAACGTGCATGTATGTCACCATATGCGACCCTGCGATTCATCTTCTTGCAGGCATTCAATGAAATACAATGAAAACTACACAAAGACTGACAGCGACCAATGTACAAAAGACAAAAAGTGCAAAACACGATAGATAGATAGATAAATAAACAAACAAACAAACAAATAAATAAATAACACTGGGACATGAGTTATAGGGTCCATAAAAATACCAGATTTGCATTCACAGGAATGCAAACAAAATTAATGCACTCTTTGTGTAATGGGTGGATTGGAGGAACGGGGCTTACTTCGCTGTTGTTGCTTTGTCACTTGGTATGTTCTGTGTTGTTCTGACGAACGTTGTGGGTATGTTATTTTGGCACTGGAATGTCTGTCAACGCTTGCAGGCTAACCCCAGCACATCTTCGGTTGTGTTGGTTATTCATACAAACAGATTTTCACTTGTGTGTTTTGATGTAGGTGTGACCTGGAGATCTTTGAATCTGAACTCCTTCCCCACTAAGATGCTGTGAATTTCCACTGATAGGTATTTATAGGAAGAATTCATGTGATTTCCTTAGCTTTCACTGCCCCCAGTTATCCTGCCTACATGCCAATACTGCAGCGTGCGGTGGAACTCTGGTACCACGACCCAGCCTGCACTACGCCCATCCTCAAGCTGATGGCTGAGCTGGTCCACAACAGGTGATGTAACTCTTGAGGCTCCTGTCCATCAGGGTCTCACCAAGATTGATGCACCATGGCCTCTGCCTCATTTGTTACAGTATAGCTGCACAACAGACAAACAAAGACTTAGATTTCATCGCTGTATAGGTGAGTAAGCGAGGGCTTTTCCCTTTGGAGTGTAGGAAGGTGAGAGGTGACTTGATAGAAGTATACAAGATGATCAGAGTAATCGATCAAGTGGACATCTAGGCATTTTTTTTCCAGGATAGAAATAGCTGATATAAGTGGGCATATGTGGGTGATGTCAAATGTAAGATTTTTACACAGTGAGCGGAACGTGCTGCCAAGCGTGGTGGTCAAAGCAGATACAGTAGGGATGTTTCAGATATGCACATAGATGATCTTTAAAAAAATGGAGTGCTATGTAAAAGGGAAGGGTTAGATTATCTTAGAGTAGGTTAAAAGGTCAGAATAACGTTGTGGGCCAAAGGGCCTGTGCTGTGTTGTACTGTTCTATGTTCTAAACCTGAGTTAGGTCCTAAACCAGGCTAAAACAATTGTGCATAAATGCAAAATTTGTGCATCAACCCTGAGCCAAAGAGTGCTGAACATCTTTATCTTATCACAAGTATCTCACTGAGCCGGCCTGATAGGGACCATGTACTCATTTATCCCTTTGAGGAATGTCGTTCTGCACAGATCGATGCTGTGTGACAATGTTGACACAATAAGTTATTACAATATCGTGAATTAAAGGCATTGTAGCATATTGCCCTTTATAAAATTTCAGGGCCCTATGAAGCTGCTTAAAAAAAAATGTTCTGACATACATCCAGTGGCCTCTTTATTAGGTGCCTGCTGTAGCTATCCACTTTAAGGTTTGACGCATTTTGTACTCAGAGATGCTCTTCTGCCCATCACTGTTGTAACAACAACTAAACCTCTTGACCATGCCTGCATGCATTTATGCATTGAGTTGCTGCCACGTGATTGGTTGATTAGATATTTGCATTAACAAGCAGGATTATCTAATAAAATGGCCACTGAGTGTACTGCTTGTCTCTATATCTTCACTGCTGTGCAGTGGTTTCCTTGTCCACGTAACAGTCATTATCCTGTCTTCCAAACTTCAAAAAACAGCGGTAACAAGTTAGCCACTCCCCTACTTGCAGCTCACTCTGACCCAGCTCAGTGACTCAAGGCAATGACCCTAAAATATCACACAGAACCTCTGTAGTTTCATGTAGAACTCCTGTGAAACAATGGAACTGGCTCATCTGTTCATTACAGATCATTCACTGTTGGTAGTATTGCTCACTACTTGGGGCTATCTTGAGATAAAGACCTATCTGGAGAGAAAGGTGGATGGAAAATGCGTGGATAGGGATCAGTTATTTAGTAAGTCTTTAAGATATAGAAGCAGAATTAGGACATTTGACCATTGAGTGCTCCACATTCTATTATGGCTGATTTATTTTCCCTCAATCCCATTCTCCTGTTTTTTTCCCCGTCATCTTTCACACCTTGCTAATCAAGAAAATATCTACCTACACTTTAAATATACCCAATGACCTGGCTGTGACAATGAATTCCACAAATTCACCACCCTCTGGCTAAAGAAATTTCTATTCCTTCTATTTTGAGGCTTTGCCCTCTGGTCCTAGACACTCCCACTATTGGAAACATATTCACTCTAGGCCTTTTAATATTCAGTCTGTTTCAGTGAGATCCCCCTCATTCTTCTAAACAACAGAAAGTACAGGCCTTGAGTCATCAAATGCTCCTCAGTGGTTGATTTAACCAGAAAACTACAGTATTTAACAGAGAATGTTGGGGGGGGGGGGGGGCAACAGGGAGAGGAAAGTCAAAATGACCTGGACTCTCAAGTCTGAAAAGTAGGTGGAATAGGACTCAGTGCCAGACTTACAAATGGAATTAAATAAATCCTCAGTAAATGTCTAGAAAGCATTTGAAGGACTAGGCAGAAAAATAAGGGGAATGGAACAACTAAATAGCTCATTTATAGAGCTAGGTGTAGGCACAGTGAACTGAACCTGTGCGTGTTCTTTTTATGAGTTAAAGATCGCATTTCCTGAGCTTTGTCTCGAAGGTCAGTACTTGGTTTATCCTGTTGAAGATCTGTGGCCCTGAAAGTCTGGGGGACAGGGTTATTGCTACTAATGGCTGATTAGGACTTTGAGGTCCTATAATGAAGGCCAGTCTAGTGGATAAACCCCAATCAGAACATGCACACGTGTGCGCACACACATACCATCAGCCAATCTAGACCTCGGAAGTTTGAAGAGGAGGGGACTTCTAGCAGGTTCACTGCCCAAAGCTAAAAAGGCAGCAGCGGGTCGTGGCAGCAAAAAAAGAGCTTTGACCAATGCCTTGTTGGCATTTGGGATTGATTAGCAAGAGCAGATTTAAGGAAGGCAGGGGCAAATGCTGTGGTTATCGTCGGAGTAGACACAGTCACAGTGGTAATCTTGAGGCTTCAAGTCTTTGGGGTTTCAGTCAGAGAAAGCAAAGGAAAGAAAGGCTCAAACTTTTTTTCCTTTTCTTTATATCTGCTGAGCTAGGACAGTAGAGATGCCAGGCAGTGAAATACTCCTCTTGTGGGGTATGGGAAGGCAGGGACACAGTCAGTGTCCCTGATGTCTACACTGCAAGGAGTACATCTAGCTGTAGTTTCTAACAAACCGTATTAAGGAGTTGGAGTTGTAACTGAATGAACTCGAATTCATTTGGGAGGCTAAGGGGGTGATAGATAGGACATATTGAGAAGTAGTTGCACCCAAGGTAACAGGACACAGGAAACTGGGTGGCAGTCAGGAAGGGAACGGGATTAAAGACTCCTGTGGCCATCCCCCTCAACAACAGGTATATAACTTGAGATACTGTTGGGTGGAGGGGACAGACCTAACAGGAAAATCACAGTGATCGGGCCTCTGGCACCGAGTCTGCTCTGTGACTCAGAAGGGAAGGGGAGAGAAGAGCATGCTGTGGTGATAGAGGGTTTGTTGAGAGGAATAGAGAGCAGGTTCTGTGGGTGAGAAAGATTCCCAGTTGCTATGTTGCCTTCTGGGTGCCAGGGTCTGGGATATCTTGGATTGAGTCATCAGCATTCTTAAGTGGGAGCCTAGCACTTTTTTTCTTAGTAATAGCAATGGCACTCTCCTGCTCCCTGACACTCACAGACCTCTGGTACACTACTTGTGTTTTCCACAGTGAAGATAGTTGCAAAGTACCCATTAAGTTCATCAGCCATTTCTTTGTCCCCCATTACTACCTCACCAGCATCATTTTCCTAGGATGGGCTTGCACTTCCTCAAAAACAGTTCTGAACAATAAGGTTTTCAGAAAGCTCTCTCCAATTCTCTATTTGCAAGCTCCCACTAGCCTCACCACAATTGTAAGAGACAGTACTGGTTGCTTCCCTTTTCAAGGGACCCCATTCAGTAGCAGCTCTCTACTTAGTACGTCCCATCAGTGGGTTCGGCTTCCTTTTGGCTTTGTTGTGGTTGGTGAAGCAACTGCCATTATAAACCGAGATACCTTGGCTCTCAATTCTTTAATGAAAATTCTGTAAAACGCCCACCTATGCAACATCAGGGGTGGCTTCAGCCACAGTGGCTACTACCATGGACTGCCCTGCTGATGGAAGCCTCCCGCACCTCCAGCACGTTTTTCTCCAGTCTTACTTCTCTGATCAGCTCAACAAATGAGGGAGAGGGACGCATCTTCGGAGGCTTGAAGCAATCGTGTCACATGACTACACCCTTTGCCACTTGGTCCACCCTTTATTGATTCACATCAGCCAGTTGAATGGTTTCTTTATGCCGCAAGCAAAGAAGCTGTCACCAAAAAAAACGTAGGCACAAAGTTTCTCCCCTTTCTCCTGGAACACGTGCCTAAACCCTGTTATAAGCTCCATTGGGCTTCCTGGTACGTCAGTAACACTTGCCTGTAGCCTGCAGGAATAGCAAAAGGGTTCTCTACCTTCAAGGACCTCACCACCTCGGCAGCCAGACCTTTTAAACTCTCTACCGGCAACTGTCTTTTCATGTTATCAGAGCACTGCCACTCATCCTGCATCTGAGAGGTCTGCTCCATCCAAGTCTCATATTTTCTCCCCCACGGGGGTGGGCTTCACCCCCGAGAACATTCTCAGCCTACAATAACTTTGACTCTCTGCCTTGCACTTTGCCATTTATCCACCAGGGACGTAATTGCCAATGCCAACTCAGAATTTTCACCCCTTACTGGAGGACCCATTACAGGTTTCACGTCACACAACTACTTCCCCTCACTCTGAACTAGTCTTTAAAGTCTCTGCCCTCAGCTACAGGAAGCTTGGCTTCAAATTCAGCACCCTTGCCTATGCTCCCCTCTTCTCTGAAAGTACGAACAGCCCATGTCCCTGTCTCTCCCGGGACACCAGTGGTACCAAGCAGATGCACTCCCGTCACGTCATCGCTAGTCTGAACTAGAACAACATCTTTGCCCACCGTTTGGTCAAACTGCCCAACTGCCCATGATTGTAACTTTCCCTAATACTTTAACGATACTTAAAATCCTAATCAACAATTCACCTGGGCTGCAGATATTCACCCTGCTTAGAACACAAGCCTTAGTTATGGATAATCTCTTTGAATCACACCAGTGCTTAATCCCTGCAGTGTCCATAACCATGTAACTTAATCACTTTCCCGTTAATAATTTAACACAGGCTTAAACACAAACCCACTTAATTAATTAGAGCAATTACACAGTATTCAATTAATTCAGTCCAGGATGATAGCCCCTGTTTACTGGGTGTCTAGAGATGTGGCTTATTAGCCCCTTGCCAACAGCCATCAGGCTTATCCACTTGAGAAAAGCACCATTTTCAGACTCTATGTATAGGGTCGATATGACTTGGGTCCCACCAAAGCCATGAGCTTGGGATGTCTCACCCACCTAATTTACTGCCCCCATGCAATCACCTGTCGGCAAGTGATAATAGATTGTACACTGAATACAATTTGTAAAGAAAGTATGTTTATGAACATTAACTTAACCAAGCAGTTATTAAAAAAAAACAGAAAAAGAAAGAAGGAGCATCATAATTTAACAGTCAAAATACATACAGGTTGGAGTTCAAATCTTCCAAAGGCTGTGTGTCTGATGTACTTGCAGCACCAACTACTATTCACCGATCCCCCGATGGAATTCCCCTTCTTGGGCTCCATTGGGCCCCGCATTCCTGCTAGATCGAATCTTATTGCCAGTTCTCTTGAGCTTCTCTTTCCATCTTCGGTCAAAAAAGACCTCAACCCACCTCAGTGTCCATCTCAAAAACCTCCCCCAGCATCCTCTAGAACCTTCTCCCAGTTCCACCATCCTGACTGGATGACACAACATTCCTTAGCATCCCTTATCTTCCACGGTAAACCAAAAACAGTGAAGAACACACTGTTTCTACAGAAAACTATTACATGAAATACTCTCCAACATTAGCAGTAACATCTTCACCGGGGCATTACATGTAGCTAAGCAGTTTTTGTAGTAGGGAGGACATAAAATTTTTGGATCATTAGGCACTCTTCCAGGGAAGATAGAAACTGAACTGGAGGGGAACTAATATCCTAGTGGGAAAATTTGTTAGTGCTGCACAGTGGTGTTTAAACTAGAGTTTCAGGAGGATGGGAGCCAGAGTGCCAGACAGTGGAGAGGTGTGGAGGCAGATATTGGTAAGACTTCAGACAAAGTTAGGAATCAAAAGTTTGAGCATGGTGTGACTAGTGTCCTGAGTTGACTGTATTTCAATGCAAGAAGTATTGTAAGAAAGGTGGAGAGTAGTTCTGGAGATTAGTAGTTGGTTTACAAGGTACTGTGCAGTGAGGGGATGCTGTTGATAGGGCATAATTGCAGTCAACAGTATGAGTTGTAAAAAGGCAGATGAAATTGAAAAGGGTGAATACAGGACTGAAGAGGTTGTGTTTGAATGAGTGTAGCATACAGAATAAAGTATATGAACTTGCAGTGTGGTTGGAGATTGACAGGTATAATGTAGGCATCACTGAATCATGACTAAAAGATTATAGCTCGGGGCTCGTCCAAGGATATATCAAAAGGATAGGCAATAAGGCAGAGGGGGCAGCTTTGCTCTGTTGGTTAAAAAAAAACATCAGAAAGAGGAGACATAGGGTTGGAAGGTGTTGAATCATTGTGGATAGAGCTAAGGACCTGCAAGGGTAAAAAGACCCTAATGGGAGTTATATACAGAACCACCCCCCTCCCCCCAAACAGTTTTAAGGATGTGGCCCTCAAATTACAATGGGAAATAGAAAATACTTGCCAAATAGTCAATGTTACAATAGCCATGGAGGGCTTCAGGTTGCAGGTAGATTGCAAAACTCAGGTTGGTATTGGATTATAAGGGGTGTTCCTAGAGTGCCAACGAGATGGCTTTTTAGAGCAGCTCATGGTTGAGCCCACTAGAGGATCATCTTATTCTCAATTGGGTGTTTTGCAGTGAACTAGAATTGATTAGAGAGCTTAAGGTAAAAGAACTCTTTGAAGAAAATGATCATAATATATTCAAATAAGCTAAAGTCAGATGTATCATTATTACAGTGGAGTAAAGGGATGAGAAAGGAGTTTGCCAGAATTGATTGCAAAAGAACACTGGCAGAGATGATGGCTGAGCAATAATGGCTGGAATTTCTGGAAGGAATTTGGAAGGCACAGGATATATACATCCCAAAGAGGAAGAAGTATTCTAAAGGAAAAATGACACAACCGTGGCTAAGAAGATGAGTCAAAACCAGCATAAATGCCAAAGTGAGGGCATGTAATAGAGTAAAAAATAGTGGGAAGTGAGAGGATTGGGAAGCTTTTAAAAACCAACAGAAGGCAACTAAAAAGTCATTAAGAAAGTAAAGATGGAATACAAAAGTAAGATAGCCAATAATATTGAAGAAGATACCAAAAGTTTCTTCAGATATATAGAGTGTAAAAGTGGGACATGAGTGGATATCAGACCCTGGAAAACGATGGAGGTAGTAATGGACAATGAAATGGCAGAGAAACTGAATGCATTTTGCATCCGTGTTCACTGTGGAAGGCACTAGCAGTATGGTGGAACTTCCAGGTGTTAGGGGTCACAAAGTTACCTGGACTAGATGATGTACACCCCAGGGTTCTGAAAGAGGTGGCTGTAACATTCGTGAAGGCATCAGTAAAGATCTTTCGAGAATCGCTAGATTCTGGAATGGTTCCAGAAGACTAGAAATTTGCAAATGTCTCTCCTCTCTTCAAACCAGGCATTCTTTCTTTCTTTCTTTCTTTTTTTTTCTATAGGGCAGTTAGGGGGGAGGGGTTAAGGGGAGGGGGTAAGGGTTATATACATTGTTTTTTCATACTTTGTAACCATTTAAAAATGCAATAAAAAAAATTTTAAAAAAAAGAAGGGAAAGAAGCAGGAAAATGGAAACTATTGGCCAGTTAGTCTGGCTTCAGTGGTTGGGAAGATGTTTGGAGTCGATTACTAAGGATGAGTTCTTTGGGGTACTTGGAGGCACATGATAAACTAGGCCATAGTCAGCATGGTTTCCTCAAGGAAAAATCTTGTCTGACAAATTTGTTGGAATTCTTTGAAGAAATAACATAGAATAGACAAAGGAGAATCGGTTGACGTAGTGTAGTTGAATTTTCAGAAGGCTTTTGCCACAAATAAAACTGCTTAACAAGCTACATTCATGGTATTATAGGAAAGGTTCTAGCATGGATGAAGCAGTGGTTGATTGGCAGGAGGCAAAGAGTGGGAATAAAGGGAGCCTTTTCTGGTTGGCTGCTAGTAACTAGTGGTGTTCCACAGGGGTCTGTGTTGGGACCGATTCTTTTTACATTATATATCAATGATTTGGATGTTGCAAAGTTTGCAGAGATATGAAGATAAGTGTAGGGGGCAGGTAGTTTTGAGCAAGTAGAGAGGCTACAGAAGGACTATGAGAATGGGCAAAGAAATGGCAAATGGAATACAGTGTCAGGAAGTGTATGGTCATGCTCTTTGGTACAAGAAATGGAAATGACTACTGTCTGAATGGAGAGAAATATAAAAAACTGAGGTACAGAGGGACTTGGGAGACCTTCTGCTGGATTCCCTAAGGTTAATTTGCAGGTTGAGTTTGTGGTGAGGAAGCCAAGTGCAGTGTTAGCATTCATTTCAAGAGGACTAGAATATGAAAGCAGGGTTGTAATGTTCAGACTTTATAAAGCACTTAGTGAGGCTTCACTTGGAGTATTGTGAGTAGTTTTGGGCCCCTTATCTTAGAAAGGATGTGCTGAAACTGGAGAGGGTTCAAGGGAGGTTCACGGAAATAATTCCAGGATTGAATGGCTTGTCATGTGGAGAGCATTTGATGGCTCTGGGCCTGTATTCACTGGAATTCAGAAGATTGAAGGGTGACCACATTGAAACCTATCGAATAGTGAAAGGCCTTGATAGAGTGGATGTGGAGGGGAAGTTTCCTGTGGTAGGAGAGTCAGAACAGAGGACAGAACCTCAGAATTAGGGGGATGTCCTTTTAGAACAGTGATGAAGAAGAATTTCTTTAGCCAGAGAGTGGTGAATCTGGAATTCTTTGCCATAGGCAGCTGTGGAGGCCAAGTCTTTATGTATATTTAAGGCAGAAGTTGATAGATTCTTGATTGGTTAGGGTATGAAGCAATACGGGGAAGGCAGGAGATTGGGGCTGAGAGGAAAAGTGGATCATGATGCAATAGCAGAGCAGACTCGATGGGCCAAATATCCTCATTCTTCTCCTATATCTTGTGGTCTTCCTTCCTAGTGCAACAGTGCAGTGGAAATTGTGTTGTGGTTCATCGTGGCTGTTGCTGTGATTTACCACCACACATTGCAGCATCTCCGATCTGAGTTCTCTGTATCCTGTTTGCAGGTCTCAGCGGCTGCAGTTTGACGTATCTTCCCCAAATGGCATCCTTCTTTTTCGAGAGACCAGTAAAATGATTACAACCTATGGTGAGTCGCTCACTTCATTCCTCTTCAATTATTCTTTTACCACTGTTTGTTTTCAGAAGATTCAGAAGAAAAGAGGGTACGGGTCTACTCTGGAACATTTTGGATATATCCAGAGCTGGGAGCATATGTTGCCTGCTAGTCCCTTGCCCACTGAACTGAGGAGCAGCTCTCAGTGCCTGATTACTTTACTGAACACTCCGGAAGGTGTGATGACAGGAGATGTCATCTCTTTTCGAATGGACTTCATTCCTCCTCTACGCCAGCTTTAATTCCTGCAAGGGAAGTTTGGGTTGGAGGAGTGGTAGGACCAGTTGTTCTAAGTAAATTTATTATCAAAGTATGTACAGTTGCAAGAAAAAGTTGGTCAACCCTTTGCAAGTTACCTGGTTTTCTGCCTTAATTACTCACAAAATGTGGTTTGGTCTTCATCTCCCTCACAATAATAGACAAGCACAACCTGCCTAAACTAAAATCACGGAAACAATTGTACTTCTCATCAATACCGAATATTCCATTTAAACAATCACAGTCTTGTTTCCTGAACCTCTGGAGTAATGACTTCTAAAAATCTATTTGGAGTCAGGTGTTCCAATCAATAAGATGAGATTGGATGTGTGGCCTGCAGAGGTGCCCTGCCCTACAAAAAAGACACACAAAGTCAAGTTACTGACAGAGCTAGCTTTTCTCAAGAAAGATCTGTTTATGTGCACCATGCATCAACCAAAACAACTTCTAGAGGACCCTAGAAGAATTGTAGAGATGCATGAAGCTGAAAAAGGCAAAAAAAGCATTTCTAAAGACCTGAGTGTTCATAAGTCCACAGTAAGAGAAATTGTCTATAAATGGAGGAAATTTAGTATTATTGCTACCCTCCCTAGGAGTGGGCATCCTGAAAAGATCACACCAAGAGCTCAATGTGAAA
The DNA here is from genome assembly GCF_030144855.1 of Hypanus sabinus. NCBI lineage: Eukaryota > Metazoa > Chordata > Chondrichthyes > Myliobatiformes > Dasyatidae > Hypanus > Hypanus sabinus. Next base: position 2,967,686 of record NC_082706.1, read on the forward strand.
TGAGATGAAAAAGAACCCAAGGGTAACAGCAAAAGACCTGCAGAAGTCTCTAGAACTTGCTGAAGTCTCTGTTCATGTGCCCACTATAAGGATAACACTGAACAACAATGGTGTTTATGGAAAGATACCACGGAATAAACAACTGCCTTCCAAAAAAAAGCATTACTGCACGTCTCAAGTTTGCAAAAGATCACCTGGATGTTCCACAACGCTTCTGGGACAATGTCCTGTGGACAGTGGGACAAAAGTTGAACTTTTTGGCAGAAATGCACATTGCTATGTTTGGAGGAAAAAGGGCTTTGCACACCAACACTGAAACCTCATTCCAACTGTGAAGTATGGTGGAAGGAGCATCATGGTTTGGGGCTGCTTTGCTGCCTCAGGGTAGTGGTCTGTCACCTGAAGCAAGGATTCACATAATTTTTCCAGCCTGAACTGTGAATGATTAAACAATGTGTTCAAAAAGACGTGAAAAGTACAATTGCTTGTGAGTTATTAGTGTCGGCAGATTGTGTTTTGTGACTTAGGTGAAGATCAGACCACATCTTAAGAGTAATTAATACAGAAAGCCAGGTAACTACAAGGGGTTCACAAACTGTATCTTGCAACTGTATATGTCGCCATCTATTATCCTGAGATTCATTTTCTTACAGGCATTCACAGTGGAACCAATAAATGTAACAGAGGTTCAATTAAAAACTACACAATAGACTGACAAATAACCAATCTACAGAAGAAGACAAACTGCAAATAAAAAAAATAATAATGATAGCACGTAGAAATTTACAGCACATTACAGGCCATTTGGCCCACACTGTTGTGCCAACTATGTAACCTACTCTAGAGACTGCCTAGAATGTCCCTAGCATGTAGCCCTCTATTTTTCTAAGCTCCATGTACCTATCTGAGAGGCTCTTAAAAGGCCCTATTGTATCTGCTTCCACTACTGCAACCGACAGTGCATTCCACGCACCCACCACTCTCTGTGTGAAAAACTTACCTCTGACATCCCCTCGGTACCTACTTCCAAGCACCTTAAAACTATGCCCCTTCATGTTAGCCATTTCAGCCCTGGGAAAAAAGCCTCTGGCTATCCACACGATCAATGCCCCTCATCATCTTATACACCTCTATCAGGTGACCTCTCATTTTCCATCGCTCCAAGGAGAAAAGGCCAAGTACCCTCAATGTATTCTCATAAGGTGCACCCTCCAATCCAGGCAACATCCTTGTAAATCTCCTCTGCACTCTCTGTATACTATCACATCCTTCCTATGGTGAGGTGACCAGAACTGAACACAGTACTCCAAATGGGGTCTGACCAAGGTCTTATATAGCTGTAGCATTACCTCACGGCTCTTGAACTCAATCCCACAGTTGGTGAATGCCAACACACCATACACCTGGACCCCAAAAACTCTAGATCTCCACACTGTCAAGAGTCTTGCCATTTATATTATATTCTGTCTTCAAATTGGACCTACCAAAATGAACCACTTCATTCTTATCTGGGTTGAAGTCCATATGCCACTTCTCAAACCCATTCTCATCCCTATCGATGTCCCGTTGTAACTGCTCACAACCCTCTAGACCATGCACAATGCCCCAAACCTTTGTGTCATCAGCACATCTTACTAACCCACCCTTCTGCTTCTTCATCCAGGTCATTTATAAAAATCACAACGAGGTCACAATCAGAACAGATCCTTGCGGAACACCACTGGTCATTGACCTCCGTGCAGAATACAAACCAACTACAACCACCCTTTGCCTCTGTGGGCAAGCAAATTCTGGATTCTTAAAGCAAGGTCTCCTTGGATCCTATGGCTCCTTACTTTCTGAAGGAGCCTTGCATGGGGAACTTTATCAAGTGCCTTATTGAAGTCCATATACACTGCATCCATAATAATTAATATTACAGGATAAACAAGCAGGAACAATTTATTAATACAATTACAATTTATTTATATAGCCATTCCAAACACACATAACATACAAAAATCAATAAGTGGAAAACACCATAAATTTGCTAAATTAAAAGAGGAAATTGTAAGACTTGGAATTTAGAACTTATTTAAAATCCTCATCCATCCCACAAATCTTTGCGTTATGACTCTGTTTGGAACATGAACAGGATATGCATTGTCCCAGTTGTATTATCTACAACTGGTATCATTCCAAAGGCACTACACAATAGCATTAAACAATTACGGCTACACAGTAATATCTGTGTAAATCTTCAGAAAGCCACAATACTAAACACCACTAGGATAGCCTGAAAGTTCCTAGCAGTTGAGAAATGAGTGTGCTTGGCTCTGCCCATACCTCAGGGTTTTACCAACTCGAGCTGAGAACAAATTAATAATAATAATTAATAAGTAAATGCATTATACTGAGAACATGAATTGTATAGTCCTTGAAAGTGAGTCAGGTCATTGTTAAGGTAAGTAGAGTTACTGACGCCGGTTCAGGAGCCTGATTGTTGTCTGAACGTGGTGGTGTGGGACTTAAGGCTCCTGTGCTTCGTTCCTGATGGTGGTAGTGAGAAGAGAGCATGGCCTGGATGGGAGGGGTTTCCTTAAAGCACCTGAGGCCCATGGACTCCTTGTTTAATAGCACTGGTCCACGGCATAAAAGCGGTTGAGAACCCCTGCCTTAGAGGCAAAGATCAGATTTCAGAATTGCCTGAGTACTCAGCCTTTTGTTTTGTTCTGCATTGGTTCTTCTGTCTCTCTTGCGCCTTCCTTCAGTAGCTTCCTGCTGTCACCTTGAAAAATGCCTCACATTTACGAAACACTGTTGTATGTGATGATCTACACTGGCAGGTGGGCTACGATGAAATATCAGCACATGCTTTCTTGTGGCACTGTTACCGAAGGCTCCAAGGACTTGTGTAATTACAGTAGTACTTCAGCCCTCAGACTGTGGTTGTTCACCTGAACTCTGATTAGGGACTTGATGGTGAACTCTGTGTAGGAGTCACCATGTTCTACGAAAGAGGGAGGCTGAGTGACCTCTCTCTGGTTTAACTAACCTCATGCAACAGCTAAAGTTGTCATAAGGCTCATTACTGGTTTATTTATATTTGAACAGGTAACCGGATCCTGACCCTGGGAGAGGTACCCAAGGACCAAGTTTATGGGCTGAAGTTGAAAGGGATTTCTATATGCTTCTCCATGTTGAAGGCAGCTCTTAGTGGCAACTATGTGAATTTTGGTGTCTTCCGTCTCTATGGTGATGATGCCCTCGACAACGCTTTGCAAACATTTATTAAGCTGCTGTTGTCGATCCCCCACAGTGATCTATTGGTGAGTGATTTCACTCTGCTGGCCTCTCCTTCCAACGTTGTCTTGTAGGGATGTATTCTCCACAAGATGGTGTTTGAGAGCAGAACAAGTGGCACAGGCCAGATAGCCGAGGCCGCAGAGCACCTCTTGTTTAAGACAGCCCTTGGAGACATAGAAAACCTGCAGCACATACAGGCCCTTTGGCCCACAAAGCTGTGCCGAACATGTCCTTACCTCAGAACTACCGAGGCTTACCCATAGACCTCTTTTTCTAAGCTCCATGTATCCATCCAGGAGTGTCTTAAAAAGACCCTATCATTTCCGCCTCCACCGCTGTTGGCAGCCCATTCCACGCACTCACCACTCTCTGCGTAAAAAAAAACTTACCCCTGACATCTCCTCTGTACCTACTTCCAAGCACCTTAAAACTATGCCCTCTCATGCTAGCCATTTCAGCCCTGGGAAAAAGCCTCTTGACTATCCACATGATCAATGCCTCTTGTTACCTTATACACCTCTGTCAGGTCTCCTCTCATCCTCCGTCGCTCCAAGGAGAAAAGGCTGAATTCACTGAACCTATTCTCATAAGGCATGTTCCCCAATCCAGGCAACATCCTTGTAAATCTCCTCTGCAACCTTTCTATGGTTTCCACGTCCTTCCTGTAGTGAGGTGATCAGAATTGAGCACAGTACTCCCAAGTGGGGTCTGACCAAGGTCCTATATAACTGCAACATTACCTCTCGGCTCTTAAAACTCAATCCCACAATTGATGAAGGCCAATGCACCGTATGCCTTCTTAACCACAAAGTAAACCTGCGTTGCAGCTTTGAGTATCCTATAGACTTGGACCCAAGATCCCTCTGATCCGCCACACTGCCAAGAGCCTTACCAATAATGCTATATTCTGCCATTGTATTTGACCTACCAAAATGAACCACCTCACACTTATCTAGGTTGAACTCCCATCTGCCACTTCTCAGCCTAGTTTTGCATCCTATCAATGTTCCGATGTAACCTCTACAGCACTCCACACTATCCACAACACCCCCAACCCGTGTGTCATCAGTAAATTTACTAACCCATCCCTCCATTTCCTCATCCAGGTCATTTATAAAAATCACGAAGAGTAGGGATCCCAGAACAGATCACTGAGGCACACCACTGGTCACCAGCTTCCATGCAGAATATGACCTGTCTACAACCACTCTGTGCCTTCTGTGGGCAAGCCAGTTCTGGATCCACAAAGCAATGTCCCCTTGGATCCCATGCCTCCTTACTTTCTCAATAAGCCTTGCATGGGGTATCTTATCAAATGCCTTGCTAAAATCCATATACACTACATCTGCAGCTCTACCTTTATCAATGTGTTTAGTCACATCCTTAAAAAAATTCAATCAGGCTGGTAAGGCACAACCTGCCTTTGACAAAGCCATGCTGACTGTTCCTAATCATATTATACCTCTCCAAAAGTTCATAAATCCTGCCTCTCAAGATCTTCTCCATCAACTTACCAACCACTGAAGTAAGACTCACTGGCCTATAATTTGCTGGGCTATCCATACTCCCTTTCTTGAATAAGAAAACAACATCCACGACCCTCCAATCCTCCGGAACCTCTCCCATCCCCATTGATGATGCAAAGATCATTGCCAGAGTCTCAGCAATCTCCTCCCTCGTTTCCCACAGTTGCCTGGGGTACATCTCGTCCAGTCCCGATGACTTATCCAACTTGATGCTTTCCAAAAGCTCCAGCACATTCTCTTGCTTAATATCTACATGCTCAAGCTTTTCAGTCCACTAAGTCATCCCTACAATCGCCAAGATCCTTTTCCGTAGTGAATACTGAAGCAAAGTACTCATTAAGTACCTCCGCTATTTCCCCCAGTTCCATACACACATTTCCACTGTCTCACTTGATTGGTCCTTGCTGAACCCTTTTTGATTGTGATTTCTTTGTTGTTCCCAGTAACATAGGTACTTTAACAGAACACAGAAGTGTACAGGCCCTTCAGCCCATGATGTTGTGCTGACCTTTTAACCTGCACGAAGATCAATCTAACCTTTCCCTAGTGCAGGTCCTTCAGCTTGCGATGTTGTGCCGACCTTTTAACCTACTCCAAAATTAATCTAACCCTTCCTGTTTAGCCCTCCATTTCTTCTTCATCCTTCTAACTATCTGAGAGTTTAAATGCCCCTAATGTATCTGCCTTTACCACCACCCATGGCAGCATGTTCCATGCACCTACCACTCAGTATATTTAAAAGAAAAGCTATCTCTAAAATCCCCCCTTTCCTCCAATCATCCAAAATTATGTCCTCTTGTATTTAACATTTTCACCCTCGGAAAATGTATCTCCTCTCTGTCTATGCCTCTTATCATCTTTTATGCCGCTTATCATCTTTTACACCTCTATCATGTTACCTGTCATCCTCCTTTGCTCCAAAGAGTGAAAAACAGTTCACTCAACCTGTCTTCATAAGACATGCTCTCTAATCCAGGCAACATCCTGGTAAATCTTCTCTGCACTCTCTGTAAAGCTTCCACATCCTTTCTATAATGAGGTGACCAGAACTGAACACAATACCATAAACACATACCAATGTGGTCTAACCAGCTACAACATGACCTTGTGGCTGTTGAACAGAATCACCCTGCACAGCTTCTTAGCCACCGTATCAACTTGCACATTAGGAAGGAAACAGTGATGAGTAGACTGATGGGCTGAAGGCTGACAAATCCCCAGGTCCAGATGGTCTGCATCCTAGGGTACTAAAGGAGGGGGCCCTGGAAATTGCGGATGCATTGGTAATCATTTTCTAATTTTCCTTAGATTCAGGATCAGTTCCTGAGAATTGGAGAATGGCTAATGTTATCCCACTTTTTAAGAAAGGAGGGAGGGAGAAAACAGAACTATCGACCTGTCAGCCTGACATCAGTAGTGGGGAAGATGCTAGAGTCCATTATTAAAGATGAAATAGTGGCATATCTAGATAGCAGTGATAGGATTGGGCCGAGCCAGCATGGATTTACCAAGGGCAAATCATGCTTGACTAATCTATTGGAGTTTTTCGAGGATGTAACCAGGAAATTAGACAAGGGAGATCCAGTGGATGTAGTGTAACCTCGATTTTCAGAAGACATTTGATAAGGGTTCACATAGGAGATTGGTGGGTAAAATCAGAGCTCATGGCATTTGGGGGAAGATATTGACATGGATAGAAAACTGGCTGGCAGATAGAAAGCAAAGGGTAACGGTGAATGGGTGTTTCTCGGAATGGCAGGTGGTGACTAGTGGGGTGCCACAGGGCTCAGTATTGGGACCACAGCTGTTTACGATTTACATCAATGATTTAGATGAGGGCATTGAGAATAACATCAGCAAGTTTGCTGATGATACTAAGCTGGGTGGCAGTGTGACATGTGATGAGGATGTTAGGAGAATTCAGGGTGACTTGGATAGGCTGAGTGAGTGGGCAGATACTTGTCAGATGACGTTTAATGTGAATAAGTGTGAGGTTATCCACTTTGGGAGTAAGAACAGGAAGGCAGATTATTATCTGAACGGTGTAGAGTTAGGTAAGAGAGAAATACAGAGAGACCTAGGAGTCCTTGTTCATCAGTCACTGAAGGTGAATGAGCAAGTGTAGCAGACAGTGAAGAAGGCTAATGGAACGTTGGCCTTTATTACAAAGGGAATTGAGTACAAGAGCAAGGAAATCCTTTTGCATTTGTACAGGGCCCTGGTGAGACCACACCTGGAGTATTGTGTACAGTTTTGGTCTCTAGGGTTAAGGAAGGACATCCTGGCTGTAGAGGAAGTGCAACGTAGATTCACAAGGTTAATTCCTGAGATGTCCGGACTGTCTTACGCAGAGAGGTTAGAGAGACTGGGCTTGTACACGCTGGAATTAAGGGGATCTGATTGCAATATATAAGATTATTAAGGGATTGGACAAGATAGAGGCAGGAAATATGTTCCAGATGCTGGGAGAGTCCAGTACCGGAGGCATGGTTTGAGAATAAGGGGTAGGTCATTTAGGACAGAGTTAAGGAAAAACTTCTTCTCCCAGAGAGCTGTGGGGGTCTGGAGTGCACTGCCTCGGAAGGCAGTGGAGGCCAATTCTCTGGATGCTTTCAAGAAGGAGCCAGATAGGTATCTTATGGATAGGGGAATCAAGGGATATGGGGACAAGGCAGGAACCGGGTATTGATAGTAGATGATCAGCCATGATCTCGGAATGTTGGAGCAGGCTCGAAGGGCCGAATGGACTACTTCTGCAACTATTGTCTATTGTCTATTGCACAGCAATTTTGAGGGGTCTATCCATAGACCCCAATATCACTCTGTTCCTTCTGTAAGCTATTGATTTCCCAGTGCCAAGGTATGACATACAGCATGGTGCCTGCATTCCACTGAGCGTAGAACAGTACAGCACAGGAACAGGCCCTTTGGCCCATAATGTTGTGCTGAACCAGTTAGATCAGCAAGACCTGTGTGGATGAGTGTGTGTCTATGAGAACATGCTAGACATGGCCAAACCAAAAGATGTGGATGAACCTGAAGGTTCATAGTCGGCTGAGGGCTAGATTTCTGGAATTAAAGTACAGTGATCCAGACCTATACAAGGTCTGTGGACGACCTACAGAAGGCTATTTCAAAAGCGAAAACAATTCAGATTGAAGTTACAGACAGAATCAGATGGACTTTAGCTCTGACAATGTTTGCAGGCTGTTACTTCATACAAGACAAAATCTAACATCATGAATGGCTTTGATGCTTCCCTCCCAGATGAGCTTAAAGCCTCATATGCATGCTTTGAAAGGGAGAATAAAATTCACTTGTGTGAATCCCTGCAGCATCTGGTGACCCTGTGATCTCTGTCTCGGAGGCCAACATCAGAACATCTTTCAAGAGGGTGAATCCTCACAATGCATCAGGTCCTGATGGTGTACCTGGTAGAGCACTGTTGGCCAACCAAGGACATTTTCAATCTCTCACTACTGCACTCGGAGGTTCCCACCTACTTCAAAAGGGCAACAATCAAACCAGTGCCCAAGAAGAGCAGGGTGAACTGATTCAATGGCTATTGCCCAGTGGCACCTAGATTTACTGTGATGAAGTACTTTGAGAGGTTTGTCATGGCCAGAATCAACTCCTGCCTAAGAAAGGACCTGGACCCTCTGCAATTTGTCTATTGCCTCAATAGGTCTCCAGTGCTTGCTATTTTAGACTTCCGCACTGTGAGACCGCTGTCTGTGTGGATCGAAAATAACATCTCCACTCTGGCAATCAACACTAGTGCACCTCAAGGATGCGTGCTTAGCCCACTGCTCCTCTCTACACCCATGACTGTGGCTAGGCATGAATTCCATCTATAAAATTGCCGATGACACTACTCTTTGCAGAATTTCAGATGGTGACGAGAAGACCTACAGGAATGAGATAGATTAGCTGGTTGAGTGGTGTCTCAACAACAAAATCCTTGGACTCATCGTAAGTAAAACCAAGGGACTGATTGTGAATCTTAGGTGATGGAACACACACCAGTCCTCATCGAGGGATCAGAAGTGGAAAGGGTGGGAAGTTTCAAATTTCTGGATATCAGTAATCTCTGAAGATCTGTTTTGGGCCCAACATATTGATGCATTGCAAAGAAGGCATGACAGTGGCTATATTTCATTAGGAGTTTGAGAGGACTTGGTGTATCACCAAAGACTCTCAAATTTCTACAGATGGAGAGCATTCTAATAGGTTGCATCACTGTGTGGCATGGAGGGGGCTACTGTACGGGATTGGAAAAAGCTGCAGAAAGTTGCAAACTCAGACAGCTCCATCATGGGCACTAGCTTCCCCAGTATCCAGAACATCTTCAAGGAGCAATGCCCCAAAAAGGTGGAAGCCATCATTATGAATCCCCATCACCTAGGACATGTTCTCATTGCTACCATTGAGGAGGTACAGGAGTCTAAAGACACACACTCAACATTTCTTCCCCTCCGCCATCAGATTTCTGAATTGACAATGAACCCATGTACACTACCTCTCTATGTTTTTCCTTTTTTATTTTGATCGCTTTTTGCACTATTATTTAGTATATATATATATATATATATATATATTTCTTTTTGTAATTTATGGTTTGTTTCCTTAAGTTTTGCAGCATTGTGCTACCACAAAATAACTAATTTCATGACATGTACCATGAAAAACCTGATTCAGATTCAGAAATCAGTAATCAAATGACCAACCAAGCTAATCTCCTCTGTCTACGCAATGACTATATCCTTCCATTTCCCTCACATTCATGTGCCTATCTGAATGTCTTAGCAGTCTCTAATGTATCTGCCTTTACCACCACCCCAGGCAACCATCATTCTCTGTGAAAGAAAGCTTGCCCCTCACATCTTTAAATAGACCTCCTTCTCACCTTAAATGTATGTCCTCTGGTATTGGACATTTCAATCCTGGGGAAAAAGATACTGTCTGCCTACTCTGCCTATGCCTTTTATATTCTTGTACATCTCTATTGGATCTCCACTCAGCATATGCCACTCCAGAGAAAATAATTCAAGTTTGTCCAACCTCTTGTTATAGCACATACCCTCTAATCCAGGTAACATTTTGGTAAACTCTTCTGTATCTTCTCCAAAGCCTCAACATCCTTCCTAAACAATACTCCAGATGTGACTTAAGTAGAGCTGTATAAAGTTGCAACATAACCTCCTCATTTTTGAAAATGCCTCAATATATAAAGGCAAATGTGTCATAATCCCTTCTTAACCACCCTATCAGCACTTTCAGGGAGCTATGGACTTGGACCTGAAGATCCTATGCTGCTCCCTTTTTTTTATCTTAACAGTGTAAATTCTCTTTACATTTGTCTTGCCAAGATGCAACACTACAAATCTGTTGATGTTAAACTTCATCTGCCACTTCTCTGTTGTTATATTAAAATTTGTAAAACATTAGATTAATGTCTGGAGGGTGAAATGACAATTTATAACTCATTCTGAATTCTTAGCGTGTGGGGTCTGGATGGCTGTTAATGGGTAATGTTTGCATAGTGTCTGTACAGTGTAAACATTGTTAATGTCTTTAGAATGTTTACATTTAGCAGCTAAATTTTTTTCGTCTCAAGCACCATTAACATGAGGAAAAGAAAGGGCATACAACAAAGCAAAAATTAGTGGGAAAGTAGAGGATTGGGAAGTTTTTAAAAGCCTACAGAGAGCAACTAAAAAAAAATCATTAGAAGGGAAAAGATGAAATATAAAAACAAGCTAGCAAATAATATCACAGTGGATAGTAAAAGTTTTTTCAAGTATGTTAAAAATAAAAGAAAAATGAGAGTGGACTTAGGACCGCTAGAAAATGAGGTAGGAGAAATAATGGGGGACAAGGAGATGGCTGATGAACTAATTGGGAATTTTGCATCAATCTTCACTGTGGAAGACACTAGCAGTATGCCTGATGTTTTAGTGTGTGAAAGATGAGAAGTGGGTGCGGTTACTGTTACAAGAGAGAAGGTGCTCAAAAAGCTGAAGACCTAAAGGTACATAAGTCACCCAGACCAGAGAAACTGGACCCTAGGGTTCTGAAAGAGGTAGCATTAGAGATTGTGGTAGCATTAGAAATGATCTTTCAAATATTATTGGACTCTGGCATGGTGTCAGACGACTGGAAAAATGCAAATGTCACTCCACTCTTTAAGAAAAGGGAAGGCAGCAGAAAAGAAATTATAGACCAGTTGGCCTGACCTCAGTGGATGGAAAGATGTTAGAGTCAATTGTTAAGGATCAGGTGATGCAGTGCTTGGTGACACAGGACAGGATAGTACAAAGTCCACATGGTTTCCTTCAGGGAAAATCCTGCCTGACAAACCTGGTGGAATTCTTTGAGGAGATTACTAGTAGAATAGATAAGGGGGATGCAACATGTTGTATATTTAGACTTTCAGAAGGCCTTTGACAAGGTGCCACACATGAGGCTGCTTACCAAATTAAGAGCCCATGGTATTATAGGAAAGTTGCTAACATGGTTGGAGCATTGGCTGATTGGTAGGAGGCAGCGAGAGGGAATAAAAAAATCCTCTTCTGGTTGGCTGCCAGTGACTGGTGATGTTCTGCAGGGGTCGGGTGTTGGGACCACTTCTTTTTCTGCTGTATATAAATGATTTAGATGATGGAATAGATGACTTTGTTGCCAAGTTTGCAGATGATACGAAGATTGATGGAGGGGCAGATGGTGTTGAGGAAACTGGTAGGATGTAGAAGGACTTAGATTTGGAGAATGGGCAAGAAGTGGCATCAAATGTTACGGGAAGAAGGCCGGGAACTGGGGTTGAGGAGGAGAAGAAGAAAAAAAGGATCAGCCATGATTGAATGGTGGAGCAAACTCGGTGGGCCAGATGGCCTAATTCTACTTGTGTCTTGTGTCTGTTAATGACTAAATGGCAAGTTGGCTTGATGGATTTTTGTTTGGATTTGGGCTTATCACTTATATGTAATATTAATGCCCTTTTGTAAGTCCAATGTGTCCAAAACATTGGTGGACTATTGGTTTAGACCAGGGGTCGGCAACCTTTCCCACTGAAAGAGCCATTTGGACCCGTTTCCCACAGAAAAGAAAACACTGGGAGCCACAAAACCTGTTTGACATTTAAAATGAAATAACACTGCATACAACGTTTTTTTTTGCCTTTATGCTATGTATAAATAAACTATAATGTGTTGCATTTATGTAATCGATGAACTCCTGCAGAGAAAACGAAATTACATTTCTGCATGCAACAAAAACATTTTGAACACCAAAAAAAAGACGTTGGGTTGAAGGTTACTTTTAAGTAAAATACTCAAAGTCTATTTGAGTCCTTCTTGTATTTATGAAAAACGCCGAACTTAAATTGTCCGCCAGCAGCAAACCAAAAATAACGTCAGCCAGCTGTCAACCTGAAAAATAAAAGGACTATTTCACTGAACAATGAAAAAATATGAATATACGTAAAATAATAGGCAATTAAAATATTTATCATATTTGGTTAATGGGATTTCTGCTCCTGGACCTCAGCGCACAGTGTCTGCACATCAGGGCTGTATGACGTCGCCTTCATCTTTACACAGGATCGCAAGCTGTCATCTGTGAGGCGTGCGCGATGTTTGTTTTTAATAAAGTTCATGTTGGAGAACACCTGCTAACATACATAAGTGGATCCAAAGATCGACAGGACTCCAAGCGCATACTTTTTCATGTTTACATAAATGTCGGGGATAGCATTCCATGTTTCGAACACAAGTTTGTCCGGTTTAGGGAGGTTTTCAATATCACTCCATTTGTGATTCTGAGCAAGAACGGCCTTCTGACGGGCAACATCTTCAAGGTCTGCTGTCAAGCGTCTAAACTTGGACACCCATATGTCTTTGTCGGCTATGTCGGCCAGTTCCATCTCAAGATCAGGTTGACTCACACCTGCCAATGCAGTCGTATTCAGTAGGGATGGATCGATGCTTAGGGGAGTGACCGGGAAGGATAATGTGTTTTTTTCCTCTCTGAACTCACAGAAGCGTTTCCCAAAGGATGTTTGCATTGCAATGATTGCAGAATGTAAATACTCCGAATTTATCATGTCGTGAGCTTGTTTGAACTCTCTTAAATTGGGGAAGTGAGACAATGTGCCTTTCTGTAAATCTCTGGCAAGCACTGTCAACTTGCGCTCGAATGCCAAAACATCCTCCAACATGTGCAGGGCTGTGCGTCCTTTCTCCTGAAGAGCTGTGTTCCACGTGTTCAGGTGCCCTGTCATGTCTACCATGAAGTGTAGCTTTTCCAACCACTCTGACTGTTCCAGCTCAGGAAAGGTGAGCCCTTTGCTGCCCAGGAAAGTTTTCACTTCTTCCAGATACGCGACATAGCGTTTCAGCACCTCCCCTCTTGACAGCCACTGGACTTTGTTGTGCAGCAGGAGATCAGAATATGCGCTTTCCAGCTCGTCCAGTAACAAATGGAATTGACGGTGATTTAAACTTTTAGCCATTATTTTATTGACAATCTGAATGACAACACCCATTGCTTCTGTGCATTCCGGAGGAAATGTTTGAGCGCACAGTGCCTCTTGGTGCAAGATGCAGTGAAAAGTCAGCAGCTTTCTGTCCAGCGACTTCTGTAGTAAAGCCAGAAATCCCTTGTGCGCTCCTGTCATACTTGGTTGCCCATCAGTAGCTAATGACACCAGGTGGGTGGTCTTTATTTGCTCTTTGGCTCTTTGGCTCTTAAACAATTCAAGACAGCCTCACAGATGTCCTCCCCCCGTGTTTGGCCTTTTAGAGGTATCAACTCAATCATTTCTTCCTGTGGCCTGGCAGAGTTTACATACCGGCAGAACAACGCTATTTGTTCAATATCACATTTGTCTTTAGACTCGTCACAGGCAATCGAGTAGGCCACAGCTGAATTGATGTCTTTAATTTGCTGTCTTGTGATGTCTTCTGCCATTTTTATGGTTCTGTCTTTGGCAGTCTTTGCAGAGAGGGGCATATCCCTGATTTGCTGCACAATTTCACTCTTGTTTTTAAAATGAATAGATGTTCTGAAATCTTAATGAAAGATTCTTTTATATATTCACCATCTGTAAACTGCTTCCCGTGCCTGACTATTTCCTGAGCAGCAACAAAACTAGCATAAGTTGTTGATTTTTCAGACTTCATCCACTTCTTGAAATGATTTTTGCTCAGATCAACCTTCCGCATCAGTTCCGAAACGGCTTTTTTTCTCTCATCTCCATCCGGATATTTTTGAGCAAGTTTCTCATTGCATATTAAGCATACCGGTAAACCAGTCTCGTCAGCAGTGAAAGCAAATGAATCTGCCCACGTATCATTAAACGTTCTGTTTTCTTCAGTCACTTTTCTTTTTTTAGAATTCTCCATAGTTAGCCTACCTTGGATCGAAAAATTAAAGAAATCGCGCACTGGCGGGTGTTAGGCATTGGCAGTGGTGACGTATATTAATAGCGACAAAAAACACGTTTTATTTAGATTGTACAAGATCACCATAATCTTCAAATTTAGAATTACATTTCAAAAACTAACAAACTAACATAAAATACATTTTAATTAAATGCTCATCATTTATTTTCCAAAGCCACAGGGAGCTGCAGCACAGAGATGAAAGAGCCGCGGGTTGCCGACTCCTGGCCTAGACATTGTAACGATTTTTCCTCATCCCTTTGTCCACAGATGTTTTGGACACAATATTTATAAGTGTATGTTGAACACTGTTAATGGACCTTCTCCAAAGTCTTGACAGCCTTTCTATAGTGGGAGAGCAGAATGGTATGCAATACTCCAGATGTGGCCTAACTAGAGTTTTATAAAGCTGCAACATAACCTCCTAACTTTTGAGTTTAGTGCCTCAATTAGTAAAGTCAAACATGCCCTATGCTTTCTTAACCATCCTTTCAGGGAGTTATGAATTTGGGCCCTAAGATCCCTCTACTCATCTAAATTGTTATGGGTATTGTCTTTAACAGTGTACTGTCTCTTGACCAACCAAGATGCAACCCTTCACATTTGGCCAGGTTATACTCCACCAGCCATTTCTCCACCCATTTCTGCAACTGATCTATATCCCACTCTATTCTTTGTCAGTCTTCTATACTATCCACAACACAACCAATCTTCATATCATCTGCAAGTTCACTAACCCACCCGTTTACATTTTCATCCACATTATTTATATACATCACAAACACCAGCGGTCCCAGTACTGATCTCTGCTGAAAACCACTAATCACACTCCAGCTAGAAAAAATCCCTTCAACTACTGCTCTCTGTTTTCTAAAAGTAAGCCTGTTCTGAACCCAATTCACCATGGATCCCATGCATGTTGATCTTCTGGTTGAGCCCCCCATGAGGGACTTTGTCAAATGCTTTATTAAATTCCATGTCAATGTGGTAAAATCCATGTAGAAATGGCACTGATGTCATTAATCACACTGGAGCAGGGGTTCCCAATCTTTTTATGCCATGGACTCTTACCATTAACAGTGAGGTCTGTGGACCTGGTTGGGAACCCCTCCCTGCACTGGAGGAATTTCTTGTATCAGCTTCCTTCGGTTCCTCATTAAAGTGCATCACACAGAGCTTCCTGTGTCCTGTGGGAAGAGTAAATGTGTCCATGTCCTGGGCTGGCCATATTCTTTAGCAAGAAAAGTTAAACTGCAAAGGAACTTTTTCCAGCTAATCACCCTATTGTATCCAAATTCTGTGTTTCAACAAAGAACTGTGAAATGAATTCACTTTACCTCTGTAACCATAGAATCTTAGAGCACAGAAGAGGACCTTTGGGTGTATTGGGTGTTTGATGGCTAACACATAGTGGCCAAGGTGTCTGTTTCCATGCTGTGTCTGTGACTGTGACAGACCAGTCCATAGTAACCACATTCCCTGCTCACTCTCCCCACATTCCTGCATCTGTTACTCCTTCAAAAGATATAATAGTCCATACAGCACACAGTGGGCATCAAAACTTGCTATAATCTTTCCCTACTCGATTGAATTTCTAATTTTAAAAATCTCTGAAACCTTTCTAGGCATTCTGCAGTTTAATGCTGGTTGTAAGTCAAACCAGGGTATATTTTATAATGTCAATTGTCAAGCTGTAGGGAGTGTTGTAGAACAGAGCGATCTGCAAGTACAAGTGCATAGTTTGTTGAAAGCAATATCGCAGATAGGAAAGGTGGTGAAGAAGATGTTTGCCATGCTGACCTTCATCGAATATAGGAGTTAGGATGTTGTGCTACATTTGTATAGGACATTTGATTAGACTAATTTTGGAATATTGTGTACAGCTTGGTCACCTTATTATAGGAAAGATACAATTGTACTGGAAGTAGTGCAGTCAAGATTTATGAGGATGCCAAGATATGGTGCCTATAAAAAGCATTTACACCCCTTGGTAGTTTTCATGTTTTTACTGTTTTACAACGTTGAATCACAGTGGATTTAATTGGCTTTTTTGACATTGATCAACAGAGAAAGACTTCTGTGTCAAAGTGAAAATAGATATCTACAAAGCAATCTAAATTAATTACAAATATAAAACAAAATAATTGATAGCACAAGTATTCACCCCCTTCAAGTCAGTATTTAGTAGATGTACCTTTGGCAGCACTTACAGCATTGAATCTCTGTGGATAGGTCTCTATCAGCTTTGCACATCTGGATACTGCAAGTTTCCCCCATTCTTCTTTACAAAACTGCCGAAGCTCTGTCAGATCACATAGCGATTATTAGTGATAAACATCATGCCACTCTAGGCTTGACAAGAAGCTCAGAGACCTCGGCCTTCACCCTGCTTTGTGTAGCTGGATCCTGGATTTCCTGTCAGATCGCTGCCAGGTGGTAAGAGGGGGCTGCCTCACCTCTGCCCCTCATCACAGGTGCCTCTCGGGGCTGTGTACTAAGCCCCCTCCTTTACTCTCTGTATACCCATGACTGTTGCCACCCACAGCTCCAACCTGCTAATTAAGTTTGCTGATGACACTACACTGATTGGCCTAATCTCAAATAATAATGAGGCAGCCTACAGAGAAGAAGTCATCACCCTGACACAGTGGTTTCAAGATAACAACCTCTTGCTCAATGTCGCAAAAACAAAGGAGCTGGTTGTGGACTACTGGAGGAATGGAGATAGGCTAGCCCCTATTAACGTCAGTGGATTTGGGATTGAGAGAGTAAACAGCTTTTAAGTTCTCGCATGGTCTGTACATACCGTCTGTGGTGAAAAAGGCACAACAGTTTGGTGTGGACCCCAGAATTCTAAGAACTTTCTGAGGGGCACAATTAACAGCATCCTGACTGGCTGCATCACTACCTGGTGTGCGAACTGTATTTCCCTCAATCGTAGGACTCTGCGGAGAGTGGTGTGGACAGCCCAGCACATCTGTAGATGTGAACTTCCCACTATTCAGGACATTTACAGAGACAAGTGTGTAAAAAGGACCCGAAGGATCATTGGGGACCTGAGTCACCCCAACCACAAACTGTTCTAGCTGCTACCATCCAGGAAACAATAAAAGAAAGAACCAACAGGCTCCTGGACAGCTTCTTCCACTGAGCCATCAGACTGCTTAACATGCTGACACAACTGTATTTCTTTGTTATAGTGACTATCCTGTTGTACATGCTATTTATTATAAATTACACATTGCACATTTAGATGGAGACGTAATGTAAAGATTTTTATTCCTCATGTATATGAAGAATGTAAGCTTTGGTATTATGCTTTGGGCCAATGTCTTGCTGGAAAGCAAATAGTCTCCAAGTCACAGTTCTCTTGCAGACTGCATCATATTTTCCTCCAGGATTTCCCTGTATTTTGCTGCATTCATTTTACCCTCTGCCTTCACAAGCCCTCCAGAGCCTGCTGCAGTGAAGCATCCCCACAGCAGGACACAGCCACCACTGTGGTTCACGGTGGGGATGGTGAGTTACTGATGGTGTGTGGTGTTAAGCTTATGGCAAACATAGTGTTTAGTCTGATGGCCAAAAAGCTCAGTTTTGGTTTTATCAGATCATAAACTTTCTTCCAGCTGACTTCAGCCAAGTTTTTAAGATTTTTTTCAACTGTAGTTATCTCTTTGCCACTCTTCCATAAAGCTGCAACTGGTGAAGCACCCGGGCAACAGTTGCTGTATACACAAATAACTACTTATGCAATTAATTAGTTTGTGTTTTACATTTGTAAGTAATTTAAATCACTTCCTAGAGATCTGTTTTCACTTTGACATGAAAGAGTTTTTTCTGTTGATCAGTATCAAAAAAGGCAAGTTAAATCCACCTTGATTCAATGTTGTAAAACAATAAAAGATGAACATTTCCTAGGCGGTGCATACTTTTTATAGGCACTGTAGCTCAGAGGCCTGAGTTTTTGGGAGAAATTGAGCAGGCTTGATATGTAGGATACCGAGGGATGACCTTCCAGAGGTGAATAAAAACTTAAGGGTTATCAGTAGGGTCTTTTTTCCAGGAAAGGGGAACTTAAAAAAAAGCTAGAGAGCATAGGTTTGAGTAAAGAGGTGAAAGAGTTTAAATGGATCGGAAGGGAATTCCTTCACACAGTGAGTAATGCATATGTATATGAAGTATATATGGAACGAGCTAACAGAGGAAGGTACAATAACAACATTAAAAAGAACTTTGGTGAAATACATGGGCAGGAGGAGTTTAGAGAGATATGGGTTAAACACAGGCAAATGAGACTAACATGCTGGGCATCATAGTCAGCATGGATGATTTGGGCAGAAGGGCCTGATTCCATGCTACATTACTCTGACTCATTGTTTTGTTGTTTTCCCCTAGGATTATCCCAAACTCAGTCAGTCTTACTATTCCTTGTTAGAAGTTCTCACTCAAGACCACATGAATTTTATAGCCAGTCTGGAGCCCCACGTTATCATGTACATTTTGTCCTCCATTTCAGAAGGTCTCACTGCACTGGGTAAGTAAATCGCTTTTTTTATTGATATGGCTGAAATCCTTGTTTTTCTTTCTTGTATGTCCCTCAACATAGGAACAGTGTCCAAGCCAAGCTTGTCATAACTCCCTGCCAACAATATCGTGATCTGCTTCTCTCTGGGTTTTTCATTCATCAAGCTTGGGACATCTGCCAAGAGGGCCAGTTTCAAGTCGTGGTCTCCTGCTGGGACCAATTTACTGGGCTCATCTGCTCTACCGCTATAGGCCTGGAGATAGCAGAAGGTTGTTCAATGCAAGCTAAGAAAAATATGGTTAAATAAGTACAATGATAACAGCTAGATGATTGATTTGGTTGTCCATCATATCCGACGATGATGAGAAACCTGGCCTGGTGAGTTTTTAAAGAGGAAAACCCATTGCACTGGGGTAGTTCTACTCTCTGAACTTGGAGGTTTGGATCCAGGACTGTGAGTAGTATTCATAACTGAGATATTGTGTGGTTGCAGTGGATGACCATGATTACTTCTGTGCCTTGTCATGCCCTTCGTTCTCCACAAGGTATTCCAGAACCATGTTCATGTTAGGTATCACTGTAGATCTCATCAGCCCAGTTTGACTTTAATGTTAGGACAGATGTATCCCTATCTCACTGGGGTGTGTAGGAGGTCCATCAGCTACCTTCACCATGTTTAGCCCACCTGTCGAAG
Source organism: Hypanus sabinus (assembly GCF_030144855.1). Lineage (NCBI taxonomy): Eukaryota > Metazoa > Chordata > Chondrichthyes > Myliobatiformes > Dasyatidae > Hypanus > Hypanus sabinus. Next base: position 2,987,156 of record NC_082706.1, read on the forward strand.
TAGTGTATAGGGGTGTGGCCACTGTTGCATGTAAATAGCTACTTAGAGCCACAGGAAAGAATTGAATGTCCAGTGGGGACCAAAGACTGCGCTGCTCCAGCAAGGACACAGGAAGCCCCTTCACCAGAGGTGCTACCACTCCCTGGATATGCCATACAGATAATGTGTTTGAAGAAAAATACTAGTTATGGCATGCTTCCATTAGTGTCCAATGAACCTTAATGTTAGTTGGAGATGGTTGAATGAACTTTGGTTTAAGTCTCTTGACTATGCAAGCTCCCTCAGTAGTACTGTGCAAGTGCTAGTCCAAATCAAATACTCCAGCAGACCAAAGGTACGAGTGCAGTAGACTGAACCACACTGAATCAGAATCATGACTATAAATCATTGGCATGGAGGCAGAGAGAGCTGAACTCAGAACGCCTTTACTGATTCAAGATCACGCGCGTAAATCTCCCATGGGCCCCTGCGACCCGCGGGGCAGACTAATGTCAGACTGACCCGGAAGGTCTGCCCCAAGCGGGTAGTTCCAAACGTGATACCGCGTGCCTGCCCGCTGCTCCCAATGGCGGTTCGAGTCCCGTGTGTGTGGGCGGCCACACCCCCCCCCCCCCCCCCAGAAAAGTCCATCGGGGGAGTGGAGCCCCTAGTCTGTGTGGCTGGCAGCGCCGGCTCGGTGCGGGTACCCTCACTGGTTGCTCAATGTCCCAAGTGCGCCGGTTTGAGGCGGTCCACTGTAAAAGTCTCTTCCTGGCCACCCACCTCCATGACACACGTGGATCTGTTGTGCCGGATCACGGGTCCCTCGTACGATCGCTGTAGAGGTGACCTGTGCATGCCCTTGCGAATAAAAACATACTCACAGTCTTGGAGGTCTTTAGGGGTGAAGGATGGTGTGGGACCATGCCTGGAGGTCGGGACCGGTGCCAAGGTCCCTACCTTGTCCCGCAGTCTTGTTAGCACCACTGCTGGAGTTTCTTCTGAACCTCGGGCCTCTGGTACGAACTCGCCTGGGACTGTCAGGGGGGCACCGTAGACCAATTATGCTGAGAAGGTGTCCAGGTCCTCCTTGGGGGCTGTGTGGATGCCCAGTAGGACCCAGGGAAGCTCATCTGTCCAGTTGGGGCCCCTGAGGCGTGCCATCCGGGCCGACTTGAGATGCCAGTGGAATCGCTCTACCAAACCGTTGGACTGGGGATGGTACGCTGTGGTGTGATGCAGCTGGATGCCCAGGAGCTGCGCCAGTGTTGTCCACAAACCAGACGTGAACTGTGCCCCTCTGGCAGAGGTGATGTCCGTTGGGAGGCCGAACCTGGCGATCCAGTTGGCAATGAGTGTCCTGGCGCAGGACTCAGTGAACGTGTCTGTGAGCGGTACGGTTTCTGACCATCTGGTGAACCTGTCTACCACTGTAAAGATATATCTGACGGGATGGGGCCAACAATGTCCATGTGGATGTGTTGGAACCTCCTGTGCGTTGGCTGGAACTGCTGGAGTGGAGCCTTCACATGCTGCTGGACTTTGGCGGTCTGGCAGTGTACGCAGGTCTTGGCCCAGTGTCCGACCTGTTTGCGCAAACCATGCCAGACGAATCTGTCCGCTACCAGCTTGATGGACGCCCGGATGGACGGGTGGGCCAGGTCGTGCAGCGTGTCGAATACCTGGCGCCTCCATGCTGCTGGTACCACGGGTCGGGGTTTGCCAGTAGACATGTCGCACAGGAGTCGATCCGCTGCCTGGCCGATGGAGCCATCCTCCAACTGGAGCCCCGAAACAGCGGTGCAGTAAGCCGGGATCTTGGTGTCCGACCGTTGTGCTTCTGCCAGTGCTGCGTAGTCTATTCCTGAGGACGATATGCTTCTGAGTGGAGGCAGGGACGAGACAGTGTGTCGGTGATGCCATTGTTCTTCCCTGCAATGTGGCAGACGTCCGTGGTGAATTCTGAAATAAAGGACAGGTACCTCTGCTGCCGAGCCGACCATGGGTCCGATACCTTGGCCAGTGTGAAGGTGAGGGGCTTGTGGTCCGTATACATGGTGAACTCCCTTCCCTCGAGGAAGTACCAGAAATGCCAGACAGCCAGGTCGAGCGCTAGCAACTCTCTGTCGAAAGCACTGTACTTCACCTCTGGTGGCTGTAGGTGCTGGCTGAAGAAAGCGAGTGGTCGCCACTGGTCCTTGACGAGCTGCTCCAGGACTCCGCCGACTGCCATGTCGGAAGCATCAACTGTGAGCGCTGTGGGTACATTGACTCTCAGGTGCACTAGGAGGGCTGCCTTTGCCAGCACCTCCTTGGCCTGTTCGAATGCCTCCGTGTACTCCATGTCCCATGCCACTTCTTTGGCCTTGCCGGCCATCAGGCTGAACAAGGGTCTCATGATGCGTGCCACCGCCGGCACGAACTGATGATAAAAGTTGACCATCCCTACAAACTCCTGCAGGCCCTTGACCATGCTGGGCTTGGGGAACTGGCGGATGGCCTGGAGCTTCTCTGGTAGGGGAACTGCGCCATGTTGGTTGACTCTGTTGCCCAAGAAGAAAACCTCCGTCAGCCTGAACTGGCACTTTGCCGGATTGATTGCCAGTCCATGGTCGCTCAGGCGCTGGCAAAGCTGGTGTAAATGTGACACGTGCTTTTGGTGTAAACTGCTGGCCACCAGGATATCGTCCAAATAAATGAAAATGAAATCCAGGCCACGTCCCACCGAGTTTGGGCTGCATTCTTGAGACCGAAAGGTATCCTCAGGAATTCGAACAAGCTATAACGGGGTGATGAGGGCTGTCTTGGGCATGTCGTTGGGGTGCACTGGGATCTGACCATCTTCTCGAAAATCAACCTGGTCAGGGGATACCATTTTGGAGAAGATGGTTACTCCGTGCAGGTTCGCCGTAAAGTCCTGGATGTGGGGTACCGGGTATCTGTCAGCGGTTGTGGCGTTGTTGAGCCTTCTGTAGTCTCCGCAGGGCCTCCATTCTCCTGCGGACTTGGGCACCATGTGCAGCGGGGACGCCCACGGGCTGTCTGAGCGGCGTATGATTCCCATCTTACGGAACTCTTCCTTGGTGAGGTGGAGCTTGTCGGGTGGGTGCCTGCGAGCTCAGGTGTGCAGCGGCGGTCCTTGCATGGAGATGTGGTGCTGCACGCCGTGCTTGGGGTCCACCTTGGAGAACTGTGGGGTAACTAGGTAGGGGAATTCCGCTAACACCCTGGCAAATTCGTTACCCAAGAGGGTCATGGAATCCAGGTGGAGGGCCAGTAGCTTAGCTTCTCTGAGCTGGAAAGTCTAATGTCTTGGCATGGACCAAACGCTGGCCTTTTAGGTCGACCATGAGGCAGTTGGCTCGTAGGAAGTCTGCCCCTAGTAGTGGCTGTGACACCGCTGCCAACGTGAAAGTCCAAGTGAAACAGCTGGACCTGAAATGCAGTGCGATAGTTCGCAGGCTGTACGTCCTAATACTGGTGCCATTTGCAGCGGTGAGTTCGGGGACCGCGTTACGAATATCCGTGTTCGAGGGGGGGAGTACGTCGACTTCAGCCCTGGTGGGTACCGGGAAGCGCCGCCCGGAGTGTCGGTCCCAGAGGTACAGGAGGCTGTCTCAGTGGCCAGCCATCATAGCCATTAGCGACGGCTGGCCCCAGCGTTTCCCGGAAAAGCACATAGTGGATGGCAGCGGCGCGCGCCTGAACCCCATCTTTGGTGATAGAAGCACCATTGTTCCGAACTTTCGTCTTTTTCCCCCGTGGGTCTCGATAGCTTCCATTGCGAGGCCTGGGCTTTGGGGTGTGCGATTGTGGCTAGGCCAATGGAGACTGCTCTATGTTGCTTGCTCGGCGAAAGGACATCTGCTTTAGCCGCGACCCTGCGTGGGTCGCTGAAATCCTCACTCACGAGGAGGAGGCGAATGTCCTCTGGCATTTGCTCGAGGAACAACTGTTCAAATGAAAGGCACAGCTTATGGCCGTCCATGAGCACCAGCATATCATTCATGAGCTCGGATGGCCTGCGGTCGCCCAGGCCGTCCATGTGTGGGAGCTGCACGGGAGTTAGTGGCGGGAGAGTCGGAAGGTATGGATCAGGCGCACCTTAAGCTTAGTGTACCTGTCCTCCATTGGTGGCTGGCGTAGGAAGTCGGTGATCCGGCCTGCCGTCTCCTAGTCGAGCGTGCTGACCACGTAGTAGTACCGTGTGGTGTCCGCTGTAATGTCTCTGATATTGAACTGGGCCTCAGCCTGCTCAAACGAAACGTGGGGCTGAGTGGCCCAGAGAGTCGGGAGCTTCAGAGAGACCGTGCTGTGCGAGTTGCTCGAACTCATGGCTGGTAGCTGAGTCGCCGGCTTCAGACGCCGTCTGGAACGTTGGGGTCACCAATGTAGTCGTGCGTAATGCGCTACTAAAGAAACACGGAGGCAGAGAGAGCTGAATTCAGAATGCCTTTACTGATTCAAGATCGCGCGCTTAAATTTCCCCTCCCATGGGCCCCTGCGATCTGTGGGGCGGACATGTCGTCAGACTGTCCCCGGAAGGTATGCCCCAAGCAGGTAGTTCCAAACGCGCTACCACGTGTCTTCCCGCGGCTCCTGATGGTGGTTGGAGTCCCGCATGTGCGGGCCGCCACAGGAGCACAATTTTCAACTCAGCTGATCAAGTCTGCTCAATCATTCCACCATAGCTGATATGTTATCCTTCTCAACCCTGTTCTCCTACCTTCTGTCTGTAACCTTTGACGTCCTGTTCAACCAAGAACCTATCAACCTCTGCTTTAAGTATACTCAATGCCTTGGCAGCTGTTCTATGGCAATGAATTCACAGATCCACCATCCACTACCTAAAGAAATTCCACACCTCTGTTCGAAATGGATGCCCCTCTATTCTGAGGCTGTGTCCTCTGGTCCTAGACTCACCCACAATAGGAAACATCCTTTCCACATACATTCTGTCTTGGCCTATTCGATAGGTTTCAATGAAATCCCCCCACCCCGTTTTTCTAAACTCCAGTGAGTACAGCCCAAGAACCATCAAATGCTTCTTCATACATTAGCCTTTTCTTTCCTGGAAGAAAATTCTCGTAAACCTTTTCTGGACCGTCTCTAATGCCAGTACATCTTTTCTTCGATAAGGGGCCCAAACTGTTCACAATACTCCAGATGCAGTCTGACCAGTGCCTTATAAAGCCTTAGCATCACATCCTTACTCTAGTCCTCTAACATTGCAGTTGGCTTCCTTACCACGGACTAATACTGCAAGTTAACCTTTAGGGAATCCTGCACAATGATTCCCAAGTCCCTTTACACCTCTAATTTTTGAATTTCTCCAGTTTTTAAATAGTTTTATGCCTTTATTCATTCTACCAAAGTGCATGATCATACACTTCCCAACACTTCTTAGCCCATTCTCCCAATCTGCAAGTCCTGCAGACTCCCTGCTTCCTCAACACTACCTGCCTCTCTACCTATCTTCATATTGTTGGCAAACTTGGCACAAAGCCATCAATTCCATCATCCACATAGTTGACATATAACATAGAAAGAAGTGGTCTCAACACCAACCTCTGCAAAACACCACTTGTCACCGGCAGCCAGAAAAAGCTCCCTTTATTCCCACTCTTTGCCTCCTGTCAATCAGCCAATCTTCTATCCATGCTAGTATCTTTCTTGTAATACCATGGTTTCTTAGCTTGGGTTTAGCAGCCTCATGTGGGGCACTTTATCAAAGGTCATCTGAAAATGTGCTGTAGGTTTTCTATGTTTCTAACATTTCTAACAAAGCTGCCAGCAAAGATATTGGTCCCCCTCAGGCTCAGGTGTAACCCTTCCTTTTTGTACAGGCCATACCTTCGTCAGAGTTCCTAATGATCTAGAAATCTGAAACCCTGCCCCTACACTACTACAGCCTCACATTCATCTGTTCCGCTATCCTATTCCTGCCTTGACTAGCACAAGGCATTGAGAGTAATCCAGAGATTACTACCTTGTAAGTCCTGTTCTTCAACCTGTTCCCTAACTCCCTAGACTCACTCCGCAATTCAGTGCCCTTTCTGCTGATGAAGTCATCAGGGAGACCATTAGGAAGCCCTCTGTTGGTCAGGGTTGACCATGGATATTGCATCCTAGCTGTTTAGATACACAAGCTAGGGCAGTACAAGTTGTTGCTGATCCAGCAGGCACCTCCTTTCTACATAGCTGTTGAATCCCAATGAATGGCAGACAATATAATTCAGCACCAGCAGCGTTGCAGAAGTTGCCAGTCTGTGTTTATCTCAGGTGGGATTGCTGCAGATTTTTTTTCTTGGGGTTTACTCCTGAAGCCTTCCCCGTGAGTGGGTATAGCCTTAAAGCAGCGGAGGTTTGATATCAGAGGATTCCTTCTCCTGGTGGATGAGCCGCCAACCATGGCTGATGAGCCCCATCTGCCCGGAGCAATTAGTTTTAAGGCACCAGTAACCCACTTTTGCCCCTTCTGTCAGTAGGAACAGTTCCACCAGGCTTAGTAGCTAAGCCACAAATGAAGACCAGGAGCTGGAATTGAAGGTCAGAAGCTGTTGGGAATATTTAATAGGTAGAAGGACCTTATCCTCAGTACCTCCCCTTGTATATAACAACCTTAAGGAACCAATGAAGGCTGTTTGGTACCCTGAAATCCCACATCTTACAGGGGGAGCATTCCACTGCCAGAAAACCATCCTGCCTACACTTGTTATACCTCCAGCCTCTCAAACTGAAGTTCTAGCCTGCGCCTGTTCTCTCCCAAGCTGCCTGACCGTTCACATAATGACTGCTCTGCTGAAACCTCACTTCTTTTTATTGCTCTTGCTAATTAACTCCAGTTACTATTAACCCAAGCAATCTCCTGCTCTACAGATAAGTCCTGAAAGATTTATTATCACTGACATGTCATAAATTTAGTTGTGCAGCAGTGCAGTGCTACAGTGGCATGCAAAAGTTTGGGCACCCCTGGTCAAAATTTCTGTTAATGTGAATAGCTAAGCGAGTAAAAGACGACCTGATTTCCAAAAGGCATAAAGTTAAAGATGACACATTTCTTTAATATTTTAAGCAAGATTACTTTTTTATTTCCATCTTTTACAGTTTCAAAATAACAAAAGGAAAAGGGCCCGAAGCAAAAGTTTGGGCACCCTACATGGTTAGTACTTAGTAACACTCCCTTTGGCAAGTATCACAGCTTGTAAATGCTTTCTGTAGCCAGCTAAGAGTCTTTCAATTCTTGTTGGGGGTTTTTTGCCCATTCTTCCTTGCAAAAGGCTTCTAGTTCTGTGAGATTCTTGGGCCGTTTTGCATGCACTGCTGTTTTGAGGTCTATCCACAGATTTTCGATGATGTTTAGGTTGGGGGACTGTGAGGGCCATGGCAAAACCTTCGGCTTGCGCCTCAAGGTTGTCCATTGTGGATCTTGAGGTGTGTTTAGGATCATTATCCTGTTGTAAAAGCCATCTTCTTTTCATCTTCAGCTTTTGTACAGATGATGTGATGTTTGCTTCCAGAATTTGCTGGTATTTAATTGAATTCATTCTTCCCTCTACTAGTGAAATGATCCCCATGCCACTGGCTGCAACACAAGCCCAAAGCATGATTGATCCACCCCCATGCTTAACAGTTGGAGAGGTGTTCTTTTCATGAAATTCTGCACCCTTTTTTCTCTAAACATTCCTTTGCTCATTGCAGCCAAAAAGTTCAATTTTAAATTCATCATTCCAACAGGACTTGTTTCCAAAATGCATCAGGCTTGTTTAGATGTTCCTTTGCAAACTTCTGATGCTGAATTTTGTGGTGAGGACTCAGGAAAGGTTTTCTTCTGATGACACTTCCGTGAAGGTTATATTTGTGCAGGTGACGCTGCACAGTAGAACAGTGAATCACCACTCCAGAGTCTGCTAAATCTTCCTGAAGGTCTTTTGCAGTCAAATGGGAGTTTTGATTTGCCTTTCTAGCAATCCTATGAGTAGTTCTCTCGGGAAGTTTTCTTGGTCTTCCAGACCTCAACGACCTCCACCGTTCCTGTTAACTGCCATTTCTTAATTACATTATGAACTGAAGAAATGGCTACCTGAAAATGCTTTGCTATCTTCTTATAGCCTTCTCCTGCTTTGTGGGTATCATTTATTTTAAGTTTCAGAGTGCTAGGCTGCTGATTGTTGGGACAAGGTTTGAGGGGTCAGGGTATTTATAAAGCTTTGAAATTTGCATCAACTGGCCTTTCCTAACGATGACTGTGAACAAGCCATAGCCCTAACAAGCTAATTAAGGTCTGAGACATTGGTAAAAGTTATCTGAGAGCTCAAATCTCTTGGGGTGCCCAAACTTTTGCATGGTGCTGCTTTCCTTTTTTTCCACTCTAAAATTGTACAAAACAAAAATAATACACTACTCTTGCTTAAAATGTTGAAAAGAATGTTTCATCTTTAACTTTATGACTTTTGGAAATCAGTTCATCTTCTTCTCACTTAACAGTAACAGAAATTTTGACCAGTGGGGTGCCCTCTTTTTCTGGGGGTGTCTATAGATGTTGCTTGTTGGCCTCTCGCTAATCCTGGACCCAGCAGTGAGAAAACCACCTTTTCTCAAGTTCCATATGTCTAGGGTAGATATGACTTGCATCCCACCAAACCCAAAAGGTTGGGGATATCTCACCCACCCAAACCCCGGTTTGCGTCAACACTGTGTAATAGTGGCCCCCATGCAATCGCCTGTCAGAATAACAGACTGTACACTTCATACAATTATTGAGAAAGTATATTTATGAATGTTAACTTAACCAAAAAGTTATTAAAGAAAAGGAAAAAAAATGAAAGAGGCCCATCATAATTAAAACAGTCAAATGTGCACAGGTAGGAACTCAAATCTTCCAAAAGCCAATGTGGCCAATGTACTCACAAAGCCATCTCCCTATTCACCAATCACCGATAGAACTTCCCCTCTGGGATCCATTCAATCATGCATACCCGTGGATCAAACCCGACGGCCGATTCTCTTGAGTTCCTTCTCTCTTTATCTCCCACGGGGGAAAAAGACCTCAACCCACCTCAGTGTCCATCACAAAACCTCCTCCCCGCCACCCCACCCCACCCCAGTGTTCTCTAGAACCTTTTTCCAGTTCCATCATCCGGATTGGATCATACAACTTTCCTAAGCATGAGCATCACAACCCCTTATTTTTAATGGTAATCCAAATACCCTGTACTACCAGCAGAACACACTGCTTCTACAGAAAAACCATTATGTGAAATGTCCTGCAACACTAGCAGTAAAATCTTTCCCAGGGCATTAGATAATATACATGTATTAAATAAGTACTGTAAAAAGAGAGCAAAGGTAGTGAAGTGATATTTTCCTGCCCGAGAAGTAACTTGGACCATCTCCATCTTGCCTACTGGCAAACTGGTCCATAGCAACAGTCTTCATTCAACCATGGTATATCCGGACAGCAAAGATGCATACATCAGGATGCTCTTGATCTGACTATAACTCAGTTTTCAATGCCATCATCTCTTCAGAACTAATCAATAAGCTTCAAGACCTTAGCCTCGATACCCCTTTGTGCAGTTGGATCTTCAATTTCCTCACTTGCAAACTGAGTTAGTTCAGATTGGCAACAATAGTTCCTCCACAATCTCCATCAGCACAGGTGTACCGCAAGGCTATGTGCTTAACCCCCTGGTCTATTCAGTTTACACTTAAGACAGCTCCAATGCCATATTTAAGTTTGCTGATGACACCACTGTCACTGGCCAAATCACAGGTAGTGATGAATCAACATATAGGAGGGTGTTTAGAAATCCAGCTGAGTGGTGGCACAACTCTTACTCAATATCAGTTAGACTAAGAAACTGATTACTGACTTACAGAGGAGGAAATCAGAGGTCCATAAGCCAGTCCTCATTGGAGGATCAGCAACTTTAAATTCTTTGATGTTATTATTTCAGAGGACCTGTCCTGGGCCCAGCACCAAAATTCAACTACGAGAAAAGCACGGCAGTGCCTCCACTTCCTTAGGAATTTGCAATGATTCTGCGCTTGTATTCACTAGAATTCAGAAGAATGAGGAGTGACCACATTGAAACCTATTGATGGTGAAAGACCTCGATAGAGTGGATGTTTCCTATGGTGAGAGAGGTGAAGACCAAAGGGTCCAGCTTCGGAATAGAGGGTCACCCTTTTAGAATGGAGATGAGGAGGAATTTTTTTTTAGCTAGAGTGGTGAATCCGTGGAATTCTCTGCCACAGGCACCTGTGGAGGCCAAGTCTTTGTGTTTATTTATATTGATAGATTTTTGATTGGTCATGGCATGAAGGGTATGGAGAGAGGTCAGGAGTTGAGGCTGACAGGAAAATTGGATCGGCCATGATGAAATGATGGAGCAGACTTAATGGACCAAATGGCCTAATTCTGCTCTATATCTTATGGTGTTAAGGCCTTACAGTTTTATCATTTTAAAGGACCTGTCCTGGGCCCAGCATGTAATTACTGTGCAAAACTCTTAGGCACATATATGTAACTAGGGTGCTTAAGACTTTTGCACAGTACTGCATTTGTATGCTTCCCATTCCTTCCCCTCTCCTTGCCCCCTTCCCACTGTCAGTCCACAATACAGACCCGTATCCGAACCAAGTTTATCATTACTCACATATGGCATGAAATGTTTTTTCTTGTTATAGCAGCAGCAATGCAGTACAGAAAATACTACAGTACTGTGCAAAAGTCTAAGGCACCCTAGCTCTATCTATCTATCTTTATATATATAAAAGACTTTGCACAGTACTCTATGTGCAATTATGAAGAATGCATGACTGTGCTTCTGCTTCCTAAGCAGTGTGCAAAGATTTGGCATAACATCTATAACTTTGACTAACTTCTATGATGTGTCATGAAGAGTGTATTGATTGATTATATCACAGCCTGATTTGGAAGCACCAATGCCCTTGAATAGAAAATCCTGCAAAAAAGTGGTGGATATGGCCCAATCCATCAGCGGTAGAATCCTCCCCACCATTGAGCACTTCTACACAGAAAAGCAGCACTGTCACAGGATAGCAGCATCCATCATCAGGGACTGCCACCATCCAGGTCATGCTGTCTTCTCACTGCTGTCATCAGGAAGAAGGTACAGGAGCCTCAGGACTCTTAACTCCGGGTTCAGGAACAGTTATTACCCCTCAACCATTAGGTTCTTGAACCAGAGGGGATAACTTCACTCACCCATCACTGAACTGCCCCCACAACCTATGGACTCACTTTCAAGGACTCTTCATCTCATGTACTCTATATCTGCTTTTTTTTTCTTTTTGTATTGCACAGTTTCTTGTCTTTTGAATACCTGTTGGTGCAGTCTTTCATTGATTCTAATCTGGTTATTGGATTTACTGAGCATGGCCGCAAGAAAATAAATCTCAGGTTTATATATAGTGACGTAGATGTACTTTGATAATAAATTTACTTTGAACTTTGATTGTCCATGGGTTCAGAAATCCAATAATGTTGGAGAAGAAGCTTTCCTAAAACATTCAGTGTGTGTCTTTGGACTCCTGTACACCACCTTGGTTGTAGCAATGAGAAGAGAGCATATACTGGGTGATTGGGGTCCTTAATGACTGATGCTATTTTTTTTGAGGCATTGCCTTTTGAAGATGTCCTTGGTGACGGGGAGGCCAGTGGCCATGATAAAGCTAGCTGAGCTCACAACCCTCTGCAGCTTTTTCCAATCCTGTGCATCAACCCCTCTGTACCAGAAGGTGATGCAATGAGTCAGAATGTTCTCCACAGTACATTTGTTGAAAATTACTAGTTTTTGGTGAAATACCAAATCTCCTCAAACTCCCAATGAAATATGGAAGCTGACGTACCCTCTTCATAATTTTTCTGCCACTGGGACTGGATGTAAAGTAATAAGAAAGGTAGAGAATGGAACAGGAGCATATCTTTCAGCCCATGGTGTTGAGCCCAGCTAACTAATATAACAATTAAATGCCTAACTAAACTGATCCCTTCAGCCTAAATTGTGACAATAACCCTCCATTCTCTAACTCTTTAAGGCCTCTATTGTTATCTGCCTCCATCACCCCGGCAATACATTCTAGGCATCCACCACTCTGTAAAATAGAAACCTAGTTCCTGCACATCTAATTTGACTGTAAGCCCTGTGAAAAAAGCAAGCATGTGATTTTTTTTGCTGGTGTGTTTTAGACACGATGGTGTGCACGGGCTGTTGTTCAAGTCTGGACCACATTGTAACATACCTTTTCAAGCAGTTGTCCCGTAGCACGAAAAAGCGGACCACGCCGATTTCACAGGAGAGTGACCGTTTCCTGCACATCATGCAGCAGCATCCTGAAATGATCCAACAGGTATGCAAAGGGGGCACTGGAGAACTCAAATCTCTGCGGGCACTGCACGTCATCTTTCATAGAAGAATGAATCTATAGCTTTCCACTTTATCGCAATCTGGAACATTACGGTGTAATACAGTCCTTTCAGCCCACAGTGTTTGCCAAACCTTTGAGGAACAGTACCCTCCTTTCTTTAAAATCAATGCAGCTTCAAATTCTAGTGCTTGAACCTGTTTGCAAACTGATGGGCATGAAAAGGCACCATTGTCCTGTTAGTAAATCTCAGGCTGCAGATCGGGGTGGGGTGGTTTGCTTTTCATCTGTACCAATATGAAAGCATTTCGAGTGGGTTAAGGATAAAATCATCACAGATTTGTTTAAGGCATTCCACTTCCTATTTCACAATGCTGTGTCCTTATAGCCTTCTCTCAGGTCGGTCTCACCCTGCCCTCCTACATAGCCCTCCATTTTTCTTTCATCCATCTGCTCTGCACCTAAGAATTTTGGGTGTGTTTCTGTATAACTCTTTCTAATGTATAGAGAATATTGAACTGCACAATACAGGCCTTTTGGCCCACAATATAGTGTCCACCCTTTAACCTATTCTAAAATCGATCTAATCCTTCCATCCCATGTAACCCTCCATTTTTCTTTCATCAATGTGCCTAACTAAAAGTTTCTTAAATGCCCCTAATGTATCTGCCTCTACCACCACCCTTGGAAGTGCACCACTCTGTGTGGGAGGTGGGGGGAGTCTACCTTTGACATCCTCCCCTATACTTTGCTCCAATCACGTATTAGCCACCTCCCTCTGCCCTAGGGATAAAGTCTCTAGCTCTCCACTCGACCTATGCCTCTTATCATCATGTACATCTCTATCAAGTCACCTCTCATCCTCCTTCACTCCAAAGGGACTAGCTTGCTCAACCTATCCTCAGAAGACACGTTCTCTTTTGTTTAACTTGAGCAAGTGTTTATGTGCACTGAGGGGCAATGCTGTTCAGGTGTGTTTGGACTTTCAAAGGACATTTAACTTAATAAGCTTTTTAACAATTTTCGGGGCTGGGGAATTGATGTGAAAGATGTTGAATGAATGTGAATTTGGCAAGGGAAATGTAATAATGATGATCCTCAATGGAACCTAGGCCACTGCGGACACTCAAATGAAATTCAAAGATTTATGGAAGTTAAAGCTTATTACTAAGAAATGAAAAATGATTATATTTCACTCAGAAAAATGAGAAGCAAATTTATCTAGGGGGCTCAAGAGGGTACAGGAATAGAGTTGTCTGGGGCTGTACATTGACAAAATCTTGAAAGGTTGTCACACAATCAGGCTGCCTCCAAGGCTCCCTGGAACTGGAGGAAATAGCGGAGGTACTTAATGAATGAATACTTTGCTTCAGTATTCACTACGGAAAAGGATCTTGCTGATTGTAGGAATAACTTGCAGTGGACTGAAAAGCTTGAGTATGTAGATCTTAAGGAAGAGGATGTGCTGGAGCTTTTGGAAAGTGTCAAGTTGGGTAAGTCATCAGGACCGGATGGGATGTACCCCAGGCTACTGTGGGAAGCGAGGGAGGAGATTGCTGAGCCTCTGGCAATGTTCTTTGCATCATCAATGAGTTCAGGAGAGGTTCCGGAGGACTGGAGGGTTGTGGATGTTGTTCCCTTATTCAAGAAAGGGAGTAGGGATAACCCAGCAAATTATAGGCCAGTGAGTCTTACTTCAGTGGTTGGTAAGTTGATGGAGAAGATCCTTAGAGGCAGGATTTATGAACATTTGGAAGGCATAATATGATTAGGAATAATCAGCATGGCTTTGTCAAAGGCAGGTTGTGCCTTATGAGCCTGATTGAATTTTTTGAGGATGTGACTAAATACATTGATGAAGGTAGAGCAGTAGATGTAGTGCATATGGATTTCAGCAAGGCATTTGACAAGGTACCCCTTGCAAGGCTTATTGAGAAAGTAAGGAGGCATGGGATCCAAGGGGTCATTGTTTTGTGGATCCAGAACTGGCTTGCCCACAGAAGGCAAAGAGTGGTTGTAGAAGGGTCATATTCTGCATGGAGGCTGGTGACCAGTGGTGTGCCTCAGGGATCTGTTCTGAGACCCTTACTCTTAGTTATTTTTATAAATGATCTGGATGAGGAATGGGTTAGTAAATTTGCTGATGACACAAAGGTTGGAGGTGTTGTGGATAGTGTGGAGGGCTGTCAGAGGTTACAATGGGACATTGATAGGATGCAAAACTGCGCTGAGAAGTGGCAGATGGAGTTCAACACAGATAAGTGTGAGGTCGTTCATTTTGGTAGGTCAAATATGATGGCAGAATATAGTATTAATGGTAAGACTTTTGGCATTGTGGAGGATCAGAGGGATTTTGGGGTCCGAGTCCATAAGACACTCAAAGCTGCTACGCAGGTTGACTCTGTGGTTAAGAAGGCACACAGTGCATTGGCCTTCATCATTCGTGGGATTGAGCTTAAGAACCAAGAGGTAATGTTGTAGCTATGTAGGACCCTGGTCAGATCCCACTTGGAGTACTGTGCTCAATTCTGGTCACCTTACTACAGGAAGGATGTGGAAACCATAGAAAGGTTGCAGAGGAGATTTGCAAGGATGTTGTCTGATTGGGGAACATGTCTTATGAGAATAGGTTGAGTGAACTCAGCCTTTTTGTCCTTGGAGCGACGGAGGATGAGAGGTGATCTGATAGAGGTGTACAAGATATTGAGAGGCACTGATCATGTGGATAGTCAGAGGCTTTTCCCCAGGGCTGAAATGGCTAGCTCGAGAGAGCATAGTTTTAAGGTGCTTGGAAGTAGGTACAGAGGAGATGTCAGAGAAAAGTTTTTTACGCAGAGTGTGGTGAGTGCATGGAATGGGCTGCCAGCAGAGGTAGTGGAGGCGGAAACGATAGGGTCTTTTCAGTGATTCCTGGTTGGCTAGATGGAGCTTAGAAAAAATAGAGGGCTAGGTAGTTCTAAGTTAGGGAATGTTCCGCACGCTTTGTGAGCCGAAAGGCCTATGTTGTGCTATAGGTTTTCTATGTTTCTACAACCGTATAAAGTTAGACCATAAGGCATAGGAGCTTGAATTCCAGTTTCACCACCCTCTGGCTAAAAAAATTCTTCATAATTGTGCTAAACCATTAATAAACACCAAGTCTCAGGCCCTTCAGCTCATGATGTTGTGCCAACCTTTTATTCCACTCTTAAGATCACTCTAACCCTTCCCTCCTGCTTAGCCCTCCATTTTGCTTTCAACCATGTGCTTATCTAAGGGTTTTTTAAATGTCGTTAATGTACCTACTTTTACCATCCTAGCAGCATGTTCCACACCCACGACTGAAAAAAAACCTACCTCTGATATCCCCCCTATACTTTCTTCCAAACACCCTAAACTATGCCCCTTCATGTTAGCTATTTCCGCCCTGGGGCAAAAATCTCTGGCTGTCCATTTGATCTCTGCCTATTTTTATTTCATACACCTTTTGTTAGTGATTAGTAAGTTTGCAGATGACACCAAAATTGGCGGGTGTAGTGGAGAGTGAAAGAGGATCTGTAACTGAGAAATGGCAATGGAATTTAACTTGGACAAGGCACAGTAGCATAGCACTAGTGACCCAGATTCAATTCCTGCACTGTCTGTAAGGAGTTTGTAAGTTCTCCCCATGACTGTGTGGTTTCCTCTGGGTGCTCTGGTTTCTCCCCACATTCCAAAGATATATGGGTTAGTAGGTTAATTGGTCTCTTGAGTGTAATTGGGTGTTACGGACATGTTGAGCCATAAGGGCCTATTACTGTTCTGTATCTAAATAAAATGTTCTTTGGACATAAGAAAATTGGAGGGTTCTGGGCTGGGTTAAATTGATTGTGGAGTAGTTTTATATGAGTCAGAACAACATAATAGGCTAATGGATTCATATAGTGCTGTACTATGTGCTAAGTGTGAAGTAAAGTACTTTGTCAAAGTCAAAGGTTGGAAAGTTAAAACAGGACAAAGCATAGAACACTACAGTGCAGTATAGGCCCTTCAACCCATGTGTTGTGCCAATCCTTTAACCTACTCTCATCAATCTAACCTTTTCCTCCTACATAGCCTTCCATTTATCTTTCATTCATGTGTCTATCTAAGAGTTTCATAGATGTCCCTAACATATCTGCCTCTGCCACACCCAGAGTGTTTACAGTGAATGGTAGGGCTGTGTCAGTATCGTTGAATGAAGACCCTGAGATTCAAGTACTTAGTTCCCTGAAAGTGGCAACATGGGTAACAGCATGGTGAGAATGTGAACAACATGCTGACCTTTATTAGCTGAGGCACTGAGTACAAGAGCTGGGATTCCTGAGCATGCAAAATGCTAGAGGAACTCGGCAGGTCAGACAGCATCAATGGAGAGGAATAAACAGTCAACATTTTGGGCCGTGACTCTTCATTGGGACTGGAAAGGAAGGGGGTAGAAGCCAGAATAAGAAGGTATGAGGAGGGGAAGGTGAAATATTGTGCTTGAAGCCAGGAGAGGGGGGGAATGAAGTAAGGCACATGGCTGTAGCAGAGAGTCTGAGTGGTGAGATTATCCTGCAGTTCAACAAAATGTTGGTTAGGCCACAGTTCTGGGCACCACTCTTAAAGGTGTGATGTGGGAGGTTTATATGAGTGTTGACTATCAGGGTGACCAATCGTGTTGAAGTAAATTAATGACTTTGATTTGGGTGTGCAACACTACCTATAAACTTCAACTTCCCAGTAGATAATGATCTCTTTTAAAGTAGTTTTCATATTTTGGAGTGAGCTTTGAATTCGTCCTTTCTCAACAGATGTTGTCCACAGTTCTCAACATCATCATTTTTGAAGACTGCAGGAATCAGTGGTCCATGTCTCGTCCTCTGCTTGGGTTGATTCTCCTGAACGAGAAGGTGAGGTACAGTGTCTGTGTGGTCTGAGCTCTGAGGCTCTGGAGGGACATTGCTGACCGCAGGAGCTGTGGACAGCATTAGTGCAGAGCCTTTCGTGCCCTCAGGACAAATCTCCCGGTCAAATGCTGCAGTTGGTGTTCTGCAGCCAAGCACAACACCCAGTTGCTGTGTAGTAGCAAGACAAGTTGGTCATAGAGCCCTAAAGCATAGAAATAGGCCATTCGGCCCATCATATCTATACTGACCCTTCTGCCTCTCTATACTAATCCCAATTTACCCACAAAATTCTGTATCTCCCATGCCTTGCTCATTCAAGACTTACTCAGATGCATCTAAACACTGCTACCGACAGATCATTCTAGATGCTAACTACTCTTTCTGTGAAAAATGTACCCATCACATCCCCTTAAACCTATACTCTCTAATGTTAGAAATACCCACCATAGGAAGCAGACAATAACATCCAAACTCTGCCTTTCATAATGTTATATACCTCTGTCATGTCACATCAGCCTCATTCACTCCAAGGAATATAGATATAACCTTTCCATACAAAAACAAGAGATACTGCAGGTGCTGGAAATCCACCGCAACATACAAAATTCTGGAGGAATTCAAGTTAGGCAGCATCTATAAAGGGTATAAACAGTCAACGTTTTGGGCTGAAATTCTCCTCGTACACCAGGCAATATCCTTGTGAATCATAGATTCATGGAACATTACGACACAGAAAGAGCCCTTAGATCCATCTAGTCTATGCTGAACTGAGCCTCATCGATCAGCACCTGGACCATATCCCTCCAGTCAATGTACCTACGCAAATTTCTTTTAAATGTTGCGGTCAAACCCATATCCTCCACTTCTGCTGGCAGCTCATTCCACATTCTCACCACCCTCTGAGTGAAGAAGTTCCCCCTCATGTTCCCCTTAAACACTTCACCTTTCACCCTTAACTCACAACCACTAGATGTAGTCTCACCCAATTTCAGTGGCAAAAGCCTACTCTAACTGAACTGCATGCTGGAGCCATTTATTTACAGCAGTGTTGTTGGATCTGACATTAAATGCCTCCTTGACTTGAGAAGTGGGTCACAAATCATTTGGATTATTCTCTACATGGGACAGACTGACCCCAGGCAGACTCCGTGAGTGGGTGTCACCTGTGCTCACTTTGCTCTAGTGGCAGCTCATGCTTGACCAGTGAAATCCTTTAAAGCACTGACTCTGCCTTCCTGATAAGATGTGTGCCTAGCCCTAGATGCGCTTCACAAATCTTTAACAAGCTGGAATTTAAAGCTGAGCTAGCTGTCAGTGTTGGACACTATTGGACAAACAGTTTTAAAAAATCAAGCGTTAACTTACATACAAATAACACAGTACAGACCCTTCGGCTAATGTATCTGTCTCTATCATCACCACTGGCAGGTCAAACCATATATCTATCTAAAAAAAACTTACCTTTGTTAATCCCCCTGCATACATTCCTCCAAACACTGCAAATTATGCCCCATTTTATTAGCTGTAATTGAGGTAAACATTAGAAAACACTAAATGGTGACTCAAATTAATCAACAAAAAAAAAAATTACTGAAATTCACCTGTCTTTCAGCAGTGTTCTGTTGAAAAAGAGTCCCTGTTCGGGCAGAACTGATCCAATGCAGAATCAGACGGGGTGATCTTAGAGTAACTGCTGGATATTCCAGTTGAACTGTGTAAGGGGGGTGCTGTCACAACACAACAGAAAGGATTCTGAGATGAATGCAATCAGCCCTCACAGGTGACTGATTCCCATTGTGACCTTCCTGCTGCCTTCCGCAACTGCAGGATCAAGCCTATAGCTGCTTGTCAGTGTACACTGTGTTTATTTCTCTCTGTTTCTGCCTGCCCTGCAGTACTTTGCAGACTTGAGGAACAGCATAGTGAACAGCCAGCCCCCAGAGAAGCAGCAGGCCATGCACCTTTGCTTTGAAAACCTGATGGAGGGTATTGAACGCAACTTATTGACGAAGAACAGGGACAGGTAAGCCCTCAGGAAGTGCCTTCCTGGTCCTCCTTGGTGTTAGGGAGGGAGGGGTGGGTTGCCAGTTGTAAATGATAACGAATGCAAGAACAGGAGCAGTCTTCCGTAAGTTAGTTTTTTGGTGGGTGCAGGGAACTTCTGGTGGACGGGTGGTGTTGATACTTGCAGATTGAGTTGGTAGTAGGGAAAGCAGAGCAATTCATTTCAAGAGGTCTGGAATATAGATTCACAGAGTCATAGAACACTACGGCACTGTAGAAACAGGCCCTTTAGCCCATCTATTCTGTTCCAAACTGTTACTCCGCCTAGTCCTATCCACCTGCAGTTGGACCCTCCATACCCCACCCATTCATGTACTTATCTGAACTTCTCTTGAGAAAATCAGATTGGTGCTGAGTTTGGATCCAACGAGAAAATTCAAACATCAGTGAATTTGTGGAATGCTCTGCCACAGACTGCAGTGGAGGCCATGTCTGTGGATATTTTTTAAGTGGAAGTTGATAGTTTCTTGATTGGTCAGGGCATCAAAAGATAAGGTGAGAGGGCAGTATGGAGTTGAATGACGGAACGGCAGAGCCAACTCGATGGTCTGAATGGCCTAATTCTGCTCCTGTATCTTATGGTCCCAGCAACCCCTATTTAACCCTAACTTAATCATGGGACAATAACCAAACTAACTTACCCGGTTTGTCTTTGGTGCCAGTATTGAACTCCCAACGGCCCAAGTTGTACAGGTGCCCCCCCCCCCCTTTACAAAGGTAGAGCGTTCCTATGAAACCTTTCTTAAGCCAAAATGGCGCAAAGTGAAGAACCATTAATTTCTGTGGGAAAAATTTTTGTAAAAGCGAAAATCCTCTTTATAATGCGAGAACAGGTTACTGATATAGGCCTTTTGTAAAAGCGAAGTGGCATAAAGCGAACATTCGTAAAGCAAGATACCTGTAATAGCATCATATGCTACAGTTGCGCCCAATATTATTGATATCTTTTTCTGTAGGTAGGTGACCAGAGCTGCACACAATACCACAAATTAGGCTTTACCAATATCTTGTACAAGCTCAATATAACATTCCAACTTCAGTATGAATATACCAAAAACATTCTTTATGGCCCTATCTACCTGTGATGTCACTTTCAAGGAATTTTGGGTCTGTATTCCCCAACAACTGGCAACATTGGAGCTGCCAGGAAGAACTTAATGCCCTTTCCTGGAGTAAAGGGTATTACAGAGGCATGAGAAAGGGGTTGGTCAGATTTCATTGGAAAAGAACACTGGCAGGGATGATGGCAGAGTAGCAATGACTGGAATTTCGCAAAGAAATTCGGAAGGTGCAGAATATATATACATCTCAAAGAGGAAGAAATATTCTAAAGGAGAGATGATACAACCATTGGAAATCAGGAAAAGTCCAAGGCAATATAAAAACCAAAGTAAGGGCATATAATAGAGCAAAAGTTAGTGGGAAGTTAAGAGGATTGGGAAGCTTTTAAAACCAACAGAAGGCAACTAAAAAAGTCATTAGGAAGGCAAAGATGGAATACAAAATTATGCTAGCCAATAATATTAAAGAGGATACCAAAAGCTTCTTTAAATACAAAGTGTATATAAAGGCGAGATTGGGTATTGGACTGCTGGAAAACGATGCCGGAGAGGTAGTAATGGGGGACAACGAAATGTTGGACAAACTTTTAAATATTTTGCATCAGTTTTCACGGTGAAAGACACTAGCAGTATGGTGGAAATTCCAGGTGTCAGTGGTCATAAAGTGTGTGAAGTTATCATAACTAGTGAGAAGGTTCTTGGGAAACTGAAAGGTCTGAATGTAGTTAAGTCACCTGGACCATATGGTGTACACCCCAGTGTTCTGAAGAGGTGGCTGAAGAGATTGTGGAGACATTAGCAATGATCCTTCAAAAATCACTAGATTCTGGAATGTTTCCAGAAGACAAGAGAATTGCAAATGTCACTCCACTCTTCAAGAAAGGAGAGATGCAGAAGAAAGGAAACTATAGGCCAATTAGATCTCAATAGTTGGGAAGATATTGGAGTCTATTATTAAAGATGAGGTCTCAGGGTACTTGGAGGCACATGATAAAATAGGCTGAAGTCAGCATGGTTTCCTCGATGGAAAATCTCTTCTGATGAAATCTGCTGGAATTCTTTGAAAAAATAACACACAGGATAGACAAAGGAGAATTAAGTTGATGTTTTCTACTTGGATTTTCAGAAGGCCTTTGTCAAGGTACTATACATGCGGCTGCTTCAGAAGCTACAAGCCCATGGTATTACAGAAAAGATTCTAGTATGGATAAAGCAGTGGCTGATTGGCAGGAGACAAAGTGTCGGAATAAAGGGAGCTTTTTCTGGCTGGCAGCCGTTGACAAGTGGTTTTCCACAGGGTTCTGCATTGGGACCGCATCTTTTTACATCATATGTCAGCGATTTGGATGATAGAATTGATGGCTTTGCAGACAATATGAAGATATGTGGAGGGGCAGGTAGTTTTGAGGAGGTAGAGAGCTACAGAAAGAGTTGAACAGATTAGAAAGGGGAAAGAAATGTCAATGTAGTGTCAGGAAGTGTATGGTCATGCGCTTTGGTAGAAGAACTGAATTGGTTGACTATTTTCTAAATGGAGAGAAATTACAAAACCCTGGGGTGCAAAGAGATTTTGGTGTCCTTGTAGAGGATTCCCTAAAGGTTAATTTGCGGGTTGAGTCTGTGGTGAGGAAGGGAAATGCAATGTTAGCATTCATTTTAAGAGGATTAGAATATCAAAGCAAGGATGTAATGTTAAGACTTTATAAAGCACTGGTGAGGCCTCACTTGGAGTATTGTGAGTAGTTTTGGACCCCATACCGTAGAAGGAATGTGCTGAAACGAGAAAAGGCTCCAAGGATGTTCACAAAAATCATTCCAGGATTGAACGGCTTGTCAAATGAAGAACATTTGATGGCTCTGGGTCTACATTCACTAGAATTCAAAAGCATGAGGGGTGACCCCCATTGAAACCTATCGAATAGAGTGGATGTTTTCTGTGGTGGGAGAGTCTAAGACCAGAGGACACAGCCTCAGAACAGTGAGTGCCCATTTTGAATGGAGATGAGGTATTTGTTTCACAAGACGGGTTAACCTTTGGAATTCTTTGCCAGAGGCAGCTGTGGAGGCCAAGTCTTTGTGTCTATTTAAGGCAGAGTTTTTGATTGGTCATGGGCATGAAGGGATGCAGTGAGAAGTCAGGAGATTGGGACGATTGGATCAGCTATGATGAAATGGCAGAGCAGATTATATCTTATGGTCTTACACCACAGACACACATGTTGTTATTACTCCTCAGGTTCACACAGAATCTCTCGGTGTTTCGAAGGGAAGTGAACGACTCAATGAAGAATTCAACATACGGTGTCAACAGCAACGAAATGATGAGCTGACGTCCATTCTGATCCCTTACCCAGCACTGGGGTGTATTTCCAATGCAATGCAGGAGTTGAGGGGCGGAAGGTGGGGAGGGAGGGGATGGGGGTTTAGGGGAAAGTCAAGAGTTGTCAGATAGGTGAGTTCCTACGGCTCATCCACCCACTGACCATTGGACTTGTCACAACCCCAAACCCCCAGCCCATATCATCCTGGCAGGGAGTGTCATTGTGTCCCCGCCCCGCATCTGCCTTGTATAAACTTGTACATTTTTTTCTTAAGACATTTTGAACTGTTTATATGAAATCAATCAGTTAAAAAATAGAGAAAGCTGAAGAGTTGTGATTGAAATTTTTTGAATTGGGAGGAGGATGTGAGTTGGATGAGTGGGGCAGTGTGTGTGTGGGTGTTCAGTTTGATATAAAGCTCTATAATCTAACTCCAAATGGAGAAGAACACGACCCAGTAACTAGAGTGCACACTAATCAAATTGTAGTCATTCCCCAGTTAAATTGGGATTTGTGTTTGAGGTTCTAGTTGTTCAAGCTCCGGGGAGAGGTGACGCAGATGTTGCTGCTAATGTTGGATTGAGCACAGCTCATTTATATCCACAGAGCAAAAGAAAACCAATGGATTCTATATTTTTATTGTTCTGACTAAACACATTTCCAAATTGTTGCGTGATCAGGTAACTGGTTGGTATGTACGAATGTTTGCTGCATCTAGTGTAAGAATTGTGGCTGCAAATAAAACTTCAGTGGTTTGTACTGAGTGTAATCTGTCTGTATCCTGACGGTCACTGAATGCACTGAGCTTCAAGGTGTCGAGGTCGCAATGATGTTCTCTTCCTCTCCCAACACCAGCAGTCAGAAGCAGATAAAAGTCATCAATTATAGATGAGCTCTCTCAATTTTTAAAGACCATTGTTCTTCACACAGCTCGGTCTTGAGTCTGGCATTACCGTGACCACAGTACTGCCCCAGCTGCTGAAGAATTCCATGTTCCTCTGTGGTTTAATTCCGTGTATGACGAATGTGTTATGTAGCCATTGGGTCTCTGTCTCCCATCAGCTTTGTACAGTTTGAATTCTTTTCTTCAGCACCTCTGATTCCTTTTGATTTTGCAGATCTTTCAAACAGTTGTGTGTTGTATCCTTCTCTGTTGCGGGCAGTTTCTATCGCAAAGAACTGAATCCTGGTAGCTGAGAGAACACGAGATAATGTACAATGTTCTATTTCCTTACCTTCACACTACCCCCCCCCCCCTCCACATCTTCACTCCACCCCCCCCCCTCTCTCCTGCCCCTGAGAGAACGACGGAGACATGACAGAAATCTCTGCAGTGTACTATGTGCCATAGCCCTCCCTCATTTGGTCTCTCATTATGCAACTCCCTTCCTCTGTCTTCCCATCTCAACTTCCCTCTCCTGTGTTTTGTCCTGTCAATCTTCTTCTCCCCCTCCCCCTGCTTCTTCTCCCTCTCCTCTCTTCCATCCCATCCCTCCACCCTACCAAATATGGTGTTTTCCTCCACATAATCCTTGGAGCAGTCCAACCGTAGGAGTGTCCCAAAGTTGTAGTCTTCAACCAGCCCCTCAAACTGCATGCAGAATGGACGCCAGGCCTGCAACAAGTAAGCAGAAACCCCTCAGGTGATTGCACAATCTGAGGGCAGATGCCACATCCACACACCCTGTATGCTCTTGGGTGCACAGAAACAGCCAGTGGATCTGCATAGAAAACATTTGGAGTCCAAACACTATGGATACATCGAACCGTGTACTTACCCCTCTGTAAAATAAAAACCTACCTCTGACATACCCCCCCCCACCCATACTTTTCTCCAATGCCCTTAAAATTACGTTCCCTTGAATTAGCCATTATGACCCCAGCTGGGGGAAAAGTCTCTTGCTGTCCACTCGATCTATATACCTCATCTCTCTTACACCTCGATCAAGTCACCTCACATCTTCCTTTATTCCAAAGACAAAAGCTCGAGCTCATTCAACCCAACTTAATAAGACACACTCTCATCTGAGTAAGTCTCCCCCACACCCTCCTAAAACTTCAACTTCCTTCCAATGAGGAGCCAAACAGAACTCCGTGTAGTCTAATCAGTTTTACAGAGCTGCAATGTTACCTTGTGGCTCTTGAACTCAAACCCCCCGACTGATGAAGGCCAACATAACATACACCCTAAGAACAACCTTATCAACTCGCACAATAACTTTGAGGGATCTAAGGACATGTACTCCCAAAATCCCTCTGTTCCTCCAAACTAAGAATCGTGCCATTAAACCTGTATTCTGTATCCAAGTTGACCTGCCAGAGTATTATTTTACACTTTTTATAGATTGAACTCCATCTGCCATTGCTCAGGCTAGCTCTGCGTCCAGTCAACATCCTGATACAACTTTAAATACCACCAACTTTCATGTCATCTGCAAACTTTAATCACCCATCCTTCCACTTCCTCATCCAAGTCACTTATTAAAATCACAAAGAGCAAGGGCCTCAGAACAGGTTCCTGTGGAACATCACTGGTCACCAACTTCCAGGCAGGATACACTCCATCTGCTACTACCTTCTGCCTCTTATGGTCAAGCCAATTCTGTATCTAAATAGCCAGATTTACCTTGAATCCCATGCCTCCCGACTTCCTGATGAGCCTACAATGGGGAACCTTGTTAAATGCCTTATTAAAATCCACATCCACTGTGCTAACTTCATCAATTTGGTTTGTAAGGTACAATCAGCCCCTTATAAAACCACGGTGAACATTCCTAATCAGACTTTTCTTCTCTAAATGCTTGAAAATCCTATCTCTAAATATTCTCTCCAATAGTTTGCCTGCCATTGTAAGACTCACTGGTTTATAATCCGTGCTCATTTGCTTGAACAAAAGAATAACATTTACCACCCTCCAATCATCTGGTACCATTCCTGTGGCCAGTGAGGATGCAAAGTTCATTGCCAACCCTGCAGCAATCTGTTCCCTTTTCTCCCCGTAGAAACCTGGGACTTCTTAACATCATCCTCACAGACATTTCTCCCTTCCTGTGTCTGCCTTCCACCCATACTGACTCAGTAGACAATCTCTCCACAATGTCCCCTTTCTGCAGCTGTGATACTGTCCCCGATTAGCAATGCCACTCAGCCACCTCTTTACCCCACTCCCTGTCCCTTTTGAAACATCTAAACCCCAAACACCCAGCAGCCATTCCTGCCCTTGTGACAGCCCAGTCTCTGATGGCCAGAGTGCCACAGTTCCATAAGACATAGGCCATTCACCCCATTGAGTCTGCTCCATTATTCCATCACAGCTGACTTGTTACCCCTCAACTCCATTCTCCGTCTTTCTCTCTGTAACCTCTGACAGCCTTACAACCTGTTCAAAAGGTTTCAATGAGATTTCTCCCCTCACCCTTCTAAATTCCAGCGAGTACAGACCCAGAGTCATCAAACGTGGCCCCTCTCCAATGCCAGCAAATCTTTTCTTAGATGAAGAGCCCAAAACTGTTCACAATACTTGAGGTGAAGCCTCACCGGTGCCTTATAAAGCCTCAGAATCATGTCCCTTATTTTGTATTCAAGACCTCTTGAAACAAATGCCAACATGGCATTTGCATTCCTCACCACTGACTCAACCTGCAAGTTAACCTTTCGGATGTTCTGCACAAGGACTCCCAAGACCCTTTGCATCGAAGACTTCTGGATTTTCTCCCCGTTAAGAAAATGGTCTGCACATTTATTTCTACTACCAAAGTGCATGACTGTGCATTTTCCAACATTGCACTTCACTTGCCACTTGGCAACAAAGCCATCTATTCCATCATCTAAATCATTGATATACCACATAAAAAGAAGTGGTTGCAACACTGACTCCTGTGGAACACCACTAGTTACTGGCAGCCAGCCAAGCAAAGATCCTTTTATTCCCACTCGCTGCCTCTTATCAATCAGCCAATCCTCTCGAACTGGGTGCTAACATTGCAATTCGCTTCCTTAACCAACGACTCAACCTGCAAGTTAACCTTTATGGAATCCCGCATAAGGACTCCCAAGTCCCTTGGCGCCTCTGATTTCTGAATTTTCTCCTGGTTTAGAAGAGATTAGATTTTATTCCTTCTACCATACACTTCCCTATTCTTTGTTCATTCCCCAATCTGTCTAAATCCTTTTGCAGATTCCTTGCTTCCAAACAGAAAGGCCCCCTTTTGTCTCACACTTTGCCTCCTGCCAGTCAGCCGATTTTTTTTTATCTATGCTTGTATCTGTGCTGTAATACTATGGAATCTTGTTTAACAGCCTCATGTGCGGCACCTTTATGAAGGCCTTCTGAAAATCCAAGTAAACAACATCCACTGACTCCTTTGTCTACCCTGCCTGTTATTTCCACAAAGAATTCCAACAGATTTCCCTTCAAGGAAAACAAGTTGTCTTTGGCCAATTTCATCATGTGCCTCAAAAACCCTGAAACCTCATCCTTAATAATGGAATCCAACACTGGTCTTCCCAACCACTGAAACTGGCCTATAATTCTTTCTGCCTTCCTCCCTTCTTAAGTTCACCTGCCATTTCTTTGTTCCCCATGACTACCTCTCCAGTGTCATTTTCCAGCGGTCTGATGTACACTTTTGCCCCTCTTTTATTCCTTATGTATTTGAAAAACTTTTGGTATACCCTTTCACATTACTGGTCAGCTTAGCTTCATATTTCATCATCTTTTCTCTACTTACGGCTTTTTTAGTTGCCTTTGTTAGTTTTTAAAAGCTTCTAACCTCTACTAATTTTTGCTCTATTATGTGTCCTCTCTTCTGCTTTTAACTCTGTCAGCCACGGTTGCCTCATCCTCCCTTTAGAATACTTCATCTTTGGATTGTATTAATTCTTCCAAATTGTCTCCAGAAACTCCAACTGTTACTGTTCTACTGTAATCTCTACTAGTGTCCCCTTCTAATCAACATTGGCCAGCTCCTCTCCCATGCCTCTGTAATTCTCTTTACTCCACTGCAATACTAATACATCTGACTTTATTTTCTCCCTCTCAAACCGAGGGTGAATTCTATCAGATCATAATCACTGTCTTCCAAGGGTTCCTTTACCTTCAAATCAAATTAATCAAATCTGGTTTATTACACATCATCCAATCCAGAATTGCCTTATTCTTTAGTGATCTCAATCACAAACTACTCTAAATTTCTACAGATTTCCTCTCTTGGGATTCAGCACCAACCTAATTTTCCTAATCTATCTGCATATTAAGATCACTCATGAACACAGAACATAGAAATCTACGGCATATTACAGGCCCTTCGGCCGGCCATGTAACCTACTCTAGAAACGTCCTAGAATTTCCCTACCATATAGCCTGTTTTTCTAAGCTCCATGTACCTATCTTACCCTCACTGGTGTGTGGCACAGGCAGCAATCCAGAGAATACTACCCCTGAAGTCCTGCTTTTCAGCTTTCTACCTAAAATGTCTATTCAGGATCTCAACCCTTTTCCTACCTATGTCGTTGGTATCAATATGTACCATGACTTCTAGCTGTTCTCCCTCCCGTTTAGAATGCTGTGGTCCTGATCTGAGATGTCCCTGACCCTGGCCCCTGGGAGGCAACATACCATCCAAGTGTCCATTTCATGTCACTGAATCCCTTGTCTCCTCTCCTAAATAAGGAATCCCACATCATTACTGCACTCCTGTTCACCTCTCACCTCCCACAACTGCCTGCTCGAAAACTCCACTCACCCCTTCGCTGACAGTCACCTGCTTGAAAACTCCACCCATCTCACAGCTGCCTGATCGAAAGGTCCACTCACCCCCTTCCCAACAGTCGCCTATTCGAGAGCTCCACTCACACCCTCCCCAGTGGCCCAGCTGCAAAATGTGTGTGCAGGTGCCATGGCTCTGATACTTCAGGATACATGCACTGTCCTGAACTCTTGCTGTCCGTGTGTGAGATAGTGTCCTCTGTGAGTGGTTGGTGAATTCTAGAACTTACCAGTTTGGCAGACTCAGACTTCAGTTCATCTGGATCAAGGACATCGACCTTCATGTCATTAAATCGCTTTCTGAATTCTGTGTAGATCAGATCATCTTCTTTAGTCAGTCTAAGGTATCGTGGGTCAACTGAAGAAATGAGCTGTGGGAAGAGCAGAGGTGAAAGAAGGCCACGATTCACACCACTATCCAACCACATTCCCAAAGATGCTGCCATTTCCTGCTAATACATGAATGGGAACTCCCATGGGAAACTAACCCACAGCATTAAGGGAATATTCACCTTAGGAGCAGAAAATTTAGACTAAGTGGAAAGGGGTAGCAGAAAGTGGAGAAATGAAGGCATCCTCACAGTGGAAGCTCAAAGTTGAGAAGTGGAAGACTTGGGATGAGGCAGATTAATAGTCTGGCACAGACTAGATGGGCCAAGGGATCTGTTTCCTGCTGTAGTGTTCTATGATTTACTGTAAGGTTGGAAGAGGGTATAAAAGACAAGTCTCCATACATTGTGTACAAGGCACTCGTGAAACTACAGCTAGAGTATTGTCTAGAGTTCCTTATGTCATTTAGAGATACAGCACGGTAACTGGCCCTTCTGTCCCAACGAGCCTGCTTTGCCTGATTACACCCTTGTGACCAACTAACCCACTAGACAGTAGGTTTTTGGAATGAAAGGGTTAATTTATGAGGACCATTTGATAGCTCTGAACCTCTACTCAGTGGAGTTTAGAAGAGTGAGGGGATCTCATTAAAACTTAATGAATATTGAAAGGCCATTGAGATGATGTTTCCTGTAGTGGAGGAATCTTAAGGCTAGACAGTACAACCTCAGAATAGAGGAACGTCCATTTAGAATAGCAATAAGGAGGAATTTCTTTAGCCAGAGGATGGTAATTCTGTGGAATCCATAGCCACAGATGGCTGTGGAGGCTAAGTCATTAGGCACATTTAAAGTGGAGGTTGATAGGTTCTGAATTAGTCAGGGCATCAAAGGTTACAGGGAAGAAGGTGGAGGATTGGGATTAAGAGGGATAATAAATTGGCCATGATGGAAAGGCAGAGCAGACCCAATGAGTGGAAAGGCTCCAGTGCCTTATGGTCTTAAAAACCCACCAATTCTGAATTTGACAATTTCAAATAACCAGCCTTTCTGCAAGAACATCCACCTGTAAATTCAAATTGCATTTCTCTCTCACAAATGCTGCCTCACCTGTTGGCTATTTCAAAGTCAAAATCAAAGTATGCATATGTCATCATACTCTACCTTGAGATTCATTTTCTTGCAGGCTTTTACAAGAAAAAAGAGTACTATAGAATTTATGAAACATAAAGACTGAGAATCAATGTACAGAATAAGATTGTGCAACTATCAAATCAAAGTTCAAAGTAAATTTATTATCAAAGTAGAAATGAGTCCTTCCGTTAGTCGGGGTCAACCATGGATGTGTGTTCCAGCATCCACATGATACGTAAGCCTGGGCAGTACAATATGGAGAGCAAAGCTCCCTCTCTCTCCACATGTCTGATGAATCCAAATGAACACCAGAGACCGATGCAGTTTGACACCATTGATGTTGCAGGAGTTTCCAGTCAGCATTGAACTCAACATAAAACTTCCTTAGGGACTCCAGCTGTGGATTTATCCCGAAGTCTTCCCCATGAGCAGGTATAGTCACAAGCCAGTAGAAGTTTGAGATTAGAGATTTCCTTCTCTTAGATGAGCTGCCAACCACAGCTAAGAAGTCCTACCTACCCAAACAGACTGGTTTTAAGGTGCCAATAACCTACCTTTGCCCCTTTACCTGTCAATAGAATCAGTTCTGCCAGGCTTAATAGCTAAGCCACACATGAAGGCCAGGAGCTGGACTTGGTTGTCAGAGGTTATTTGAGACGCACGCCATTGGGAGCATTTAAGAAGTCGTGGGGGCTTATCCCCACTTCCATCCCTGGCTTAACAACATTAAGGAACCAAAGTATATTTACGTCACCGTATAAAAGCCCAAGTTTCATTTTCTTTACGGGCATTAAGAGTAAATACAAAGAAACACAATAGAATCATTGAGAAATTGCACATAACAAAAGATAGACAAATAACTAATGTGCAAAGTTTAAAAAGAATAGATGGATAAATAATACTGTGAACATGATTTGTAGAGTCCTTGAGAGTGAGTCCCAAGGTTGTGGAATGAGCTCAGTGTTGGGGTGAGTGAAGTATCACCTCTGGTTCAAGAGCCTGACAGTAGGGAGGTAATAACTGTTCTTGAACCTGGTGGTGTGGGACCTGAGGCTCCTGAATTCCTTCATGATGGCAACAGCAAGAACAGAGCATGGCCTGAGTGGTGGGGATCCTTGATGATAGATGCTGATCTCCTGCCACAGCATTTTGTGTAGATACACTCAATATTGGGGAGAGCTTTGCCAGTGATGGACTGGGGTGTATCCACTACTTCGGCTTTTCCATTCAAGGGCATTGGTGTTTCCATTCCAGGCAGTGATGCAGCCAGTCAACATACTATCCACCACACTTCTATACAAGTTTGCCAAAGTTTTATGTGACATGCCGAACTTTTACAAACTTTTAAGAAAGCAGAGACTCTGCCATGCTTTCAGCACAATTGCACTTTCATGCTGAACCCAGGACAGGTCCTCTTTAAGGATAATGCTGAAGAATTTAAAGTCGCTGACCCTCACCACCTCTGATCCCCTGATAAGGGCTGTCGACTGGACCTTTGGTTTCCTCCTCCTGTAGTCAATATCATCTCTTGGGTTTTACTGACATTGAATGAAAGGATGGTGTTCTGGCACCACTCAACCAGATTTTCAATCTCCCACCCTCCTATATGCTAATTCAGCACCACCTATGACTCGGCCGACAACAGTTGTGGTGTGCATAGCAATTGTAAATATTCAAGAGTACTGTCATTTCCAGTACACAAGTGTAAATAAAAACAATTGTTACTCTGACTCAAATGCAGCACAAAGAAACAGAGTAAGTTAAGGAACACAATGAATATAAATGCATAAGATAACATATAGATTGACTGTACATCCATAAGGTGACACTAGGCAAAGGAGTGTCTCTATACAAAGTGACTGACAGGAAATGATGAAATGAAGTAGTGGTGGCAGGGGGTGTGGAGGGTTAAGAAAGTGGGTTGGGGTATTAATCAGCCTTACCGCTTGGAGAAAGTAACTGTTTGAGTCTGTTGGTCCTGGCATAGATGCTACATAGCCTCCTCCCTGATGGGAGTGGGACAAACAGTCCACGAGTAGGGTGGGTGGGACCCTTCATGATGTTACTTGCCCTTTTCCGGGTGGGTGGGACCCTTCATGATGTTACTTGCCCTTTTCCAGCACCTTACCGTATATATGATGACAGATAGACTGATGCCAGTGACGTGTTGGGAAGTTTCGACTACCCATTGAGGAGCCTCCCTGTTCATCGCAGTGTAGTTTTTATACCAAGAAGTGATACATCTGGTTAGGATGCTCTCTACTGCACATCTGTAGAGTGCACGAGTATAGGTGTGCAAAGTCCAGCTCTCAGAAAGTGAAGCTGAAAATGAGTGTTCCTGATTGTGTAGGATATGTTCTAGCATCATGAGAGGTTGTGCACTCCCAGGAATTTGAAATGCTCGCAGATTCCACTGCTGTCCTGTCAATGTAAAGGGGGGGGGGGGGGGGCGGTGAATACAGCACAGGAGCTGTACTTAGCCTCACAGTTGTATGTATAAAATGAACAGAGCAGAAGGCTAAACGCACAGCACTGTGGTGCACCTGCACCGGAGATTGTTTCCAACCTAAACTGACTGGTATCAACAAGGAAGAAAATCAAGGATCCAATTGCATAAGGAGGTATTGAGGCCAAGGTCCTGGAGTTTATTGATTTGCTTTGAGGGGATGATAGTATTGAATTCTGAGCCGTCATTGATAAAGAGCACCCTGATGTATGCATCTTTGCTGTCCACATGTTCCAAGGTTGAGTGAAGAGCCAATGAAATGGCATCTACGGTAGGCAAATTGGAGTGGATTCACGTCACTTCTCAGGCAGGAGTTGATATGTTTTATCACAGTGGAAGTAAGTGCTACTGGACAATAGTCACTGAGGCAGGTTATCACATTCTTCTTGGGCACTGGTATAATTGGAGCCTGCTTGAAGCAGATGGGTACTTCAGACAGCTGAAGCAAAGGTTAAAGATATAGGGGAATACTCCAGCCATCAATCAGATCAACACAGCTCCATAGTACGCAGCCCAGTACCCCAACTAAACCGATGCTTTCCTTGGGTTCACCCTCCTGAAGGATGTTCTCATGTCAGCCTCAGAAACTGAAATCACAGGGTCTTCAGGTAGAAGTTCATGAAAGTGCCTCCACATTTTGTGGTCAGCACCGAGCTCATCTGGAAGCAAAACCTTGTTGTCACATCGCGTGGTTTTACTTTGCAGGAGGTGATAGCAATCAAGCCTTGCCACAACTGTTCAGTATCCTTCAATGATTCAAGTTTGATCTGGAATTGCCACTTCACAGAGGCTGTAAATCAACTTCCTGTATTTTACTTGATCACTAGTTCTGAATGCCACTGATCTGGCCCTCAGTAGATTGTGGGTCTTGCGATTCTAGTGATGGAGTAGTAATGCAGCAACAATACCATTAGAAACCATGAAGCTACCCCTCATTATATATAATACTGAGAACGTGAGTTGTAGACTCCTTGAAATGGAGTCCATACTTTCTGAAATCAGTCTAGAGCAGTGTTGAGTGAAGTTATCCACACTGGTTCAGCAACTTGATGGTGAAGGGTAATAACTGTTCCTGAACCTGGTGGTGTGGGACCTGATGGTTGAGGGGTAATAACTGTTCCTGAACCTGGTGGTGTGGGACCTGATGGTTGAGGGGTAATAACTGTTCCTGAACCTGGTGGTGTGGGACCTGATGGCTGAGGGGTAATAACTGTTCCTGAACCTGGTGGTGTGGGACCTGATGGCTGAGGGGCCACAGTAGATAAATCCCAAGGACCTGACGGGGTATTCCCTTGGACCTTGAAGGAGACTAGTGTTGAAATTGCAGGGGCCCTGGCAGATATGTTTAAAATGTCAGTATCCACAGGTGAAGTGCTGGAGGATTGGAGGATAGCTCATGTTGTTCCATTGTTTAAAAAAGGCTCTAAAAATAATCTGGGAAATTATAGGCTGGTAAGTTTGACATCGGTTGTAGGTAAATTATTGGAAGGAGTACTAAGAGATAGGATCTACAAGTATTTAGATAGACAGGGACTTATTAGGGAGAGTCAACATGGCTTTGTGCGTGGTATGTCATGTTTAACAAATCTATTAGAGTTTTTCAAGGAGGTTACCAGGAAAGGGGATGAAGGGAAGGCATTGGATGTTGTCACATGGACTTCAGTAAGGCTTTTGACAAGGTCCCGTATGGGATGTTAGTTAGGAAGATTCAGTCGCTAGGTATACACAGTGAAGTAGTAAATTGGATTAGACATTGGCTCAATGGGAGAAATCAGAGAGTGGTCACGGAGGATTGCTACTCTGAGTGGAGGCCTGTGACTAGTGGTGTGCCACGGTGATCAGTGCTGGGTCCATTGTTATTTGTCAACTATATCAATGATCTGGATGATAATGTGGTAAATTGGATCAGCAAGATTGGAGGTGTAGTGGACAGTGAGGAAGGTTTTCAAAGCTTGCAGAGGGATTTGGACCAGCTGGAAAAATGGGCTGAAAAATGGAAGATGGAGTTTAATACAGACAAGTGTGAGGTATTGCACTTTGGAAGGACAAACCAAGGTAGAACAGACAAGGTAAATGGTAGGGTGTGGCAACCCACTTCCTAGTGCACTCGAACCAGCTCACAAATAGCCAGCGCGCCGGCATAAAGGCCAGTCCCAAAAGGGCGCCCGGTCTGCTTCACTAATAAAGGGAAAAGCTCGCACAGGACTGTGAAGACGTGCCCCCTACAGCATCCGCGCCCGGAGAGGGCGGGATCAGGGAGGCTTTAAAGCGAGGCCGCGAAGTTCATATAAAATCTTCTTCTTTAACTGCAGTTTACCGACACACCGCTACAGTTGGTGACCCCGACGGTCCAAACGATCTTTGGACTGGAGATGAACGACGCCGCAGCTGTTCATGCAGTTTCATTGAAACTGCCAAGCTTCTGGATGCTGCGACCTCACCTGTGGTTCCAGCAAGCAGAACCCCAATTCCACGTTCGGCAGATAACCTCAGAAGACACACGTTACTACTACGTGGTGAGCTCCCTCGACCAGGAGACAGTCGCTCAGGTTGAGGAGTTCGTACAGTCTCCCCCAGCGGACTGCAAGTACACGGAATTCAAAGCCCTGCTCATAAGGACTTTGGGACTCTCACGGCGCGAGCGGGCTGCCCGATTACTGCACCTGGATGGTTTGGGGGACAGACCTCCATCGGCTTTAATGAATCAGATGTTGTCTCTGGCCGGAGGACACAAGCCCTCCCTCATGTTTGAGCAGGCATTCCTGGAGCAGCTGCCCGAGGACATACGCCTGCTGCTGTCCGACACGGATTTCAGCGACCCCCGGAAGGTGGCAGCCCAGGCGGACTTGCTGTGGAACGCCAAGAAGGTGAGTGGGGCGTCCGTCGCACAGATCACCAGGCCACGCTCCCAGCAGCAAACCAGACCAGGCCCGGCCATAGAGCCCGCTAACCCCAGAGGCAGGGGTGAGGAGCCCAACAAAGGTGCTTCTACCACCAACGGTGGGGCGCAGAAGCCCGCCGCTGTAGCCTACCCTGCATGTTCCCGGGAAACGCCAGGGCCAGCCGCCGCTGATGGCTACGGCGGCTGGCCATTGGGATAGCCTCCTGTATGTGTGGGGCAAGAGGTCGGGATGCCGTTTTTTGGTCAACACCGGTGCCAAGATCAGCGTCTTACCTCCGATGAGTTACGACACCCGCAACAGAGAACCAGTTCCCACCCTGAGGGCTGCGAACGGCAGCACAGTAAGGACCTACGGCACCCGTACGGTGCAGCTGCAGTTCGGCTCCAGCCGGTTCACGTGGGACTTCACACTGGCTGCCGTAGCTCAACCGCTTCTGGGTGCGGATTTTTTGCGGTCTCACAGCCTCCTGGTCGACCTGCCCAGGAAGAGACTGGTCCACGCTGAGACCTTTCAAATGTTCTCCCTGGGTGAAACCCAGTTGCCAGCCCCTCACATCGACTCCATCACGCTGTCCGACAACGACTTCACCAAGGTCCTGGCAGATTTCCCATCGGTTCTGGCACCGCAGTTCACGGCAGCCATGCCCTGTCACGGCATACAGCACCACATCCCGACCCAGGGACCACCCCTCCACGCCCGTGCTCGAAGGCTTCCCCCGGACAAGCTCCGACTGGCAAAGGAGGAGTTCAAGAGGATGGAGGAATTGGGGATCCAATTGGCGGTCCAATTGTCCAATGGTCCAATTGTCGGAATTGGCGGTCCGACAGCCCATGGGCCTCCCCCCTGCACATGGTGCCCAAAGCGACGGGGCTGGAGACCGTGCGGCGACTACCGGAGGCTGAACGAGGCTACAACACCGGACCGCTACCCTGTGCCGCACATTCAGGACTTTGCAGCAAACCTGCACGGCGCACGGATCTTCTCCAAGGTAGACCTCGTCCGAGGTAACCATCAAATCCTGATGCATCCCGACGACGTCCCCAAAACAGCACTCATCACCCTGTTCGGCCTGAAGAATGCCGCACAGACATTCCAGCGGTTAATGGACGCAGTGGGACGCGATCTGGACTTCGCTTTCATCTATTTGGACGACATCCTCATAGCCAGCAGCAGTCGTCAGGGGCATCTGTCCCACCTCCGTAAACTCTACGCCCGACTGAGTGAACACAGTCTAACAATCAACCCGGCCAAATGCCAATTCGGGCTCGACACCATCGACTTCTTGGGCCACAGGATTACTAAAGACGGGGCAACCCCTCTGCCCGCTAAGGTAGACACAGTCCGCCATTTCCCCCGACCCACCACAATCAAAGGCCTTCAGGAATTTGTGGGTATGGTAAATTTCTACCACCACTTCCTCCCTTCAGCTGCCCGAATCATGCGCCCCCTGTTCGCCCTGATGTCAGGTAAGGGCAAGGACATTACCTGGGACAAGGAGTCCGCCGCCGCTTTCATTAAAACGAAAGAAGCCTTGGCAAACGCCGTGATGCTAGTGCACCCCAGAATGGACGTCCCTACCGCCCTCACAGTGGACGCATCAAATATGGCAGTCGGTGGGGTACTGGAGCAACTCTTCGAGGGTCGCTGGCAACCCCTGGTGTTTTTCAGCAAACACCTGTGACCACACGAGCTCAAATACAGTGCTTTCGACCGGGAACTGTTGGCGCTATACCTGGCAATCCAGCATTTCAGGTACTTCTTAGAAGGTAGGCCCTTCACCGCGTTCACGGACCACAAGCCGCTTACCTTTACGTTCACGAAGGTGTCTGATCCCTGGTCATACCGCCAGCAGCGCCATCTGTACTACATCTCTGAATACACGACGGATGTCCGGCACGTCTCGGGTAAGGACAATGTCGTGGCGGACGCACTCTCTCGCCCTAACATTCATGCGCTTTCCCAAGGGGTAGACTTTGAGGCGCTGGCAGAGGCGCAGCAGGCAGACGAGGAGATCCCTAGTTATAGAACCGCAGTCTCCGGTTTGCAGCTCCAGGACCTTCCCATAGGCCCAGGTGAGAGGACCCTACTCTGTGACGTCACCACCGGCCAACCCCATCCCGTTGTCCCGGCAAACTGGCAGCGCCGTGTTTTCGCATTCATAACTTAGCGCACCCCTCCATCAGGACAACCGTCCAGATGGTCTCCAGCAGGTTCGTTTGGCACGGTCTCCACAAGCAGGTCAGTGAATGGGCCAAAACGTGCATGCGCTGCCAGACGGCCAAGGCGCAGCGGCACACCAAAGCCCCACCGCAGCAGTTCCATCCCGCCCACCGGCGTTTCGACCACATTCATGTGGATATTGTGGGCACCCTGCCAGTGTTGCCCGGAGTGCAGAACCTCCTCACTATCGTGGACCAGTTCACCGGATGGCCAGAGGCGATCCCGCTCACCGACACCACCTCCGAATCTTGCGCCCGGGCACTGATCACCGCCTGGGTGTCCCGCTTTGGTGTAGCGGCCCACATTACCTCCGACAGAGGCGCCCAGTTCACCTCCAGCCTGAGGTCAGCTATGGCCAGCCTTTTGGGGACACAGCTGCACCACACAACTGCCTACCACCCACAGTCGAACGGGCTAGTGGAGCGTTTCCACCGTCACCTAAAGTCGGCTCTCATGGCCCGCCCGCGAGTTGCTAACTGGGCGGACAAGCTTCCCTGGGTCCTACTCGGCATCCGCACGGCGCCCAAAGAAGATCTGCACACCTCGTCGGCCGGGTTGGTGTACGGCGCGCCCCTGGTCGTCCCCAGGGAGTTCATACCAGCCCAAAGGGGGCACGAGGAAGAACCCGCAGCAGTCCTGGGCAGACTACACGAGAGGCTCGGCAACCTGACCCCCATACCCACTTCGCAGCATAGGCAGAACCCGACCTGCATACCCAAAGACCTACAGAACTGTAAGTTTGTGTTTGTACGAAGGGGCGGGCATCGGCCACCGCTGCAACGGCCCTACGAGGGACTGTTTGCAGTGATCAGGAACAACGGGTCCATGTTCGTGCTGGACGTTGGGGGGAGAGAGGAGGTTTTCACGGTGGACCGACTCAAACCAGCCCATGTGGACTTGGCGCAACCGGTCGAGTTCTCGGCACCGTGGCACAGAGGCCGACCTCCCAAACAGGGTCCGGCCCAGACTACTGTGGACATTGGGGGGGTGTATCGCCGGTTCTGGGGGGGGGGGGGGGGTTATGTGGTGACCCACTTCCTAGCACACTCGAACCGGCTCACAAATAGCCAGCGCACCGTCATAAAGGCCAGTCCCAAAAGGGCGCCCGGTCTGCTTCACTAACAAAGGGAAAAGCCCGCACGGGACTGTGAGTACGTGACCCTTACAGCATCCGTGTGCGGAACAGGACCGTGAATACGTGCCTCCTACAGCATCCGTGCCTAGGGAGGGCGGGATCAGGGAGGCTTTAAAGCGAGGCCGCAAAGTTCAAATAAAATTTTCTTCTTTAACTGCAGTTTACCGACTCCCTGTCGTTATTTCTGCGCTGCGTGTAGCACACCGCTACAAGGACACTGAGGAGTGCAGTAGAACAGAGCGATCTGGGAATACAGATACAAACTTCCCTCAAAGTGGCATCACAGGTAGATAGGGTTAATACTATTAGAGAGCTTTTGGTACATTGGCCTTTATAAATCAAAGTATTGAGTATAAGAGTTGGAATGTTATAGTGAGGTTGTACAAGATATTGGTGAGGCTGAATTTGGAGTACTGTGTGCAGTTTTGGTCACCTAATTACAGGAAGGTTATTAATAAGGTTGAAAGAGTGCAGAGAAGGTTTACAAGGATGTTAGAAACATAGAAAATAGGTGCAGGAGTAGGCCATCGGCCCTTCGAGCCTGCACTACCATTCAGTATGATCATGGCTGATCATCCAACTCAGAACCCTGTACCTGCTTTCTCTCCATACCCCCTGATCCCTTTAGCTACAAGGGCCATATCTAACTTCCTCTTAAATATAGCCAATGAACTGGCTTCAACTGTTTCCTGTGGCAGAGAATTCCACCGATTCACCACTCTCTGTGTGAAGAAGTTTTTCCTCATCTCGGTCCTAATAGGCTTCCCCTTTATCCGAGTCAGCATGGATTTATGAAGGGAAAATCATGCTTGACCAATCTTCTGGAGTTTTTTGAGGATGTAACTATGAAAATGGACAAGGGAGAGTCAGTGGATGTAGTGTACCTGGACTTCCAGAAAGCTTTTGATAAAGTCCCACATAGGAGATTAGTGGGCAAAATTAGGGCACATGGTAATGGGGGCAGAGTACTGACATGGATTGAAAATTGGCTGGCTGACAGGAAACAGAGTAGCGATTAACGGGTCCCTTTCGGAATGGCAGGCTGTGACCAGAGGGGTACCGCAAGGTTCAGTGCTGGGACCGCAGCTGTTTACAATATAAATTAATGATTTAGATGAAGGGATTAAAAGTAACATTAGCAAATTTGCTGATGACACAAAGCTGGGTGGCAGTGTGAAATGTCAGGAGGATGTTATGAGAATGCAGGGTGACATATGAGAATGTAGGGTGACTTGGACAGGTTGGGTGAGTGAGCAAATGTATGGCAGATGCAGTTTAATGTAGATAAATGTGAGGTTATCCACTTTGGTGGCAAGAACAGGAAGGCAGATTACAATCTAAATGGAGTCAAGTTAGGAAAAGGAGAAGTACAACGAGATCTAGGTGTTCTTGTACATCAGTCAATGAAAGCAAGCATGCAGGTACAGCAGGCAGTGAAGAAAGCTAATGGCATGCTAGCCTTTATAACAAGAGGAATTGAGTATAGGAGTAAAGAGGTCCTTCTGCAGCTGTACAGGGCCCTGGTGAGACCCCACCTGGAGTATTGTGTGCAGTTTTGGTCTCCAAATTTGAGGAAGGACATTCTTGCTATTGAGGGAGTACAGCATAGGTTCACAAGGTTAATTCCTGGAATGGCAGGACTGTCATATGTTGAAAGATTGGAGCGACTGGGCTTGTAAACACTGGAATTTAGAAGGATGAGAGGGGATCTGATTGAAACATATAAGATTATTAAGGGATTGGACACGCTGGAGGCAGGAAGCATGTTCCCGCTGATGGGTGAGTCCAGAACTAGAGGCCAC
This sequence comes from Hypanus sabinus, assembly GCF_030144855.1. NCBI lineage: Eukaryota > Metazoa > Chordata > Chondrichthyes > Myliobatiformes > Dasyatidae > Hypanus > Hypanus sabinus. The sequence goes on from NC_082706.1 coordinate 3,027,659, forward strand.
AGTTTAAGAATAAGGGGTAGGCCATTTAGAACAGATGCGGAAAAACTTTTTCACCCAGAGAGTGGTGGATATCTGGAATGCTCTGCCCCAGAAGGCAGTGGAGGCCAAGTCTCTGGATGCATTCAAGAGAGAGTTAGATAGAGCTCTTATAGATAGTGGGGTCAAGGGATATGGGGAGAGGGCAGGAATGGGGTACTGGTTGTGTATGATCAGCCATGATCACAGTGAATGGCGGTGCTGGCTAGAAGAGCCGAATGGCCTACTCCTGCACCTACTGTCTATTGTCTATTATCCTTAAACTGTGACCCCCTCGTTCTGGACTTCCCCAACATCGGAAACAATCTTCCTGCATCTAACCTGTCCAATCCCTTTAGAATTTTATACGTTTCAATAAGATTCCCCCTCAATCTTCTAAATTCCAGTGAGTATAAGCCTAGTCAATCCAGTCTATCTTCATATGAAAGTCCTGCCATCCCAGGAATCAATCTGGTGAACCTTCTTTGTACTCCCTCTATGGCAAGAATGTCTTTCCTCAGATTAGGGGACCAAAACTGTACACAATACTCTAGGTGTGGTCTCACCAAGGCCTTGTACAACTGCAGTAGAACCTCCCTGCTCTTGTACTCGAATCCTCTTGCTATGAATGCCAACATACCATTTGCCTTTTTCACCGCCTGCTGTACCTGCATGCCCACTTTCAATGACTGGTGTACAATGACACCCAGTTCTCATTGCACCTCCCCTTTTCCTAATCGGCCACCATTCAGATAATAATCTGTTTTCCTGTTCTTGCAACCAAAGTGGATAACCTCACATTTATCCACATTAAATTGCATCTGCCATGTATTTGCCCACTCACCTTATCTATCCAAGTCACCCTGCATCCTCTTAGCATCCTCCTCACAGCTAACACAGCTTTGTGTAATCCGCAAACTTGGAGATGCTGCATTTAATTCCCTCGTCTAAATCATTAATATATACTGTAAGCAACTGGGGTCCCAGCACTGAGCCTTGCGGTACCCCACGAGTCACTGCCTGCCAAGGTCTGAAAAGGTCCCGTTTACTCCCACTCTTTACTTCCTGTCTGCCAACCAATTCTCTATACACATCAATACCATACCCCCAATGCAATGTGCTTCAAGTTTTAACACTAATCCCTTGTGTGGGACTTTGTCAAAAGCCTTTTGAAAATCCAAATATACCACATCCACTGGCTCTCCCCTATCCACTCTACTAGATACATCTTCAAAAAATTCTCTAAGATTTGTCAGACACGATTTTCCTTTCACAAATCCATGCCGACTTTGTCCGATGATTTCACCGCTTTCCAAATGTGCTGTTATCACATCTTTGATAACCGACTCTAGCATTTTCCCCACCACCGATGTCAGGCTAACCGGTCTATAATTCCCTGGTTTCTCTCTCACTCCTTTTTTAAAAAGTGGGGTTACATTAGCCACCCTCCAATCCTCAGGAACTAATCCAGAATCTAAGGAGTTTTGAAAAATTATCACTAATGCATCCACTATTTCTTGGGCTACTTCCTTAAGCACTCTGGGATGCAGACCATATGGCCCTGGGGATTTATCTGCCTTTAATCCCTTCAATTTACCTAACACCACTTCCCTACTAACATGCATTTCCCTCAGTTCCTCCATCCCACTAGACCCTCGGTCCCCTATTTCTGGAAGATTATTTATGTCCTCCTTAGTGAAGACAGAACCAAATTAGTTATTCAATTGGTCTGCCATGTCCTTGTTCCCCATGATCAATTCACCTGTTTCTGACTGTAAGGGACCTACGTTTGTCTTAACCAATCTTTTTCTTTTCACATACCTATAAAAGCTTTTACAGTCAGTTTTTATGTTCCCTGCCAGCTTTCTCTCATAATCTTTTTTCCCTTTCCTAATTAAGCCCTTTGTCCTCCTCTGCTGGTCTCTGAATTTCTCCTAGTCCTCAGGTGTGTCGCTTTTTTTTTGCTAATTTATATGTTTCTTCTTTGGACTTGATACTATCCCTAATTTCCCTTGTCAGCCACGGGTGCACTACCTTTCCTGGTTTATTCTTTTGCCAAACTGGGATGAACAATTGTTGTAGTTCATCCATGTGATCTTTAAATGCTTGCCATTGCATATCCACCGTCAACCCTTTAAGTATCATTTGCCAGTCTATCTTAGCTAATTCACGTCTCATACCTTCAAAGTTACCCTTCTTTAAGTTCAGAACTTTTGTTTCTGATTAACTATGTCACTCTCCACCTTAATGAAGAATTCCACCATATTATGGTCACTCTTGCCTCGCACAACAAGATTGCTAACTAACCCTTCCTCATTGCTCAATACCCAGTTTAGAATGGCCTGATCTCTAGTTGGTTCCCTGACATGTTGGTTCAGGAAATCATCTCGCATACATTCCAAGAAATCCTTTCCCCAGCACCCTTACCAATTTGGTTCACCCAATCTATATGTAGATTGAAGTCACCCATTATAACTACTGTTCCTTTATTGCATGCATTTCTAATTTCCTGTTTAATGCCATCCCCAACCTCACTACTACTGTTAGGTGGCCTGTACACAACTCCCACCAGCGTTTTCGGCCCCTTAGTGTTATGCAGCTCTACCCATATCGATTCCACATCCTCCAAGCTAATGTCCTTCCTTTCTATTGCGTTAATCTCCTCTCTAACCAGCAATGCTACCCCACCTCCTTTTCTTTCCTGTCTATCCCTCCTGAATATTGAATATCCCTGGATCTTGAGCTCCCATCCTTGGTCACCCTGGAGCCATGTCTTTGTGATCCCAACTATATCATCTTCATTAATAACTATCTGCACATTCAATTCATCCACCTTGTTACGAATGCCCCTCGCATTGACTCACAAAGCCTTCAGGCTTGTTTTTACAACACTCGTAGCCCTTATACAATTATGTTGAAAAGTGTTACCGGGACTTGAGAAACTGAGTTACAGAGAAAGGTTAAATAGGTTAGGGCTTTATTCCCTGGAGCATAGAAGAATGAGGGGAGATTTGATAGAGGTATATCAAATTATGATGGGTATAGAGTGAATGCAAGCAGGCTTTTTCCATTGAGGCTAGGGGAGAAAAAAAACCAGAGGACATGGTTAAGAGTGAAGGGGGAAAAGTTAAAAGGGAACATTAGGAGGGGCTTCTTCACACACAGAGTGGTGAGAGTGTGGAATGAGCTGCCAGATGAAGTGGTAAATGTGGGCTCACTTTTAACATTTAAGAAAAACTTGGGACAGGTACATGGATGAGAGTTGTAAGTAGGAATATGGTCCAGGTGCAGGTCAGTGGGACTAGGCAGAAAAATGGTTCAGCACAACCAAAAAGGGCCAAAAGGCCTGTTTCTGTGCTGTAATGTTCTAAGGTTCTATGGGTGATAACTGTTCCTGAACCTGGTGGTGCGGGACCTGATGGTTGAGGGGTAATAACTGTTCCTGAACCTGGTGGTGTGGGACCTGGTGGTTGAGGGGTAATAACTGTTCCTGAACCTCATTATGTGGGATCGGAGGCTGATCTTTCAGGATTCCAGCAAAGGGAAGGGTGGGTATTGAACTCATTCCTCAGGTATCCTTGCCAAAAGTACTCCATTCTTACAGATCCCAAAACATTCCTTGTGAACTCCCTGGAAACAACAGCACAGGATGAGATGTACTGTGTTCCCTAGTTCTTCCCACCCCACCTCTGAACTTTCAGCAAAAAACAGAATCCCAGCAATGGTAGCAGCAGAGGTCATCCTGCACACTTTTCAGTCCTAGACAGACCACTGCTAAGAACCTGCTCTACTTGTTATCCTCTCCGGATGGAATGCTGGTACCGGGGAAGTGGCTGAAGCAGGTCCAACTCAGTCATTTCAGAAGAACTTGGTAGGTACATGAAGGGAAGGAGGATATGGGCTGACCAGAGTAAAATTAGTTGGGTTGGTGAGGATTGATTAATCTGAGGGGCCTTCATCTGTGCTGTCTTGTTTTATAAGTTTCCTTAAGTTTATTATAGCCGGGGTGGTAATGAGGACAAGCTCCCACTACCTATTAAATGACGAGCACCTCAAATAGCCTCTGACATCCAAGTCCAGCTGCTGGCCTTCATGTGTAGCTTAGCTACTAAGCCCGGTGAAACTATTTCTACTGACAGGAGAAGGGACAAAGGCAGGTTACTGGCACATTAAAACCAGCTCCTTCGGGCAGATAAGGCTCATCAGCTGTGCTTGACAGCTCATCTAGAAGGAAAACTCTTATCTCAAACCTGCACTGCCTTCCAGCTATACCCGCCCAGAGGGAAGACTTTAGGAGTAAACTGGGAGGCAAAAATGCAGAGCCGGAGTCCCTAAGGCAGTACTACATTGAGTTCAATGTTGTTACCAAACTGTATCTGTCTCCACTGTTCCTTCGGGTTCATCAGATGCCTGGAAAGGGGTTATATCCATGGTTAATACTGACTGACGGAGGTCCTCACCTCATTGTTTTATGACCATGATTATAATTCCTTCCCTTTACTGTCTTAAACTTTGTAAAACACCAATAAATTTTTTTTAAAGTCCCAGGCCTATATAACAGGTAACTCAAAGACAGGTTAAACAAGTTTTGAAGATATTTTTAATGGAAGGAATTCTGGAACATTGAATACTTACTTACTGAATACTTACTGATACGGGACAGAGCAGACCCTTTGGTTCTACAAGCCACACCACCCCAGGAACCCCCAACAAAACCGATTAAACCCGAACCTAATCACAGGACAATTTATAATCATCAATTAACCTACCCGGTATATCGTTGGACTATGGGAGGAAACTGGAGAACCTGGGAAAAACACATGCATTCCATGGGGAGGAATGTATAGACGGCACCAGAATTGAACTCTGAAATGCCGGGAGGTGTAACAGCATCACACTAACTGCTACACTACCGTAGTACCTCAAACAGGGAGGTAGGGTCCTAAAGACAGCTTCTTAGCACACTGGTCTTTGTCCTGAATACAGAAGTTGGGCTGTTATGTAGAAGTTGTATTAGACATTGATAAGGCCTAACGTGGAGTATTGTGTCTAGTTCTGGTCACCTACCTACAGGAAAGATGAGAGTAAGATTGAAAGAGTGCAATGAAATTTACCAGGATGCTGCCAGGACTTGAGTTATAAGGAAGGGTTGAATAGGTTAGGACTTTATTCCTTGAGTGTAGGAGAATGAGGGGAGATTTGATAGAAGATAAATTGAGGGGTAGAGATAGGGCAAATGCAAGTCGGCTTTTCCTACTGAGATTGGGTGAGACTGCAACTAGGGGTTAAAGGCAACATATTTAAGGGGAACATCTTCATTCAAAGGATGGGGAGACTGGGGAATGAGATGCCAGAGGAAGTGATGGATGCAGATTCAATTTTAACATTGAAGAGAAGGTTGGATAAGTACTTGGATGGGATGGTCCAGGTGCAGGTTGATGGGACTAGGCAGAATAACAGTTTGGCACAGATTAGATAAACTCTGCAATGGATGGTCCCAAGCTCAGGTGCAAGAGGAGCTACTCCACCCAGTGGTACAGAAACACCAACAGCTGATCCAAAGTCCTCATCCCTGGGAGAGGAGGAACTTCACCTAGAAGCTGTATGAAACCATGAGGTGAAAGCAGAAGCCACAGGGTTGATCAACCTTCCATTGGCCTGGGTAGAGAGTTCTGACGAGCCACTGCCAGTGGCCTGTGCCCCAGGTGGGTTAGATGGTCTGAAGTGTATGTTTCTGTGCTGTTGAACCCTACACATCTACACTTTCAGAAGTGAGATGTCAACAGTGAGCAGCAATGTGAAGAACAGGTGGTACTTGGTGAGTGTGTGGTAACAACATCAAGGTTCTAGGTGAAGTTTATCACCAATCAGAAGAGCTTGGTGATGAGAAAAGTACAGGATAGGCTCTGAACACAAGTGTCTCAACAATGAGATAACAACCAGCAGACTTTACATAAAGATCTTCACAGCACCATACTTACATTGAAGTAGATCTCAGCATGTTGATAGGCCTTCATCGCCCACATCATTTCAACGTTGGCCTGCAAAATGGAGACAAATTCAACAAGTGAATTTAGTTCCACAGAACAACGGCAATACTCCAGTCATAGTAAATGGCAGTCATGAAACATGAAAGCAGAATACTGTTATAATTTCCAGTTCTTTCCCACTACTAAGACCTTGTGACCCATTTCCAAAGTTTGAACACATTTCCAAAGAAAACTTCTCCAATAAAACAGTTACAAATAATGTAAATAATACTACCAGCAACTAGGTAATCAGAAGAGATCTGACAATCAGTATGTAGCATTTCATTAAAAACTAGCCTCCAAGCAACTATATCGTACGTTAGTTGGCATTTATGGATCTGGATATGCCTTTGATGAGGTCGCGACAATCCAACCATTTGCTCCAAGTAACACCTTCTCACTGCAGACACAGAACATTACAATACAGTACTGGCCATTCAGCCCACATTACTGTACAGACCCTTTAACCCTCTCCAAGATCTATCAAATCCTTCCCTACATTTTTCTATCATCCATGTGCCTATCTGAGAGTTTCTTAAATGTACCTAATATATCTGTTTGACAACCTCTGCCAGCACATTCCACACAATTACCAATCTCTGTGTAAAAAACCTGCCTTTGACATTCCCCATATATTTCCTTTACAACACCTTAAAATTATATCCCCTCATATGAGCAAATTCCACCCTGGGAAAAAGTCTCTGACAATGCCTCTTATCATCTTGTGCACTTCTACCAAGTCATCTCTCATACTCCTTCACTCTAAAGAGGAAATCCTAGCTTACTCAACCTATCCTCATAAGGCACGCTCTCTAATCCAGGCAGCATTGTGGTAAAACTCCTCCACAACCTCTCTAAAGTTTCCATACCCTTCCTGTAATGAGGTTTCCAGGTCAGAACACACTATTCCAAGTTCAGTCTAACCAGGGTTTTATACAGCTGCAACATTATCTTGCGGCTCTTGAACCCAATTTCCCGACTAATGAAGACCAACATGTGACCCTCATCACATACCTCCCACTGGCTGGAGGAGAACACCAGCTGAAAGGAGAACTGAAGTCATCAACTGAAACAGTACATCAGATGGAATCATGGACAAAGGGGTGAAGAAACAGCCCTGCCACTTGTAAAGTCCATTTCACAAGGCTGGAGAGAAACAGAAGCTACATCAAGTGTGATGCAAAGTCAGTGATACCGTTGCCAAGTTTGCAGATGATACGAAGATTGGTGGAGGGGCAAGAGGTGTCAAGGAAGGATGCAGAAGGACTTAAGCAGATTAAGAGAATGGGCAAGAAGGTGACAAATGAAATATTGTGTTGGAAAATGCATAGTCATGCACTTTGGTAGTCGAGATAAATGTGCGGATTGTTCTCTAAACGGGGAGAAAATCCAGGACTCTGAGATGCAGAGGGACTTGGGAGTCTTTGTGCAGAACACTATGAAGGTTAACTTGCAGGTTGACTCAGTGGGGAGGAAAGCAAATGCGATGTTAGCATTCATTTCAAGAGGTCCAGAATACAACAGCAGGATGTGATGCTGAGATACTGGTGAGGCCTCACCTTGAGTACTGTGAACAGTTTTGGGCCTCTCATCTTAGAAAAGATGTGCTGGCATTGGAGAGTGTCCAGAGGAGGTTCACAAGGATGATTCCAGGAATGAAAGGGTTATCATACGAGGAACGGTGGATGGCTCTGGGTCTGTACTCACTGGAATTCCAGAAGAATGAGAGGGGATCTCATTGAAACCTTTTGACTGTTGAAAGGCCTAGATAGAGTAGATGTGAAAAGGATGTTTCCCATGGTGGGAGAGTCTAGGACAAGAGGGCAAGCCTCAGGATAGAAGGGCACCCCCCTCAGCCTCCTTCACTCCAAGGAAAAGGATCCCAGCCTGTCCAGTCTCTCCTCATACCTCAAGGTTCCAATGCCGGCACCCATTTGTGGATCACTTCTGCTCCCCCTCCACACCCTTCCTAGTGTATGCCAGCTGAAACGTAGCTGATTCCAGAGTCCGTTTCATCAACATCTGTAATAGCTGTCAATTCTTGTACTCGGTACCCTTTCTGAGTAGGGGAATTAAAGGTTATGGGGGAAAAGGCAGGTATGTGGAAATGAGTCTATGGCCAGACCGCCATGAACTCATTGAATGGCGGAGCAGGCTCAACGGGCCAGCTGGCCGACTCCTGCACCTGTTTCTTATGAAACCTGGCAAACCTATCTATCTGTTGCCACTTGCAGGGAACCACATACCTGGGTCCTGAAGGGTTTCAGCCCGAAACGTCAACTGTTTACATTTTCCCATAGGTGCTGCCTGCCTGACCTGCTGAGTTCCTCCAGCATTGTGTGTGAGTTGCTTTGCATCCCTAGCATCTGCAGATTTTCTCGTGTTTGTGAACCACATACCTGTAACCCCTTGGTCTCCCTATTTTACAACACACTCTGACTTTTCTGTGTATCTCCTGACTTGATTTAACTTCCCAAGATGTATCACTTTGCAATTGTCTGAGTTAAATTTTATATGCCATTCCTCGGCCAAGGTGCAAAGCACAATACATTTCGTCTCACAGGACACAAAAAGTTGCAATCTATATGGAGTAGGTGGATAGTTAGGGGGACAGATAGGAGGTTCTGTGGAAGAGATCGAGAATCCTGGATGGTCTGTTGCCTCCCTGGTGCCAGTGTCGGCAATATCTCAGATCAAGTTCTCAGTATTCTCAAGAGGGAGGGTGAGTATATATAGGGACCACGACATGGGTAGGAAGAGTGAGGAGGTCCTGAAAGGTGAGTTTAGGGAGCTAGGTGCCAAGTTAAAGGACAGGACCTCCAGGATAGCAATCTCAGGATTGCTATCAGTGCCACGTGCAGGTGGGTTTAGAAATAGTAAGATAGTGCAGATCAACACGTGGCTGAAAACATGGTGCAGGAGGGAGGGCTTCAGATTTATAGTTAATTGGGCAGTTTTCCAGGGAAGGTGGGACCTGTTCCAGCGGGACGGTTTACATCTGAACTGGAGGAGGACAAATATTCTTACAGGTAGGTTTGCTAGAGAGGCTCCAGTGGATTTAAACTAGACGTGAGGGGGGAGGGGAACCAGAGTGTAGGAACAGATGTATGGGAGAAGGAAGAAAAAGAAGACAGTAAAGTTCTTTGTACTGTTAGAAATAAACAGAGCGGAAGAGGTGGAGAATTTCTTAAATGCATTTATTTTAATGCTAGGAGCAATGTAAGAAAGGTGGATGAGCTTAGAGCATGGGTTGGTACCTGGAAACATGATGTTGTAGCTATTAGTGAAACATGGTTGCAGGAAGGGAGTGATTGGCAACTAAATATTCCTGGATTTCACTGCTTCAGGTATGATAGAATCGGAGGGACAAGAGGGGGAGATGTTGTGTTGCTTGTCAGAGAAAATATTACAGCGGTGCTCAGGCAGGATAGATTAGAGGGCTCGTCTAGGGAGGCTATTTGGGTGGAATTGAGGAATGGAAAAGGTGTAGTAACACTTATAGGGGTGCATTATAGACCACCTAATGGGGAGTGAGAATTGGAGGAGCAAATTTGCAAGGAGGTAGCAGATATTAAGAGGAATAGACAAAGTGGACAGCCAGCGCCTCTTCCCCAGGGCACCACTGCTCAGTACAAGAGGACAAGGCTTTAAGGTAAGGGGAGGGAAGTTCAAGGGGGATATTAGAGGAAGGTATTTCACTCAGAGAGTGGTTGGTGCGTGGAATGCACTGCCTGAGTCAGTGGTGGAGGCAGATACACTAGTGAAATTTAAGAGACTACTAGACAGGTCTATGGAGGAATTTAAGGTGGGGGGTTATATGGGAGGCAGGGTTTGAGAGTCGGCACAACATTGTGGGCCAAAGGGCCTGTAATGTGCTGTACTGTTCTATGTTCCATATTTGTAGTAAGCATAGGGTTGTGATTGTGGGAGATTTTAATTTTCCACACATAGACTGGGAAGCCCATACTGTAAAACGGATGGATGGTTTGGAGTTTGTAAAATGTATGCAGGATAGTTTTTTGCAGCAATACATAGAGGTACCAACTAGAGAAGGGGCAGTGTTGGATCTTCTGTTAGGGAATGAAATAGGTCAGGTGACGGAGGTATGTGTTGAGAAGCACTTCAGGTCCAGTGATCACAATGCCATTAGTTTCAATATAACTATGGAGAAGGATAGGACTGGACCCAGGGTTGAGATTTTTGATTGGAGAAAGGCTAACTTTGAGGAGATGCAAGAAGATTTAGGAGGAGTGGATTGGGACAATTTGTTTTATGGGACGGACATAATAGAGAAATGGCGGTCATTTAAAGGTGAAATTTTTTTTTAATTCGTTTTTTTTTATATATTTTCTACATCGCTACAGATTTAAAAAAACCCAGATCAAAATGAAGAACATTAATACAGTGCAAAGATAAACATATAATAATAATATAATACAAAAAAAGATGATTGAGAAAGCACCCAAATTGAAGACATGTAAAATTAGTATCCTCCCCAAGCCCAGCAACAAAAAAGAACTCCAGACCAACCACAACACAATATAAATCAGGACATTCAAACCCCCAAAACTGTAAATACACTTAGCAACAGAAGATATTAATGCCTACTACAAAAAAAAAGGAGCTGAAAGCAAGGGACCAAAAAAAAAACCTTAGTTAAGAGGAAGGTTATGAAAGTACTCAATAAAAGGTCCCCAGACCTTATGGAACTTTATATCCGAATTAAGAACTGAATAATTAATTTTTTCAAGGTCTAAGCAGGACATAATATCATTAAGCCATTGAGCATGTGTGGGCGGGGCAACATCTCTCCATCTAAGGAGGATTAAACGTCTAGCCAGGAGAGAAGCAAAAGATAATATTCGACACTTAATCGAACTCAGATGTAAATCTGTCTCACCCAAAAAACCAAACAAAGCAATTAAAGGGTTAGGTTCTAGGTGGTGATTCGGAATATAAGATAACGTTATGAAGACACCTTTCCAAAATTTCTCCAAGCTAGGACAAAACCAGTACATATGAATGAGAGAGGCCTCACCCTTTTGCATTCATCACAAAGACTAATATTAGGGTAAAATCGAGATAATTTAGATTTAGACATATGGGCTCTATGAACAATCTTAAACTGTAAAAGGCAATGGCGAGCACAAAGAGAGGTTGAATTAACCGATTTGAGAATCGAGTCCCAAGTCTCATCAGATAAGGAGATATTTAAATCATGCTCCCAAGCTATTCTAATTTTCTCCACAGGGGCACGTTAAAGGTGAAATTTTGAGGGTACAGAATCTTTATGTTCCTGCTATTGAAAGGAAAGGTTAAAAGTTTGAGAGAGCCATGGTTTTCAAGGGATATTGGAAACTTGGTTAGGAAAAAGAGAGAACTAAAATAAATATAGGCAGCATGGAGTAAATGAGGTGCTCGAGGAATTTAAAGAATGTAAGAAGAATCTTAAGAAAGAAATTAGAAAAGCTAAAAGAAGATACGGGGTTGCTTTGGCAAGTAAGGTGAAAATAAATCCAAAGGGTTTTTACTGTCATATTAATAGCAAAAGGATAGTGAGGGATAAAATTGGTCCCTCAGAGAATCAGAGTGGACAGCTATGTGTGGAGCCAAAAGAGATGGGGGAGATTTTGAACAATTTCTTTTCTTCAGTATTCTTAAGGAGAAGTATATTGAATTGTGTGAGGTAAGGGAAACAAGTAGGGAAGTTATCAAAATTATGACGATTAAAGAGGAGGAAGTACTGATGCTTTCAAGGAATATAAAAGTGGATAAATTTCCAGATCCTGACAGGATGTTCCCTAGGACCTTGAGGGAAGTTAGTGTAGAAATAGCAGGGGCTCTGACAGAAATATTTCAAATGTCATTAGAAACGGGGATGGTGCCAGAGGATTGGCGTATTGCTCATGTGGTTCCATTGTTTAAAAAGGGTTCCAAGACTAAACCTAGCAATTATAGGCCTGTCAGTTTGGCGTCAGTGGTGGGTAAATTAATGGAAAGTATTCTTAGAGATGGTATATATAATTATCTGGATAGACAGGGTCTGATTAGGAAGTCAGCATGGATTTGTGCGTGGAAGGCCATGTTTGACAAATCTTACTGAATTTTTTGAAGGGGTTATGAGGAAAGTTGACAAGGGTAAAACAGTGAATGTTGTCTATATGGACTTCAGTAAGGTCTTTGACAAGGTTCCGCACGGAAGATTAGTTAAGAAGGTTCAATCGTTAGGTATTAATATTGAAGTAGTAAAATGGATTCAACAGTGGCTGAATGGGAGATGCCAGAGAGTAGTGGTGGATAACTGTCAGGTTGGAGGCCGGTGACTAGTGGTGTGTCTCAGGGATCTGTACTGGGTCCAATGTTGTTTGTCATATACATTAATGATCTGGATGATGGGGTGGTAAATTGGATTAGTAAGTATGCAGGTGATACTAAGGTAGGTGGCGTTGTGGATAATGAAGTAGGTTTTCAAAGTTTGCAGAGAGATTTAGGCCAGTTAGAAGAGTGGGCTGAACGATGGCAGATGGAGTTTAATGCTGATAAGAGTGAGGTGCTACATTTTGATAGGAATAATCCAAATAGGACATACATGGTACATGGTAGGGCACTGAAGAATGCAGTTGAACAGAGTGATCTAGGAATAATGGTGTATAGTTCCCTGAAGGTGGATTCTGATGTGGATAGGGTGGTGAAGAAAGCTTTTGGTATGTTGGCCTTTATAAATCAGAGCATTGAGTATAGGAGTTGGGCTGTAATGTTAAAATTGTACAAGGCATTGGTAAGGCCAAATTTGGAATATTGTGTACAGTTCTGGTCACCGAGTTATAGGAAAGATGTCAACAAAATAGAGAGAGTACAGAGAAAATTTACTAGAATGTTACCTGGGTTTCAGCACCTAAGTTATAGGGAAAGATTGAACAAGTTAGGTCTTTATTCTTTGGAGCGTAGAAGGTTGAGGGGGACTTGATAGAGATATTTAAAATTATGAGGGAGATAGATAGAGTTGACGTGGATAGGCTTTTTCCATTGCGAGTGGGGAGATTCAAACAAGAGGACATGAGTTGAGAGTTAGGGGGCAAAAGTTTAAGAGTAACATGAGGGGGAATTTCTTTATTCAGAGAGTGGTAGCTGTGTGGAATGAGCTTCCAGTAGAAGTGGTAGAGGCAGGTTCAATATTGTCATTTAAAGTAAAATTGGATAGGCATATGGACAGGAAAGGAATGGAGGGTTATGGGCTGAGCGCAGGTCAGTGGGTCTAGGTGAAAGTAAGCATTTGGCACGGACTAGAAGGGCTGAGATGGCCTGTTTCCGTGCTGTAATTGTTATATGGTTAGGTGGAGGGTCAGGCAGTGCTGAGGAAGCAGGGTATCTGCAGAACAATTACACAGATTATGAGAATGGGCAAAGAAGTGACAGATGGAATAGTGTTGGGAAGCGTATGTTCATGCACTTTTGTAGAAGTAATAAAAGCATAGGCTAAAATCAAAGGACAGAGTACACTCCCCCCCCCCCCCCCATATACATGAAGAAGTAGTAGAAAGTGTGGAAAACCTGAAGTTCCTTGGAGTTACGTTGTCAAAACAGCTGACATGGACCCCCAACACCTCGCTGACGTGGACCCCCAACACCTCGCTGACGTGGACCCCCAACACCTCGCTGACGTGGACCCCCAACACCTCGCTGACGTGGACCACCAACACCTCGCTGACGTGGACCACCAACACCTCGCTGACGTGGACCCCCAACACCTCGCTGACGTGGACCCCCAACACCTCGCTGACGTGGACCACCAACACCTCGCTGACGTGGACCCCCAACACCTCGCTGACGTGGACCCCCAACACCTCGCTGACGTGGACCCCCAACACCTCGCTGACGTGGACCCCCAACACCTCGCTGACGTGGACCCCCAACACCTCGCTGACGTGGACCCCCAACACCTCGCTGACGTGGACCACCAACACCTCGCTGACGTGGACCTCCAACACCTCGCTGACGTGGACCACCAACACCTCGCTGACGTGGACCCCCAACACCTCGCTGACGTGGACCCCCAACACCTCGCTGACGTGGACCCCCAACACCTCGTTGACGTGGACCCCCAACACCTCGGTGACGTGGACCCCCAACACCTCGGTGACGTGGACCACCAACACCTCGCTGACGTGGACCACCAACACCTCGCTGACGTGGACCCCCAACACCTCGCTGACGTGGACCCCCAACACCTCGCTGACGTGGACCCCCAACACCTCGCTGACGTGGACCCCCAACACCTCGCTGACGTGGACCCCCAACACCTCGCTGACGTGGACCCCCAACACCTCGCTGACGTGGACCCTCAACACCTCGCTGCTTGTAGAAAAGGCACAACAAAGACGCTTCCTCCTCAGAAAGCTGAAATGGGCCAAACTCCCACAAAAGCTGTTGCTTAACTTCTACAGAAGCACAACTGAAACCATCCTGACCAACAATGCCACAGTGTGGTATGCCAGCTGCACAGCCACTGAACGACAAGACCTGCATCGTGTGGTGAAGGCGGCCCAGCGAACTGTCAGGATGGAGCTCCCAGGACTGGACACCATCTGTTCCAGCAGACTCAGGAGGAAAGCAATCAGCATAACCTGAGACACCACACACCCCGGCCACTCCCTGTTTGACCCACTGCCATCCAGCAAAAGGTTCGGGACACTAAAAGCCAGAATAAATAGAGTGAGGAACAGCTTCTACCCCAGAGCTGTGGCCTCCATCACACCATTCCCACAGAACAATAACTGAAACTGTGAGCACACACATGCACACACAAGGACTCAAATACTTGCACTAACGGCACTTTGTGCATTACTGTGATATTCTGGTGCTGCTGCAAGTTATTTTCTGCTACTTATCTATTTAATCCTGTTTTTCTATTATGGTCTTGTTTTTATCTACTGCTTTGTTTGATTGCCTGAGAGGAAGCCAAACAGAGTTTCATTGTACCTATGTATAATGACAATAAAGATCATTCAATTCAATTCAATATACTCTAAACCAGGAGCAATTTTTTTAAAAATCAGGGGTGCAAAGGGACTTGGGAGTCCTTGTCTAGGGTTCCCTAAGCTTGCAGGTTGAGACAGCAGTAAGGAAGGCAAATGCAATGTTAGCATTCATTTTGAAAGGACTGGAATACAAAAGCAAAGATGTAAAAAGCATTGGTCAGACTACACTTGGATTATTGTGAGCAGTTATGGGCTCCCTATCAAAGAAAAGATATGCTGGTATTGGAGAGGGTCCAGAGGAGGATCACAAGAATGATTCAAGAATGAAAAGTTTAAATTATGAAGAGGATTTGATGGCTCTGGGCCTGCACTCGCTGGAATTTAAATGAATGTATCAGGGGGGAGGGGAGGAATCTCATTGAAGCCTATCAAATATTGAAAAGCCATGGACATGGAGAGGGTTTTCTCTCAGATCAGCGGACAGAGCTTCAGAAGAGAGGGCCATCCGATCAGAACAGAGATTAGGAAAAATTTCTTTAACCAGAGGCTGGTGAATCTGTGGAATTCATTGCCACAGATGGTTGTGGACACCAAAGTAATTGGGTATATTTAACTCGGAGGTTGATAGGTTTTTGACTAATAGACAATAGACAATAGACAATAGGTGCAGAAGTAGACCATTCGGCCCCTCGAGTCTGCACCGCCATTCTGAGATCATGGCTGATCATTCACTATCAATACCCAGTCCCTGCCTTGTTCCCTTATCCCTTGATTCCCCTATCCATCAGATATCTATCTAGCTCCTTCTTGAAAGCAGGGTGTCAAAGATTATGGGGCGAAGGCAGGAGAATGTGGTTGAGAGAGAAAATAAATCAGCCATGGAACAGACTCAAAGGGCTCAAGGGCCTAATTCTGCTGCTATGGTCTTATTTCTGAACAGTCAATGAACCCATGAGCACTGGGGCACTATTTGATTTTTGTACTGTATTTTTGTAACATAAAGTAATTTTTATGTCTTACAGCTATCACAAAACAAATTTCACAACATGCCAGTGACATTAAACCTGATTGTGATTCAGCCCCACAACCACCATACATTGGCATGCATAGAATAACTTCAAAGTTAACAAAACTGTCATCAATCTAAAAGGTCCAAAAAGATCCAATACTCACATCATTCCCATAGGCATCAGCCGGCAGAGAGAGTGCCTGTGCCGCTGACATCAATTCAGCACCGCCCTGGAAAGGATACAGAAAAACAAGCAGTGGTCAGGTTGTGGCAGTGAGAAGGAGCACATAGCAGTCAGATTGTCAACAAAAAGAAACAGGCAGCAATCAAGATGTGTCAGCCAGAAAGAACAGGCATGTCAGATTATCAGCAAGAAGGAACAGGCAGCCATCAGACAATGTCAGCAAGGAACAGGCCGCTGTCAGATTGTGTCAGCAAGGAACAGGCAGCGGTCAGGTTGTATCAACAAGGAACAGGCAGCGGTCAGGTTGTATCAACAAGGAACAGGCAGCGATCAGGTTGTATCAACAAGGAACAGGCAGCCGTCAGACTGTGTCAGGAAGGAACAGGCAGTTATCAGACTGTGTCAGTAAAGAACAGCCCACTGTTAGATTGTGTCAGCAAGGGAACAGGCAGCTGTCTGCGTGCGTCTGTAAGAAAGAACAGGCAACCGTCAGATTTTGTCAGCAAGTGAATCTTGTAACCCAGCTATAGGAACAACTCGCTAAAGTGCTACATAGGGAAATGATTATGTGTCATTTATATCGAAGATAAGAGTAGAAACAACGCCAAGAAGACAAATATTGAAACAAGGGAAAGGGAAAAGCAGTCAAGCACTGATTTGAAAGTGTGTGTTACAATACAGAATGGTCAAATCAGTGCCATAACGCACTCACCCTTCTTCCCAACCACACACCCCTCCACCCCGTTCCCTTCCCCCTCCCATCGTCGGGCTTCTGACACTCTCTGGCCCCGTGAATTGCCGGAGGAGGGGTAGAATGGGGCGGCCCCCGGTCCCAGTCCCCAGAACCTCTGCCCCTCGGGGCACTCCCTTACCAGTGCTCCAGCCCCGCTGCCGGCCATGCTGCGCCGCACTTCCTGTCCCGGGGTCAGGGGTCAGGCGCGCTCATTCCTTATTTTCCAGGACGGAATTAATTTCTGTTTCGGGTCCCGGTGTCGGGAGTGGAGGGGGAGCGGGAGGTACTGGGAGGTTTGAGGGGGTGAGGGTGAGGGGTGTCCGGGGAGGTGGGGACGGGGGTGGGGCGGGGTCAGGGTTCACCGTTCCCGATCCTCGTCTTGTTCCCGGTCCTGGTCCCGGCACTTTGTTCCCTTCGCCCTGTCGCCGATCGGACGCGGACGCGGCCGCCGCCGATCCGGAGCCGGAGCCGGAGCCGGAGCCGGAATCAGGCGGGCGGCGATATATCTGCATCAGCTCCCGTGGTGCTTCGCCGGTGCCCGGATGTCTCTGTGCCGAGGGTGAAAGAAAGGAGGAGGAGGTTGGCTGGGTGGAAAATACCCTCCGTGGAGGCAGAGAGACACAGGCAGAGGACGAGGGCGAGGGAAGGAAGGGAGGGAGAGGGTGGTTGAGGGCAGGGAGACAGGAAGGAAGGGTAGGAGAGGTAGGGACGGGGAGAGGCAGGGGCTGAGAGACAGTGAAAGGCACAGGAAGTGGAGAAGGAGAGATAGAAGGGAGGCAGGGAGGAGAGAGGGGAGGAAGGACAGACGGGTGGGATTGTAAAGGGAAGGGGAGAAGGGGATGGATTAAAGGGGGAGGATTCGTGTGAGGAAGAAGGGGAAGTGGATAAAATATTCAGGAGAGGGGAAGTTAAGTGCTGAGAGCAGGGGAAAGAAAAGGCCTTCAGATTCAGAGAGGAGGTGGGGAGTGTAATACAGAATCTGACCTCAGGAAGCTCCTCATGTGGGTGACAGATTGACAAGGAGGCAGGGAGGGAGGGGGTAGGGGAGGGTATTGAAGAGTGTTTTAAAGCAGCATATTTGAGGAGGGGTCAAAGGGCAGCTTAATTAATGAAGGAGAGGGGCTTCCTCTTTCTGATTGCAAAGAGGAAACTGGGTTTCCCTCGTGCTCTTCCTGTGGCTGTGAATAATGGACGCTGAATCCATTCTACATGACAAGATCGTGGAATATATGGTAAGTTGAAGGTCCGAGACCTGTGTCAGCTCTTGTGATAATGATTGAACTTGTCAACAGAGACGGTCAGAGGGGTGATAAGGGTTCAGGGGTTGGAGGAATGATGAAATGCGAATTTAATTTGGAACAGCATTTCTTCCATAGTGACCTTTGGGGAAACTGAAGGCAATGGGGTTGTCGGCTTGGGTTGCCAAAGGGTCAGAAGAGTATTGGTGAAAGGTTGTTTGTCAGACAGTGGGGAGGCATCCGGTGTACTGATGCTGGGATCACAGCTGCTATTATACATTAATGATCTGGATATCATGTACAGTGTGTAATTTCAAAGGTGCAAATGACCAGCCCTCCTCAAATCAAGATTGTTTAATGTAATTTCCAGTACACAAATGTAAAGGGAAGCAAAATTATTGTTTCTCTGGATCAGGCACAGCTCAAACAAACACAAAGGTAAACAACGCAATAATAAAATAAACACAATAAATATAAATACGTTACACAGCTTATATACATTGATTGTACATAAAGTGACGCTCAGCAGAGGAGCGTCTGTACATAACTGGTGAGAATGGACGCAGGTACAACGTGCTCTGGCAGAATTGGACAGAAGACTGGCAGCTGATGTATTAATGCTGAGAAGTATGTGACATGATAGCATTGAAGAGGACAAAAACGGGTATGTAATCAGGTTGGGTGTTCATAGGTAGAGTGATAGGAGATAAACAAAGGATGGAATACTAAAGTTTTCTAAGTTGCTGGTTGGGCCCCAGATAGAATCTGCTAACCCGTTCTTGCCCGAGCACTTCCAGAGGGCTGGAGGTTTACTGAATTAGTGCCAGCGCTGAGTTTTTTGTTACGTACAGTCAAAAGAAGTGGCAGGAGGGGAGGGGAACAAAGTGATAGGTGGGTGAGAAAGGTAAAGGCTTGGAGAAGAAGCAATCTGATAGAGGAGAGTGGACCACGGGAGAGACGGAAGGAGGAGAGAAACCGGGGGGGGGGGGGGGGTGATAGGCAGGTGAGGAGAAGAGGTAAGAGGCCAGACTGGGGAATAGAAGAAAAGGGAAGGAGGAGAGGAAAAGAAATGATCAGAAAGAGAAATCAATATTTATGCCATCAGAGACTGAATATGAGGTGTTGCTGTTCCATCGTGAGACGTTATTTTATGGAACAGCTCTGCACAGCAACAGGCCCTTCAGCCCAGAATGTTGTACGAAAGTAATTAAACTAGCAATTAATCTAACTAAAGTAATCCCTCCTCCTGGCACAATGCCTAACCCAATCCCTCCATTCTCTGCACATTCATGTGCCTATCTCAGAGCCACTTCAACCCCTCTATCATATCCGACCCCAGCACCAGTGCGTTCCAAACACCTGTTATAATAAACTTGCCCTGCACACCTCCTTTAAACGCCCTTTCTCATCTTAAATGCATGTCCCCTGGTTTAGACATTTTGGCTAGGGGGCGGGGGTTAATGATACCATCTCTCTAGTCTACTCCTCGTAATATTGAATATTTCTATCCGGTCTCCCCTCAGCCTCCACTGCTGCAGAGAAAACAACCCTAGTCTCTCCAACCTCTTAAAGCTCGTGACCTCTAATCGAGGTGGCATTCTGGTGAACCTTTTCAACAGAACACCCACAAACTGCTGGAGGAACTCAGCAGGTCAGGCAGTATCTATTAATGAGCCAGTGTTTCAGACCAAGACCATTCATTCAAAGTACAAAGTAAACGTATTATCAAAATACATATGTCACTGTATACGACCCTGAGATAATTATTCTTGTGGCATACTTAATAAATCTATAGAATAATAACCATAACAGAATCAATGAAAGATTGCCCAACTAGGGCGTTCAACCATTGTGCAGGAGACGAGACACTCTGCAAACATAAAAGGATGAAATAAACAATAAATATTGAGAACATGAGGTGGAGAATCCTTCAATGCGAGTCCATAGGTTGTGGTTCAGTGATGGAGCAAGTGAAGTTATCCCCTCTGGTTCAAGAGCCTAATGGCTGAGGGGTAATAACTGTTCCTGAACTTGGTGGTGTGAGTCTTGAGGCTCCTGTGCCTTCTTCCTGATGGCAACAGTAACAAGAGAGCATGTCCTGATGATGGATGCTGCTTTCCTGCAACGGTATTTCATGAGATGTGTTGGGGATATATTCTGCACCTTCTCCAAAGACTCGACATCCTTCCTGTAATGGGGCGAACAGAACGAAACAAAATACTCCAGATGCAGTCTAACCAGAGTTTTATCGAGCTGCAGCATAACTTCCCAACACTTGAACTCAGTGGCCTTGACTAACATTGTAGATGAATGTGAGGGTGATGATAGGTAGCTTATACAGGAATAAACAGTCGATGTTTTGGGTCTAGACAGCCAGAATAAGAATTTGGTGGGAGGAGGAGTACAAGCTGGCAGATGGTAAGATGGCAACAGTAAAAAGAGAACATTTTCTAGGTGGTGGGGTACACTGCTTTCCTGCTTCTGTATTTTATGTAGATGTGCAAGGTGGGTTTGTGGGGAGGGGTTGAAGTGAAAAGTGAAAGAAGCAAAGGACTGAAGAAGAAGGATTCTGCTAGGAGAGGAGAGTGGACCAAGGGAGAACAAGAGGAATGAGGGGAACCATAGGGAGGTGATGAGAAGAGAAGAGAGCCAGAAAGGAGAACAGGAAAATAGAGAAGGGGGAGGGTGTAGAAATTACTGGGAGATGGAGAAATTGATGCTCATGCCGTCAGGTCAGAGGTTGGAGAACTGTGAGGTGTAGCTCCTCCAGTTCCCTAAGGAAGGGGGGAGTGCAGGTTGGCAAAGGAAGGGGATGTTAGGGTGATGTAGGTACTGAGAGACACGGACACTGACTGAGTCAGTAAGGGAGAAGTGGTGTTTTGTGAAGGGCAGGAATTATCTTGTGAATTATTTATACTCCTGAATACGATGGGCTTAGCCCTTTAGAGATTGGGTCCAGGTGGTAACAGTGAGCATTTGTGTGTCAAAGTCATCTCGCCCTGGGGAAAATGTCTCTGGTTGTCTATTCTATCTATGCCTTTTATTGTCTTATACATCTCTATCGTCACCTCTCATCCTCCTTCATTTCAAAGGGAAAAGCCGCAGCTCTTTCAACCTCTCCTCATAAGACATGCTCTCCAAAGCAGGCAGCTTTTCATTGGCCTGTGGGTACTCGCTGTGGTTTTTAATCAGATGTGGGAATATTCGATGTGCACTTGTATCACTGTTGCTGCTGATAACAGGTCACCTGCTGTCCCTCAAGGAGCAAAGGAATTCCATAGTTTGGTACTCTGTGGCTGTGGTACCTATGTCATTGAGTATATTTAAAGTGGAGGCTGAGGTTCATGATTAGTCAGGGCGTCAAAGGATACGGGGAGAAGTCTGGAGAATGGGGTTGGGAGGGGTAATAAATCAGCCGTGATGGAGCAGACTTGATGGACCAAATGGCCTGATTCTGCTCCTGTGTTGTGGGGTCACAAAATGAGGCGGCCTTGTTGAAAATATTTGGAGTTCATTCTTTCGTGAGAATTGCAATTAATCCTAAAATAATTAATTTGTCTCTCTTCATTCACACAAGTGATGAGATTGTTCACTCCACAAACTGTGCCCTTGAACTTACACAGGGATTTGTTTCTGTCTCTGCAGCCAGGTTCCGTTCAGAGCATGTAATCTTGGTGACATCACTTATTGCTATAAATCAGTCTGTTTTACCTTCAACAACATTTATGTAGAGTCTCAACCTGGTAAAAACATCTCGGGAGCAGTAACAAACCAAGGAAATGAAAGAAAATAAAGCATTCGCAAGGGTGCTGAGTTCTCAGGACCTGAGTCATAGGGAAAGGTTGAATAGGTTAGGACTTTATTCCCTGAGCCTAGGAGAATGAAAATTATGAGGGTATAGATGGGGTAAATGCAAGCAGGCTTTTTCCACTGAGGTTGGGTGAGACTAGAACAAGAGGTCATAGGTTAAGAGTGAAAAGTAAAATATTTAAGGGAACGTGAGGGGGAACTTCATCACTTGGGGTGGTTTGAGTATGGAATGAGTTGCCAGTGGTAATGGAGGATGAGGGTTCAACAACATTTAGGAGAAATTTGAATAAGTGCATGAATGGGAGAAGTATGGAGGACAATTCCAGGTGTGGGTCAATGGATTAGTTAGAATATCAGTTCTGCATGGACTAGATGGACCGAAGGGCCTGAATGTGTTGTAGTGCTCTACAACCCTAAAATGTTGATGTCCATTCAGAGAAGCAGGTGAACAAAAGCATTTGGTAGGTTAGATGAACAAGAGTTTAGTCAGAGTGCGAGAGAGGTTTCAGCTGTTATTTGAAGAGGTGAGAGCATTGGAGAGTATTTGGAAGGGATAGCCCAGTGTCTAGGTGGCTCAGCAGTGGATTGTGTGCAGGAGACACTGGTGCATGTAGGGCTGGGAGAGCCGAAAGAGATTCCACAGACTTTCCTGAAAATGAGGATGAAAAGTGACATGAGCTTTAGGGCGAGTAGTGAGCCGGTGATATGGATGATGATTAAACAAGGCACACACTGCGGGGATTTGGCTAACTCAAGTCTACTGGGTCAGTGTGCTTCCTCTCCTTGATGGATGGCCTGTACTTTACTGGCTCGTGCACAAGTCCACTCAGTGTATAGTATTGTGCACGTTTGTGCTGTGTGGTCATTGAGAAACCCCTTTCTAACCTCTGTTCACAAGCTACATCATTGTTATTAGGAAAATAAAAACAGTAAATTAGGTCGAGTTTGGAGTAGATTAAAAGGTCGGCACAACATTTTGGACTGAAGAGCCTGTATTGTGCTGTAATGTTCTATGTTTCAAACACAGTGAGGTGACTCTGTTTTCCTTCCCACAGAGGCAGCCTGGCCTGCTAAGATTTTCCAACAGTTTCAGCTCTTTATTTTTAGATTTGCAGCACCTGCGTTTTTTAAATATTTCTGTTGCAGGCGAAGTGTGAGATGTGGCACTGGGGACCACAGCCATGAGTTACCGTGAGCTCTGCTCCAGAGCAGAGATTACAAATTAGCTTTATTTGTCACACATGCATTGAAACATGCAGTGTAATGTCAAATCAGCAAAGATTGTGCTGGGCAGCGTGCAAGTGTCGCCATGTTTCCAGTACCAACACAACATGCCCACAACTTACTAACCCTGACCACATCTTTGGAATGTGGGAGGAACCTAGAGGAAACCCACAAGGTCATGGTGAGAACAGTGGAAATTGAACCCTTTTCAGAGATGGCTGGTGCTGTAATAGTCTTACACTATTATGTCACCCTGTGTTTACTGTACAAGCTCATGATTTGGCCTGATGCTTACAGGAAGCACTGAAGGAGTTCTGAATATTTCCATTCACGGCCCTGATGCATAAACGTAAAACATCCCATGCTGGCTTCTTCCACATTGGTATCTTTCCTGCTGTCCAGGCTCCAAACATAGTCGACCCTCCGTTGATTAAGGTCAACTATGGATGTTGCACCCTAGCTGTCTAGCCAAGGCAGATTGACATGGAGAGCAAGCTGTTTCCCAGGCAGCAGACTTCCTTTCTGCACGCAGCTGATGAATCCAAACAAATGGCAGAGACTGATACAGTTTGGTACCAGGTGCATTGCAAGAGATGCCAGTCAGCATCAACCTCAACATTTAGGGACTCCAGCTCCAACCAGATTTTTCCTCAGGGCTTACTTCAAAAGCCTTTGCCATGAGTGGGTATAGCCGCAAGGCAGCGGAGGTTTGAGATCAGAGTTTTCATCCTCTTAGGCAAGCTGCCAACCACAGCTGACATCCTGATCTGCCTGATAACTGGCCTTAAGGCACCAGTAACCCACCTTTGCCCTGGCACCTGAGAGTAGAAACGGTTCTGCCAGGCTTAATAGCTAAACCACACATGAAGACCAGGAGATGGACTTGGTTGCCAGAGGATATTTGAGACGTACATCATTGGGAAGATTTAATAGGTAGCAAGAGCTTATCCCCAGTATCTTTTCCTGGCTATGACAACCTTAAATAACCAAGCTTATTCCTTAATCGACATTGGGGAAGTGATGGTCAGCCAGTGACAATTAGAATCACAGAATGCTACAGCACAGAAACAGCTCCGGCCTCTGCAGCACACCACCAGACATAGGACTCCATTCAGAGAGGTAACCATGTACTACCACTCTCTGGCTTCTCCCATGAAGTCAATGCCTGATCCAATTTACTACCTCATCTTGAATACCAAGCGTCTGAACCTTCTTGACCATCTCCCATGCAAAACCTTGTCAAGGGCCTTGCTAAAGTCTATGTAGACAATATCCACTGCCTTGCCTTCATCAACATTCCTGGTAACTTTGTCAAAGAACTCTATAAAATTGGTTAAACACGACCTGTCACTCTCAAAGTCGTGTTCTCTATCCCTAATCGGTCCAGTTTTTAGTTCGAGGAATTTTGCTGTGACCAGTTTGCCTGTGATGGACATTTGAGAAGTGTTGTGGGAGGTGCCATAGAAATTCTGGTCTTTTCCAAGCAGATCACACTAAACATTCTATTGATACTTGCCCAGTAGAAACTCCAGCGTGACTGTACTTCCACTTCTCACACCTACTGAAACCTATGCTTTCTGGCAGAGACCCAACAAGTTCTCATGAGTTGGACTTCACCCTGAATTTCCCAGTTTGCTTTAAAGGATCTGGTTGATTGCAGGGTTTGTTTTCTTTCAAACTATCTCTGCCAATCATTTTCGTTTTGGCAAATATACACCTCAGGGTGTATCTCTACTCTGACAGCACTACGTTGCAGCAGCATTGTGGTTGGCTGCCTGCTGGAATCTGGGGCAACTCAAAATGCTGAAGGAACGCAGTGAGTCAGGCTGCCTCTGTGGATGAAGGGTCGCAACCCAAAGCAGTGACTGGCCAGTTGCCTCCATTGGTGCGAAGTTCTGGCAGCATCTTGTGTGTTGATTCTGAAATGGTGCTTGGGAAAAGATTTTCTAAAATAACAAAGCTGAGTTTGTGGTCCTAAGCAGAGGGAGGTCTTGATCAGATAGGGAAATGGACGAAGGAGTGGCAAATGGACTGCAATACAGATAAATGTAAGATGATGTCAGACCAGCACAGGACTTGTATTATGAATGGTGGGACACCAGGGCAGGGGTTCCCAACCCAGGGTCCACTGACCCCTTGCTTATGACATTACTCCATTACACAAGAAGGGTTGGGAAGCCGTGGGCTAGGGAGTGCAACAAAACAGAAGCACTTAGCAGTAAAAGTCTATTGTCAACAAAGGCAGTGTCACAGGTAGACAGGGTGGTGAGAAAGGCAGTTAGTGTCTTTTTACACTACTTACTGAATTTAAATGTTTAAATATAGTTATATTTATTATAATGTATTGCATTGTACTGCTGCCACTTCACGACAAATGTTGGTGATATTAAACCTGATTCTGATTAGCCAGCTCATTGAATTTGGGATTTGGGACATTGTGTCACGTGGGCGTAAGACATTGGTGAGGCCGTGCTTGCTGTACTGTGTATGGTTTTGATCTCCCTGTTATAGCAAAGTGCTTAATCTGGAAAGAATGCAGAAAACATTCATGAGGATGTTGCCAGGACTGGAGGGCCTGGGTCATAGGGAGAGCTTGAGCATGCTAGGTCTTTATTCCTTGGGGCGTAGGAGACCAAGGAGTAACCGTATAGAAATGTTTAACATTATGAAAGGCACATATGAAGTGGGCAGTAACATTCTTTTCTACAAGGTAGGTTAGTCAGAGATCATAAATTTAGAATGAGAGGAAAGATTTGCAAGGGACATAGATCAAAGAAATCTACAGCACATTACAGGCCTTTCGGCCCACAATGTTGTGCTGACCATGTAACCTTTAGAAACTGCCTAGAATTTCCCTACTGCATAGCCCTCTATTTTTCTAAGCTCCATGTACCTATCTAAGAGGCTCTTAAAAGAACCTCTTGTATCCGCTTCTATCACTGCCACCGACAGTGCATTCCATACACCCACCACTCTCTGTGTGAAAAACTTAGCCCTGACATCCCTTCTATAACTGCTTCCAAGCACCCTTAAAGCTATGCCCCCTCGTGTCAGCCATTTCAGCCCTGGGAAAAAGCCTCTGGCTATCCACACGATCAGTGCCTGAGGGGCAGCATTTTCACAGAGAGGGTGATCAGTATATGGAACGAGCTGCCAGAGGATGTGATTGATGCAGGTGATGATAAGAAGCATTTGGGCAGGTATATGAAGGGTCGAAGCTTGGAGGGATATGGGCTGAATGCAGGGTAGGCATAGACTGGGTGGGCCAAGGGCCTGTATTGCTGAATAACTCATACATGTGTGCACAGATACAATGAAAAGCAACGTCACAGACACATCACATTCACCAAGTACATTTTAGTGTATCGCACCCTTAGTGTTCCTGCACTGGGGCAGTGATTAGGGTCATGCCAGTTGATTCAAAAACCAGATAGCTGAGGGGAAGCAGCTGTTCATGAACCTGGTGGTGTGATAGCTGCAGGAAGGTGTAGGCCTTTCGGCCCATTGAGTCTGCTCTGCCGTTCCATCATGGCTGATTTATTATCTCTCTCAACCCCATTCTCCTACCTTCTCACCGTAACCTATGATGCCTGACTAATCAAGAACCTATCAACCTCCACTTTAAATTTACCCAATGACTTAACCTACACAGTCATCTATGGCAATTAATTCTACAGATTCACTACCCCCGGCTAAAGAAATTCCTCATCTGTTCTAAAGGGATATCCTTCTACTGAAAGCACGTCCCCTGGCCCTAGACTTTCCCACTATAGGAATCATCCTCTTCATGTTCATTCTGTCCAGGCTTTTCAATATTTGATATGTTTCAATGACATCCTCCTTCATTGTTCTAAACCTCGGTGAGTACAGGACCAGAGCCATCAAATGCTCCTCATTCGTTAGCCCTTTCATTCCCAGGATCATTCTTGTGAATGTCCTCTGGACCTTCTCCAGTGCCAGCAAATCTTTTATTAGCTACAGAGCCAAAAGCAGCTCTCAGTACTCCACATGAAGTCTGACCGGTGCTTTATAAAGCTTCAGCATTACATCCTTGCTTTTATATTCTAGTCTGCTGGAGATGAATGCTAACATTGCATTTGCCTTCTTCACCACCAACTCAGTCTGCAGAATTTAGTGTTAGTATTCTGTTATGTAGTTAGATCAGCTAAATGTACGATGTGGTAGCAAGGAGGTTTACAGTATCAGCGATTGGAGTTTAATTCCCGCCACTGTCTGTTAGGAGTGTGTACGGTCTTGTTCTGGTCACCTACCTACAGGAAAGATATCAAGAAGATTGAAAAAGTACAGAGAAAATTTACAAGGATGCCAAGACTTGAGGCTCTGAGCTTAGGGAAAGGTTAGGGCTTTATTTCCTGGAGCATAGGAGACTGAAAGGAGATTTGGCATTTAAAATCATGAGGTGTATAGATAGGGTAAATCCAAGCAGGCATTTTCCTCTGTGGTTGGGTGAGACTAGAACTAGAGGTCATGGGTTAAGGGTGAAAGGTGAAATGTTTAAGGGCAATGAAGGGGAACAACTTCACTCTCTGGAGTGAGCTATCAGGGAAAGTGGGTTTGATTTCAACATTTGTGAGAAGTTTGGATGGGTACATGGATGGAGGATAGGGTCCAGGTGCAGGTAGATGAGATAGAGTAGAATAACGGTTTGGCACAGACTGGATTGGTCAAGCGGCCTCTTTCTGTGCTTGTGGTGCTCTATGACTCTAAAGGTGAGCAATAGTGGGATCTGATGTGAAACATTTGACAGTCCAGAAGAAAGTAAAAGACGCAGAGGTGATCTGCTGATGAGGCTGCTCATCCTTGCTGGGACAGTTGGGTAGGGCACTCCTCTCTCCTGGTGCTTACCATGGTCACTATGTGATCAGCCATGCGTTGGTGAGAAGGTGGCATTTCCACAGAGATGATGAAGAACATTCCTGAAATTTCTCTATCCCTGACTCGGGGGAGAGTACATTGTGGGAGTCTGGTACCGGATGTGATCCTCCAGCTGTTTCTGAGTGATGCTTATTGGCTTGTGTGGGTAATAGATTTGAAAAGAATGGGCTGGTGAAGTGTCTCTAGTGCTTGGGCACTTTCTGTTTGTCCTCTGTATCGGAAACGTGCAGGCGGGCAGAGAGTACTACTGCTCAGAAGGCTATGTGCTGTTGACCGACGGCAGGGTCTGGATTCTTGCCGGACTTGGCACCTCATCACAACTTTCCTCGTCTAGGAGTAGTTACTTGAACATTATAGAACAGGGACATGCAAACTAATGTGATTCACAATTCTTTCTCCACAAGGGGAGAACATCTGACTGGGGTACTTTGACCAGTAATATTGAATTGAGCTGAAATGAAATTAAAGTACTCCTTTACCTATCACTTCACAGCTTCACAATTCCTCCTCCTTCCTCCTCACCTGGTCCCACCTATCACCTGCCAGCTTCTCACTTCATTCCCCCCCCCCCCCCCCCTTCACCAACCCACCAACCTTCCACCTCACCTGGTCTCACCTTTGAGCTGCAAACTTGTACCCCTTCACTCCCCCACCTTCTTATTCCGGCTTCTTCCCCCTTCCTTTCGAGTCCTGATGAGGGTCTCTGCCCGAAACATTAACTGTTTATTCCCCTCTACAGATGCTGCTTGACCTGTTGAGTTTATCTAGTATTTTGTGTGTAGCTCTGGATTTCCAGCATCTGCAGAATCCCCAGTGTTTAATAGTTGGAATGTGAAGGTTTTGTGTCAGGCGCTCTGCACCTGTAAGTTTTTCATTGCACCTGTGCTGACATGAGAAACTGGATCAGGAGTCGGCCACCTACCCGCCGAGCCTGCTCCGCCATTCAGGCTGATCTGGCCATGATCTTACTGTACTTGTGCACGTGCGATAAACTCCACTTTGACATTGTGCACTACTGACATGTATTCTCCTTACTGTTTGTGTCTCATAGACTCCATTCTGCCTGTCTCTTCACTCCCCTGTCTCTGATGCCCAGTGGTGTTTGGCTGCACCTTGAGAATCTCCCAGTGCTGATCCTCTGTGTTTTTCTGTGCTCTTTTTCTCTTCTGCTCCTCAGAATGCGTCCGGACACGATGAGCTTAATGAGGCCGAGCCCCCTAAGAAACTTGTATTGGAAAAGAACTCCTTTAACCAGGTGACGATTCCAGTCTACTTTCCGGGAAATCCTCCAGCCCAGGCACAGAAAGGAAGCAAAGCATGTCTTACATTTAGGAATTCCATCACCCATCCAGGATGGAAGATCCCACTTAACCGCTTTGTTCAAACAAACATGGGTTATTTTCCACTGAGATAGGGTGAGACTAGATCTAGAGATCATGGGTTAAAGGTGAAAGGTGACGAGTTTAAAGGGAACTGATGGGAAGTTTTGTCACTTAGGGGTAGAACGGGCTGCCGTTGGAAGTGGTAGATGTGGATTCAATTGCAACGTTTAAGAGAAGCTGGATAGATACATGGATGGGAGAGGTATGGAGGGCTATGGTCCAGGTGTAGATTGATTTTACGAGGCAGTAAAGAGTAGATGGGCTGAAGAGCTTGTTTCTGTGCTGCAATTCTCTTATGACTGGATCTTCTGAGATTATGCATGCTGGTTTAGACAGTGTCTCACCCAAAAGCAACAACTCGTCCTCCAGTGACACTCAAATCAGTTTCCCAAAAAAAACATTAGTTTTACATGACAGAGAGATTTCAAAATGCATACCTTAGGGTACCATCTCCAGAAGGTGTTGAACGCCATGCTGTCTCATATTGGTGAAGACGCTGAAATAATTGTTGTGCAGGCTATCTATCTACATGAATAACGTCATAACTGGTCCCCAACATTAAACAGATGTTTATCATTGCCAAGGCAACATCAAGTTCCAGGGCAAGTTTAATTGTCTTTCAACCAATCATGAATACAGCCAAATGAAACACGGTTACTCCGGGACCACGGAACAAAACACAGTACCAGCAGTCACACACAGCACAACGCATGTAGCACATGTAAGGTAGCAGTAAGCATCTAGCCCAAATCCCTGAACACCGTGTGTGTGGAGGAATTTAAGGTGGGGGGTTATATGGGAAGCAGTGTTTAAGGGTCGGCACAATGTTGTGGGCCGAAGGGCCTATACTGCACTGTACTGTTCTACGTCTGTAGATTGATGATGCATGCAAAGTTGTCGGCGAGAAAAGCCTATAGCGGTCCGATCATGACGCCCTTAAAAAGAAGTGCAGCCGCAAACAAATGCAATCCAGCTTGTCTTCCTCTGAGTGAACTCAGGAAGCCAGGAATGACAGGAGGTCCCATTCTGTTGTCTGGT
This sequence comes from Hypanus sabinus, assembly GCF_030144855.1. NCBI lineage: Eukaryota > Metazoa > Chordata > Chondrichthyes > Myliobatiformes > Dasyatidae > Hypanus > Hypanus sabinus. Next base: position 3,058,195 of record NC_082706.1, read on the forward strand.
TGTGCTGCTGTGTGGGTGACTGAACTGCAGAGCGGCTGATTTCTTCTGACCACATTGAACACCAACACCACCAGCACAGTTTTCCTATTGTGCTCTGGCATTAAGAACTGCCTTTCATAGCTGCCCTCTGACAGTTAGCTCCTCCAACAAGCACACAGCCTCTCACTCCCACCAACAATCTGTCATAGTGATGCCTCCTGTCCAGTGAAGACTTGATTTAATTCGTGAAATAATGAGAAGATAGTTGCAAAGATGATGAGAGGCATTCATCATGTGGATAGCCAGAGGCTTTTTTCCAGGGCTGAAATGGCTAACACGAGGGGGCACAGATTTAAAGTGCTTGGAAATGGGTACAAGGGGTATGTCAGAGGTAAATTTTTCCACACAGAGTGGTGGGTGCATGGAATGCACTGCTAGCAATGCTGGTGGAAGGAGATACAATGGGGTCTTTTAAGAGAGTCTTAGGTACATGGACCTTAAAGAAATAGAGGGCTATGTGGTAGGGTAATTCTAAGCAGCTTCTCGAGTAGGTTACAATGTCGGTGCGGCATTGTAGGCCGAAGGGCCTGTAATTGCTGTAGATTTCTATGCTCTGTGAAACTGAGACCACTCAGCCGGTGATTGGGTGTGGGAAGGGAATCTCGGCCCAGAGTATGTTAGAGGCAGAAATCCTCAGAGCCTCGTGAGAAGAGAAGTGGGCGTTCCTTGCCCCAACATGGACCATGGTGATTGTTTGCCTCACCCCACCTTCCTGAGCTAATTCCACATCCTTTAAAATTCTGCCAACCCCTGCCTTGAACAGCCCCTGATTGCCCAAGTGGGCTGGGTGGGGGGGAGGGATTCAGAGAATTCCAGTGACTTACTGCCGTCTGGGTGAAGAAATCTTCTCACCTGTTGTGGACCAGCCAGCAGGATATCTCATCTACCAAGCTCTTCAAGAATCTTGTATGGTTCAGTAAGATCACTGCTTCTTCTTCTAAACTGAATGGAGTGTAGGTAGCCAGGTGTCTCTGGTTCCTCCAGATGAGATAAACTCCCATCCCAAGTACAAAGTTCAGGATAGTTCACTGAATTCTGTTACCATGACTTGTACACTAGTTCAAGTGTACTCTCACTAAAACACTATGATGGAATGGTTCTGCAGACTCAAGGAGACGAATACCCTAATTGTGCTCCTGTGTCTTCTGGTCTCCGTAAGGTACCTGAATAACTTGCCATGCAGGGACCTGGACCGTTATCTGGGAATGTTTAATTTCGAAGCCAGTTGCAGCCAAAGTAGACACAATGTGCCAGCTGGTCTCTAACTGCAAAGCCTATTGATAGGGGACAATTGAGGGAGGGAGTGTGAACTCTGTGTATCTGCTCCAGATGAAATGAATTTTCAGATGTTTGATTAGTGTATAAATCTGTGCATGGCTGTGGTTTGGTGTTCTATTATCTGCTGGCTTTTGTGCAACGCCAGCCATCACATCAGTCCTCCCAATTCCCTCCTCCTGACAAATGCCTTGTACCTATGCAGGACTGTGCGGGCAGCACAGTAACTCTCAAGCTCAGCCTGTTTCAGAGTTCGTTTCCGGTGCCAATCTGTAAGAAGTTTGTTTGGTCTCCCCATGAATGCATGGGTTTCCTCTGGGTGCTCCAGTTTCCGTACGCAGTTCAAGGAGGCACCAGTGGGTAGGTTAATTGGCTATTGTAAATTGTTCTGTGACTAGAATTGTGTTAAATAAATGGGTTGCAGATGGTGTGGTTCACTGGGCCAGAAGGGCCTGTTCCACGCTGTATCTCTAAAATTTGTGAGGGAGGGGTTGGATTGATCTTAGAAAGGGCCTGTACTGTTTTGAAATCTCCAACCCCATGTACCAACCTCCTCCAGCTCCATTTCTCCTGACCTCTCTCCTGCTTCCTCTGTGAAGCCCTTTGAGACAAATTCAGCACCAAAGGGCCTAGAAATTTAATTTTAAGAGCTTCATCTGTCTTTCTTCCTAATACAGTAGCATCTTATTCTGTTGCAGACCAAACTCAGCATTGGTACGTCGAGTATGATCGCAGCCAAGCAGCGGAAGCCTCCCACCAGTTATGAGAAGCAGAAAGAGCAGTGCGTGAAATACTTCGATCAGTGGACAGAAACCGATCAGGTGGAATTTGTCGAGAACCTGATATCCCGAATGTGTCACTACCAACACGGTCACATCAACTCCTATCTTAAACCAATGTTGCAGAGGGACTTCATTACAGTCTTACCAGGTGCGTGGGCAGGGATGGGCTGGCTGGACAATGTGATGAACTTTGGTTCCTCTCCCCTCTCATTGTTCACATGGCTCTGTTGTTCAGGCTGTTTGCCTCCCATTTTTCTGAATTTCCTGCCATGAGGAGTGGTTTTCCTTACCCACATTACAGCCCAGTTTGTTCTGAAATCCTTCACGAATGTACCTTTTACCACCTCTGCTGAGAAAACCGTCCTAATTTTGTTTAGATTGACATACTGCAGGAACCTCAGCCCTGCGACTGTTCCAGAGCAGTACAGCACAAATGCAGGCACTTTGGCCGACCAGTCCATACCAACCATGATGTCCACCCAGTTGGTTCAAATTCCAGAGGAGGCCCACAGGTAGTCTGTCCTGAGGTGGAGACCTGTGTATCTGTGGGGTGGGGGGATGGGTTGGAGGGTGAGGGGCATATTTTGCTGCTGTTGCTTGTGTTGTTCTGCTGAACATCATGGGCATGCTGTGTTGGCACTGGAATGTGTGGTCACTCTTGCGGGCTGCCCCCAGCACATCTTTGGGTTGCATTGGTTGTTAACACAAACAACGCATTTCACTGTGTTTCGATGTACATGTGATAAATAAATCTGAATTTCCTACATTCAGTCTATATCCCTCTCAGCCCTGCCCTCCCTGTACCTATTCAAATGCTTCTTAAATTATACTACTGTACCTGCCTCAATCACTTCCTCTTGCAGCTCGTTCTACAGTCTCACCTTATTCTATGTGAAAAGTTGTCTTCAGGTCCTTTTTAAATCTTTCCCCTCTCTCCGAAATATATGTACCCTAGTTTTGCACTCCACTGGGGAAAAGTCCGATACAGTCACTTTATCGTTGTCTGCCATCATTTTAAACATTTCTATAAAGTCTTCCTCACCGATTTGGGTGGAAGAGAGGAGGAGAGTGGCCGGGTGCTGGAACAGCGGTTGTCTTGCAGAAGAAAGAAATGTTAATGCATATGAGACACCAAATAGATTGCGCTATCTAGCTATGGGTAGCAGCAATAACTAAGCTACTGTCAGCATTGAGGTTTAGATTAGTTTCCATGTAGTATTTGTGCATACATCCCTTCGTACCAGCTTGCAGAAAGGAATTAAAGATGGCTTACGGCACAGATTTACCAGTGCCTTTCACGGAACATGATCTGCCATCGCAGGTCTCCGGAACCACGTAACACAACACTCTTGGGACTGCTTCAGGGCCAAGAATTGCTTGATGATGCTGAAAATAAATTGCATGAAAGGAGTAAAGATCTTCCAATAAGAGAGGGTAGACACGCAGAGAGAACTGAAGGCTCAGAATTATGGCGCCAGAGAATGGCAACTTTTTGTGTGCAGCTCCCAAAAGAATCATTAAATATTCCAGTTCAGTATGACTACAGCTGAATCTCACAGTCACAGTCACAGACACTGCAGTGAGCAACAGTGTCGTTTATTAATACTATCGATCTTTGGTATCGCCAACTCTGGACTGCAGTCTACCCTGGGAACAAGTGCAGCAGCTGGAAGCTTAGAGAACATCTCTATTGTCTCAGGAAACATGGCTGCTGGGCAGAACTGCAAGTAAAACTGAAATGCAGTTCTCTAGTAGGGTACCCTTCTCTACTATCCTTCTGGCTAATATACATTCTCGGGAAGATAAAAAGTCAAGACTGTTTAGGTCTCAGAGCTATCAGGGACTGCTGTGTACTTTGCTTCACAGGGACACAGCACATCCCCAGCACTTTGAACACAGCACTTCAACCTTCCACTGAATAGACTGGGGCTTCCCACCCTGGAGTCCACAGACCCCTTCGTTATGGTAGGGGTCCATGGTATAAAGAAACGGGAGCCCCTGGCATAGACAGAACAGCAGTATCAGGTAAAGGCAGAGGCGGTGGCATTCACTTCATCTGTCAGTCAAATGTTTTTTTCTTCAAAAGTCACTGGATTCTGCAATTATTCCAGAGGACTGAAAAAATGCAAATGTCACTCCACTCTTTAAGGGAGGCGGGCAGAAGAAAGGAAATTATAGGCCAGTTATCTTGACTTCAGTGGTTGGGAAGATGATGGAGGCCATTATTAAGAATGAGGCTTTCGGTTACTTGGAGGCACATGACAAAATCGTCCAAAGTCAGCATGGTTTCCTTAAGGGGAAGTCTTGTCTGACAGATCTGTTGGAAATAACATGCACAATAGACAAAGGAGGTACTGTTTACTTGGATTTTCAGAAGGCTCTTGACAAGGTGCTATACAAGAGGCTGCTTAACTAGAGCCCATGGTATTACAGGACAGATACTAGAATGGATAGAAGAATTGCTTACTGTCAGGGGGCAAAGAGTGTGAATAAAGGGGGCCTATTCTGGTCAAATACTGATGGCTACTGGTGTTCCATATGGGTTGGTATTGGGACCGCTTTGTTTCATATTATATGTCAACGATTTGGATGACGGAACTGATGGCTTTGTAGGCAAGTTTCTACAGATGTGCTGTGGAGACCATTCTGAGTAGCTGCATCACCGTCTAACATGGAGGCTCCAATGTGCAGGATCAGAAAAAACTGCAGACAGTTATAGACTCCACTAGCTCCGTAAGAACATAAATCGGAGCAGGAGTCGGCCATCTGGCCTGTCAAACCTGCTCCTTCATTCAATAAGATCATGGCTGATCTGGCCATGGACTCATCTCCACCTACCTGCCTTTTCCCTACAACCCTTAATTCCCCTACTATGCAAAAATCAATCCAACCTTAAATATATTTCCTGAGGTAGCCTCCACTGCTTCATGGGCACTAGCCTCCCCATCACCGAGGTGGTGACTCAAGGTGACGTCCATCATGAAGTGTACTGATCACCCAGAAATGCCCTCTTCTCATTACTACCATCAGAGAGGAGGTACAGGAACCTGAAGGCACACACTCAACACTTTAGGAATAACTTCTACTAAACTGCCTAGGGAACCATGCACACTACTTCACTATTTATCTATTTTATATCATTATTGTAATTTGTAGTAATATTTTTATATGTTGCACCAGACTGCTCCCACAGAACAACAAATTTCATGACATATCAGTACTAGTAAAATCTGATTCCAAATACTTGGAATACTTAGTAAGTAAGGCCACATCTGTAAAGAGAAGACCAGTTCACATTGCAAGTCACTGACCACATTGCAGTAAAAAGGCATTTCCAGCGTTTTCTGATTTTAATTTGTATTTAGGTCAAACATTCTCAGATCTCTTGAAGCTGTTGGATGTGTGACTTACCGCTGCGTGTTTGGACATCGAACTGGGAAGGTTTGGTTCTGAGCCGAGTTCTTGAAGAGAGTATGGCGTATGTCAGTGGGGAAAATGGTAAAAAGGGGAGAAATCAACATAAAAACATCAAGGTGGTCATTGTTTTTAAAAAAAACTGAGTAAACAGTAGCATTTTTTAAAAAATCTTTTATTTCTCTTGTGTCTTTTAAATCCCTTCTGGGAGTTTGGACCAGGGAGGAGGTACAAAGCTGTGCAAGCATAAACAGATAGTTGTTCTAGAAATAGTCATTCCGATAAACGTTGGGATGTTATAACTTTCTGCTGTCACCCAGTTCCTCACTGTTTAACCCACTTGAACTCTGGTTTCCGAGATTTTAAAAATTGACCCTTGACAAATTATAAACCATAATCGTCTCAAAAAAAGATTTGCTTGATTTGGCACATGTACATCAAATGAGTCATCTGCATCAAATCTAATTAGCGCAGAGGTGCTGGGACAACCTACAAATGTCGCCATGCTTCCGGTGCCAACATAACATGCCCGCAACTCTCAAAAGCTAACCCTACTGCAGGAGGAAAGCGGAGCACCCAGAGGAAACCCGTTCAGTCACATTGAGAGCGTACAAACTCCTGACAGGCAGTGGCGGCAATTGAAACCCAATCGGTGAACGCTGACATTGTAATAGTGTTATGCTAGCCACTACACTACCGCATCACCCCATAGAGTTCTCCACTCTGGAAAAGCTAGTTTTCCCACAAATGCTTGAGACTCTTTCCATGCCAACTCTGACCTCTTTATTACACAATCCTCAGACCAGCGTTTCTATACGGGACTTTATCGTACGATTTTGAAAACCTGAAGTCAAGCATATCTGGTTAAGATTCCTTCCCTCAGTAACTGTATGGTTGGTGTCTCTAGCCCGTGGCCTGGATCACATTGCAGAGAACATCCTCTCGTTCCTGGACGCCCGTTCACTGTGCGCCGCAGAGCTCGTGTGTAAGGAATGGTACCGAGTCATCTCTGATGGAATGCTCTGGAAGAAGTTAATGGAGAGGATGGTGCGCACAGACACCCTCTGGAAGGGGCTTTCAGAGCGAAGGGGATGGTAAGGATGGCTTAATATGTGACAAGATGTAGATAGCTGTATGTAGTGGAGGTAGAGGGGGGATCTCATTAAACTCTACCAGATACCGCAAAGCTTGGATGGAGTGGATGTGGAGAGGATGTTTTCATTGGTAAGAGAAACTGTCTCTGAGGCTGTGGCCTCACAATAAAGGGACATCCCTTTAGAACTGAGCTGAGGAGGAATTTTGTTGGCCAGAGGGTGATGGATCTGTGGAATCTGTTGTCCATTGTCCCATTCACTGGAATGCCCCACTGACACTCCGTCACACTCACTGGAATACCCCACTGATGCTCTGTCACTCACTGGAATACCCTACTGTCACTCCATCACAGTCACATTCACTAGAATACCCCACTGGCACTCTGTACCACAGACACATTCACTGGAATACCCCACTGGCACACAGTCACATTCACTCTGATACCCTACTGTCACTCCGTCACACAGTCACATTCACTGGAATACCCCACTGTCACTCCGTCACACAGTCACATTCACTGGAATGCCCCACTGTCACTCCGTCACACAGTCACATTCACTGGAATACCCCACTGGCACTCTGTACCACAGACACATTCACTGGAATACACCACTGGCGCTCCCTCACATAGTCACATTCACTGGAATACCCCACTGTCACTCCATCACACGGTCACATTCACTGGAGTATCCCACTGGCACCATCACAGCCACATTCACTGGAATACACCACTGGCGCTCCCTCACACAGTCACATTCACTGGAATACCCCACTGTCACTCTGTCACACAGTCACATTCACTGGAATACCCCACTGTCACTCCGTCACACAGTCACATTCACTGGAGTATCCCACTGGCACTCCGTCACACAGTCACATTCACTGGAATACCCCACTGGCACTCTGTACCACAGACACATTCACTGGAATATCCCACTGTCACTCCATCACACAGTCACATTCACTGGAATACCCCACTGTCACTCCATCACACGGTCACATTCACTGGAGTATCCCACTGACACTCCGTCACACAGTCACATTCACTGGAATACACCACTGGCGCTCCCTCACACAGTCACATTCACTGGAATACCCCACTGTCACTCCATCACACGGTCACATTCACTGGAGTATCCCACTGGCACCATCACAGCCACATTCACTGGAATACACCACTGGCGCTCCCTCACTCAGTCACATTCACTGGAATACCCCACTGTCACTCCATCACACGGTCACATTCACTGGAGTATCCCACTGGCACCATCACAGCCACATTCACTGGAATACACCACTGGCGCTCCCTCACACAGTCACATTCACTGGAATACCCCACTGTCACTCCGTCACACAGTCACATTCACTGGAATACCCCACTGTCACTCTGTCACACAGTCACATTCACTGGAGTATCCCACTGGCACTCCGTCACACAGTCACATTCACTGGAATACCCCACTGTCACTCCGTCACACAGTCACATTCACTGGAATACCCCACTGTCACTCCGTCACACAGTCACATTCACTGGAGTATCCCACTGTCACTCCGTCACACAGTCACATTCACTGGAATACCCCACTGGCACTCCGTCACACAGTCACATTCACTGGAATACCCCACTGTCACTCCGTCACACAGTCACATTCACTGGAATACCCCACTGTCACTCTGTCACACAGTCACATTTACTGAAGTACCTCACTGGCGCTCTGAAACACAGCCACATTCAGTGGAATACCCCACTGGCACTCCGTCACACAGTTAAACCCTTTCCCATCTTTGTGCGCTCTGAATTTGGGAAAGACGTAGGCCTGATATTTTTGTAGCCAGCAGCACTGTCCACACGAGTATTATACTAATTTGTTTCCGATTTGTGGGTTGCATTGCCTGTTGGTGCAGCACACAGTAGGTTCCCATTAGCTAACGAGATAAAAATTGTAAGCAATGTTTTTTAATGGGGTGAACAGCTCTCAGTTCCAACACAGATTGGGCCTTTTCACCCAATTTGCCCATTTTAATTCACTGCCTCAAGTGGCTGACGAAAATATTTCATTCTTAAATTTTAGATTTTCACCACATTAACACACCCTTCCAGTGCAACGAGCCTGCACCACCCAATTACAGACATGTGGCCGATTAACCTACTTTGGACTGCAGGAGGAAACCGGAGCACCCAGAGGAAACACACGTGGTCACAGGGAGGACATACAAACTCCTCACAGACACTGGTGGGAATTGAACCCGGGTTGCTGACACTGTAATAGCATTATGCTATCGTGCCAATTGTTGGAGATTTATACCCCATTTCCATGTCTCCACTCGTTTCTGATGCCAAGAGTTAAACAGCCTTTCCTGTATTTGAACATAGTGGTACATAACTGGTACAAGAATTTAAACTAGTTAATTCAAGGTTTGCATTCATTTCAAGAGGACAGAAATATAAAAGTAATAATGTGATGCCGAGGCTATATAAATCATTGGTCGGACCCCATTTTGGAGTATTGTGAGCAATTTTGGGCCTCTTATCGGAGAAAGGATATGCCATCATTGGAGTGGGTCCATAGGCAATTCATGACATCAGTCCTGGAATGAAAGGGTTAACATAGGAGCATTTGATGGCTCTGGGCCTGTACTGGCTTAGTTAAGAAGAATGGTGGTGGGGGTGTGGGGAATCTCCTTGAAAGCTATCAAATATTGAAAGGCCTAGACAAAGTGGTTGTGGAGAGGATGTTTCTTATAGTGGGGGAGTCTAGAACTGGGTCAGAATAGAAGGACGGCCCTCTAGAACAGAGATGAACAGGACTTTCTTTAGCCAGAGGGTGGTGAATCTGTGAAATCCATTGACACATACAACTGGAGGCGAGCTGATTGTGTATATTTAAAGCGGAGGTTGATAGGTTCTTGATTAGTCAGGGTGACAAAGGTTACAGGGAGAAGGCAGGAGAATGGGGATGGAATGGTGGAGCAGACTCAATGGGCTGAATGGCCACATTCCGTTGTTGTGTCTTCGGCTCCTTGCGCCTGTTTTGGGCCCGTCAAATCACTTGTATTAATGTGGAGGTTTGACTGGAAGAGAGAGAAGTATGCTCGCCTTGTAACGTAAACTCGGCTCCCAGCTAAAAGTCTCCAATGATGCCGTAGATTCCGTTTGAGGGTAACTGACATTGGGAATAAACCTTCCTGTGTGAGGGCCAGCAGCACCCTCACTGAAGTGGGGTTGTGGCATGATTTCCCCAATGCTAAAGGACTTTTTTATTTACAGGATCCAGTACTTGTTCAAAAACAAGCCCTCCGATGGCATTTTGCCTCCAGATTCCTTCTACAGATCTCTGTACCCACAAATTATACAAGATATAGAGGTAAGCATCATCTCCAGACACTCTGATTGCTGGTGGGGTTAAGTTAATGTGTGAAATAGTAATACATTTCATGTTGGGAAAGCAAGATTACTCCCACACAAAATGCTGTGGAACTCAGCAGGACAGGAGCATCTATGGATTGTCTGACATTTTGTGTGTGTTACTGTAGAGTTCTAGCATCTGTGGACTCTAGTGTTTAAAATCACCCTCAGCTTGTTCACAGTGAACTCCATAAATGTCACCAAGACAATATCCAAATTATGTTTGCAATGAATATTGGGCCAGAACTCCAGCAGAACCCACTCTGAAATGATCGCAGGAATGTTTCATATGCAGCTGACCAAGAGTCTCATTTAACATCTCACCTGAACGACAACACGTCCAGTGGTTCATTCATTGTGTGCCGTGTCATATGATGTGGCCGATCATGGTCTCATGACCGTGATTGTTCTTGGCAAATTTTTCTACAGAAGCGGTTTGCCATTGCCTTCTTCTGTGCAGTGTCAGGTGACCCCAGCCATTATCAGTACTCTTCAGAGATTGTCTGCCTGTAGTCAGTGGTCACATAACCAGGACTTGTGATCTCCACCAGCTGCTCATACGACCACCCACCACCTGCTCCCATGACTTCACATGTCCCTGATCGGGGTTGGGGGGGTGGTTAAGCAGGTGCTACTTCTTGCCCAAGGGTGACCAGTGGCCTAGCAGGGGGAAGAAGTGCCTTACACCTCCTTTGGTAAAGATGTATTTGCACCCCACCACCAACAGTGGCACAACACTCATTTCTGCACCGTGATTGAGCTTGAACTATGTCGCTAAGTCTCTGGAGCCGGACTTGAATCCAGACCATTCTGACTCTTCAGAGCTGAGATGTGGCAAACACTGTGATCATTCTGTTCAGTACAGTTGCCTCTTGTGCACAGTACCACCACGTCCTTTGTCTCCCAGAGTTATGTCTTCAGAAGGAGTTGGCAGGCAGATAGCTACAAGTTAGTGAGGCAGACTTCCTTGCGTTAATTTATTGTAAGTGTTTCAGTAGATACTTCTGTGGTGAGCGAAGTAATCCAGTTGCTGACAATGTGAATTAAAGTCAGGAAATGCAGGTCAGACAAGTCTGAAGAGAGAAGATATTATATTTCAGCTTGTTAACCTTTCATTGAAACTGGAGCAGCAAATTTTCAGGAAGTTTCAAGGTGAGGAATGTAGTGGTGGAGGAAATGTTCGTGGGAACTCTGCACTGGAAGCTAAAGTTCAAAGTGAATTTATTATCAAAGTATATGTCACCATATACAAGGAGATTTATTTTCTTGCAGGCATTCAAAGTAGGACAAAGAAATACAGTAAAATCAATGAAAAACCACACACAAATACTAACAATGAATATTGTAATTTCCTTCGGGATCAATAAAGTAGCTAGCTATCTATATATGTGCAAAAGAAGACAAACTGCAAATACAAAAACCAATAAGTAAACAGGATGAAGATAAATGGGTGACTGTCAAGAGAAGGAAGGAAAACATCAGGTAGTGGAGGGCACCCCTGTGGCTGTTCCCCTCAACAATAGCTACTCCATTTTGAGTACTATTGGGAGGGGGAGGGACTTACCTGGGGGAAGCAACAGAGGCCTTGCCTCAGGCACTGAGTCTGACTCTGTGGCTCAGAAGGGTAGGGAACTGAAGAGGATGGCAGCAGTAAGAGGGGACTCTATAGTCCGGGGGACAGATAGGTGATACTGTGGGTGCAATAAAGAAATGTGGATGAAGTTGCCTCCCAGTTGCCAAGGTCCACGATGTTTCCTAACGTATCCACAATATCCTGAAAAGGGAGGGTGAGCAGCCAGAAGTCATGGTACATATTGGTACCAAAAACATAGGTAGAAAAGGGGAGGAGGTCCTGAAATCAGAATACAGGGAGTTAGGATGGAAGCTGAGAAGCAGGACCTCAAGGGTAGTAATCTCAGGATAGCTGCCTATGCCAGGCAGCAGTGAGCATAGGAATAGAGTGAGCTGACAGATAAATATGTGGCTGAAGAATTGGAGCAGGGGTCAGGGATTCAGATTTCTGGATCATTGGGATCTTTTCTGGGGCAGGTGTGACCTTTACAAAAGGGATGGTTTGCATTTGAATCTTGGGGGGGGGGGGGGGGGCAATATCCTTGCAGGCAGATTTACTACAGTTATTGGGAGTGGTGTGAACTAATATGGCAGGGGGATGGGAACCAGTATGATCGAGCTGAGGATGAGCCAGCAGATTTGCAAGTAGATGATGCGTGTGATATGAAGGTAAGGAAGGACAAGCCAATGACTGGGTACAAATGCACAGTGCACAGAGTTAAATTTTACCACAGAGGCAAAATTCAAAAGGGCGAAGAATGCAGGACTGAAGGTGCTGTATTTAAATGCGTGTGGCATTCAGAATAAGGTGGACAAGCTTGTGGTGCAATTAGAGACTGGTCGGTATGATGATGTGGCCACCACTGAGTTGTGGCTGAAAGAAGGTCATAGTTGGGAGCTTAATATCAAAGGATATACTTTGCATCAAAAGGACAGGCAGGAAGGCATATACAGTGGTACGGCTCTGTTGGTAAGAGATGGAATTTTATCTTTAGAAAGAGGTGACATAGCATCAGAGAATGTTGAATCTTAGTGGGTAGAGTTAAGAAACTGCAAGGGTAAAAAAAACATAATGAGAATCACATATAAGCCTCCAAATAGTAGCCAAGATGTGAAGTTGAGATTGCAAAGGGAGCTGGAAAGGGCATGTAATCAGGATAATGTCACAATAGTAATGGGGGACTGCAATATGGGATGATCAGGTTGGTGTCTGATCGCAAGAGAGGGAATTTGTTGAATGCCTATGAGAAGGCTTTTTAGACCAGCTTGTGTTTGAGCCTACTTGGAGAAAGGCTATCTTAGATTGGGTGTTGTGTAATAATCCAGATTTTATTAGAGACCTTATGATTGGATTCATACTGCAGTTTGAGAGGGAGAAGCTTAAGTCACACGTATCGGTAATGCAATGGAATAAAGGGAATGACAGCGGCATGAGAGAGGAGCTTGCCCAGGTGAATTGGAGGGGGATACTGGTGGGGAAGACAGCAGAGTAGAGGTAGAACCATAAAACACTACAGCACAGAAAACAGGCCATTCAGCTCTTCTAGTCTGTGCCGAAATTTTATTCCGCTAGTCCCATTGACCTGCACCCAGTCCATAACCCTTCAGACCTCTCCCATCTATGTATCTATCCAATTTATTCTTAAAACTTAAGAGTGAGCCTGCATCTACCACTTCAGATGGCAGTTCGTTCCACACTCCCTCCACTTTCTGAGTGAAGTTCCCCCTAAAGTTCCCCTGAAACCTTTGCCCTTTCACCCTAAAGCCATGTCCTCTTGTATTTATCTCTCCTAATCTAAGTGGAAAGGGCCTACTCGCATTTACTCTGTCTATACCCCTCATCATTTTGCAGACCTCTATCAGATCCCCCCTCATACTTCTACGCTGCAAGGAATAATGTCCTAAACTGTTCACTCTTTCCCTGTAACTCAATTCCTGAAGACCCGGCAACATCCTAATAAATCTTCTCTGCACTCTTTCAATCTTACTGATATCCTTCCTATAGTTAGGTGACCAGAACTGCGCACAAAACTCCAAATTTGGCCTCACCAATGTCTTACACAACCTCACCATAACATCCTGAAGTTTCTGGGAATAGTTCACAAGTCACAGTATCCCACAGAAGAAGTTTTTCTCAAGTGGCAAGGATAGGCATCTGTGGCTGACAGGGGAATTTGACTGCATAAAAGCCAAGGATAGGGCATATAATGTAGCAATGAGTGGGAAGTTGGATGATTGGGAAATTTTTTTAATCCAACAAAAGGCAACTAAAAAAGACATAAGAAGGGAAAAGATGAAATATGAGGGCAAACTAGCCAATAATATAAAGCAGGACACTAATTTTTTTTGGGTTATATAAAGAGTAAAAGGTAGGTGAGAGTTGATATTTAACCACTGGAAAATAATGCTGGTGAGTTAGTAATGAAGGACAAAGGATGCTGGATGAACTACGGATCATTCGGGAGGCAGAGGCAGAGATAGATAGGAGTTATCAGGAGGTAGTCACACCAAAAAACCAAGAAGTAGGCAGATGGGTGACGGTCCAGAGAGGCAGGGGGAGCAGGCAGAGAGAGCAGAGCACCCCTGCGGCCATTCCCATTATCAATAAGTATACCGTACTGGATACTGTTGATGGGGATGACCTACCAGGAATGAGTTGTAGTGGTCCTGCCTCTGGCACAGAGGTTGAACCCTCAACTAGAAAGGGGAGGAGGGAAGAGAAGAGAGCGATAGTTTTAGGGGATTCTATAGTTAGGGGGGCAGATAGGAGATTTTGTGGGGCAGATCGGGAGTCTCGGATGGTATGTTGCCTCCCTGGTGCCAGGGTCCGGGACATCTCAGATCGGGTGCAGGCTATTCTTGAGAACGAGGGCACGAACCCAGATGTAGTGGTCCATGTAGGGACCAACGATGTAGGTAAGGTGAGTGAGGGGGTCCTGCTTAGAGAGTTCAGGGAGTTAGGAGTGAAGCTGAAAGGCAGGACCTCCAGGGTGACAATCTCAGGATTGCTACCTGTGCCACATGCGAGTGAGGCGAAGAATAGAATGATTATGCACATTAATACGAGGCTGAGAGCATGGTGCAGGAAGGAAGGGTTCAGGTTTTTGGATAATTGGTCTTTGTTCCAGGGACATTGGGATCTGTTTCGAAGGGACGGTCTACATCTGAACCGGAGGGGTACTAACATTCTTGCAGGAGTGTTTGCCAGTGCTGCTCGGGGGGGTTTAAACTAGATGTGCAGGGGGCAGGGATCCAGATCCAGAGGGTTGGTCAGAAGGAGATGGGGTTAAATGTGTAGAAGGTTTGGGTGATCTTGAGAAGGTCATCAAAATTCAGGGTGCAATTAGCCCGATGGAAGTTCAAGGAGCTGGGTTAGGTACAGTAGACAGTGTTTTAAGCAAAAAGAGGAGGAATGGGCTAAGAATTCTATACTTGAATGTGCGTAGTGTCAGAAATAAGACAGATGAGCTTGAAGCTCAGATGAAAATGGGGAATTACGATATTGTTGGGATAACGGAGACATGGCTGCAAGGGGATCAGGCCTGGGAATTGAGTGTACCAGGGTATACGTGCTATCGTAGAGACAGAAATATGGGAAGAGGGGGTGGGGTGGCCCTGTTGGTGAGGAATGAGATTCAGTCCTTAGCAAGAGGTGACTTGGGAACAGGGGAAGTAGAGTCTGTGTGGATTGAGCTGCGGAACAGTAAGGGTAAAAAGACCCTAATGGGTGTTGTGTACAGGCCCCCAAACAGTAGCGTGGATATTGGGTACAAGTTGATTAGGGAGTTAACATTGGCATGTGCTAAAGGTAATGCAGTCGTTATGGGAGATTTCAACATGCAGGTGAACTGGGAGAATCAGGTAGGTGCTGGACCCAGGATAGGGAGTTTGTGGAGTGTCTAAGGGATGTATTTTTGGAACAGCTTGTGCTTGAGCCAACCAGGAACAAGGCTATTTTGGACTTGGTGATGTGTAATGAACAGGAATTGATAAGTGATCTTGAAGTAAAGGAGCCATTAGGAAGTAGTGATCATAACATGATAAGTTTTTATCTACAATTTGAGAGGGATAAGGGCAGATCAGAGGTGTCAGTATTGCAATTAAATAAAGGAGACTACGGAGCCATGAGGGAAGAGCTGGCCAAAGTTAAATGGGCGGGTGCCCTGGCAGGAAAGACAGTGGATCAGCTGTGGCAGATATTCTTGGGCATGATACAAAAGATGCAAAAGCAGTTCATTCCAATGAGAAGGAAGGATTCAAAGAGGGGGAAGGAGCCACAGTGGTTGACAAAGGAAGTCAGAGATTGTATAGCATTAAAGAAAAAGAAGTATGACAGGGCTAAGATGAGTGGGAATACAGATGATTGGGAAAGTTTTAAGGAACAGCAGATCTTAACTAAAAAAGCAATATGGAGAGAAAAAATCAGGTATGAGCTCAGTCTAGCCAGGAATATAAAAGGGGATAGCAAAAGCTTTTTTAGCTATGTGAAGAGAAAGAAGATAGTTAAGAACTATGTTGGCCCCTTGAAGAATGAATTGGGAGAAATTGTTATGGGAAACAGGGAAATGGCAACAGAATTTAATGCGTACTTTAGATCTGTCTTCACCAGGAAGGACACAAGCAATCTCCCAGATGTATGGATGGGCCAGGGTCGTAAGATATCAGAGGAATTGAGACAGATTGACATTAGAAAAGAAACTGTGATGAGTAGACTGGTAGGACTGAAGGCTAATAAATCCCCGGGTCCAGATGGTCTGCATCCGAGGGTTCTAAAAGAGGTGGCTCAGGAAATTGCGGATGCATTGGTAATCATTTTCCAATGTTCCTTAGATTCAGGATCAGTTCCTGAAGATTGGAGAGTGGCTAATGTTATCCCACTTTTCAAGAAGGGAGGGAAGGAGAAAACGGAGAACTATCGCCCTGCTAGCCTAACGTCAGTCGTGGGGAAGATGCTTGAGTCCATTATTAAGGACGAAATAGTGGCACATCTTGATGGCAGAAATAGGATTAGGCCGAGCCAGCATGGATTTACCAAGGGCAAATCATGCTTGACTAATCTGTTGGAGTTTTTTGAGGGTGTAACAAGGATGTTAGACGAGGGTAAGCCAGTGGATGTTGTGTACCTAGATTTTCAGAAGGCATTCGATAAGGTGCCACGTAGGAGATTGGTGAGTAAAATCAGAGCTCATGGCATTGGGGGCAGGGTTTCAACATGGATAGAAAACTGGTTGGCAGATAGAAAGCAAAGGGTAGCAGTGAATGGGTGTTTCTCGGACCGGCTGGAGGTGACTAGTGGGGTACCACAGGGCTCTGTATTGGGACCACAGCTCTTTATGATTTATGTCAACGATTTAGATGAGGGCATTGAAAACTATATCAGCAAGTTTGCTGACGATACTAAACTGGGTGGCAGTGTGACATGCGAAGAGGACGTTAGGAGAATACAGGGAGACTTGGATAGGCTGGGTGAGTGGGCAGATACTTGGCAGATGTCATTCAATGTGAATAAATGTGAAGTTATCCACTTTGGAAGCAGGAACAAGAGGGCAGAGTATTGTCTGAACGGTGTAGAGTTAAGTAAGGGAGAAATGCAAAGAGACCTAAGAGTCCTAGTTCACCAGTCAATGAAGGTGAATGAGCAAGTGCAACAGGCAGTGAAGAGGGCAAATGGAATGTTGGCCTTTGTTACAAGGGGAATTGAGTACAAGAGCAAGGATGTCCTTTTGCATTTGTACAGTGCCCTGGTGAAACCACACCTGGAATATTGTGTACAGTTTTGGTCTCCAGGTTTAAGGAAGGACATTCTGGCAATTGAGGAAGTGCAGCGTAGATTCACTAGGTTGATTCCTGGGATGGCAGGGCTGTCTTACGCAGAGAGATTGGAGAGATTGGGCTTGTACACGCTGGAATTGAGGAGATTGAGAGGGGATCTGATTGAAACGTTTAAGATAATTAAAGGATTTGATAGGATTGAGGCAGGAAATATGTTCCAGATGTTGGGAGAGTCCAGTACCAGAGGGCATGGATTGAGAATAAGAGGTCAGTTATTTAAAACAGAGTTGAGGAAGAGCTTCTTCTCCCAGAGAGTTGTGGAGGTGTGGAATGCACTGCCTCGGAAGACGGTGGAGGCCAATTCTCTGGATGCTTTCAAGAAGGAGCTAGATAGATATCTGATGGATAGGGGAATCAAGGGATATGGGGACAAGGCAAGGACTGGGTATTGATAGTGAATAATCAGCCATGATCTCAGAATGGCGGTGCAGATTCGAGGGGCCGAGTGGTCTACTTCTGCACCTATTGTCTATTGTCTAAAGGCAGATGAACAGCATCAGTCTTCACTGTGGAAGACACTAGCTGTGTGCCAGTGGTCCTTGAGTGTCAGGGAGCAGGAGTGAGTGCCATTGCTACAAATTCAAAGTTCTTAAGGAGGATAAATCACCTAGACCAGATGGACTAGATCCTGTAGTTTTGAAAGAGACGGCAGATGCATTGGGGTTGTGATCTTTCAAGAATCACTTAATTCTGGCATGGTTCCAGGGAAATGGAAAATTGCGAATGTCACTTCACTCTTTAAGAAGGGAGAAAGGCAAAAGAAAGGAAATTATAGGCCAGTTAGCCTGACCTCAGTGGTTGGGTAAGTATTGCATTCCATTACTAAGTACGAGGTTTCAGAGTACTTGGAGACTACTGATAAAATAAGTCAAAATCAGCTTGGTTTCAGTAACCAGAAATCTTGCCTGACAAATCTATTAATGTTCTTCGAGGAAGTAACAAGCAGGGTGCATAAAGAAGAGACAGCAGATGTAATTTACTTGGATTTTTGGAAAGCATTTGGTAAGGTGCCACACATGAGGCTGCTTAACAAGATAAAATCCTTTGGCGTTACAGGAAAGATACTGGCATGGATAGAGGAATTGCTGACAGGAGTCAACAAGTGGGAATAAAGAGATCCTTTTCTGGTTGGCTGTCAGTGACTAGCAGTGTTCCTCAAGGGTCAGTAGTGGGGCCGCTACTTTTCACATTGTTTGTCAGTGACTTAGATACTGGAATTGATGGCGTTGTGGCAAAGTTTGCAGAAGATAGGTGGAGGGGTAGGTAGTGCTGTGGAGGGGTAGGTAGTGCTGTGAAGGGGTAGGTAGTGCTGAGGAAGGGGTAGTGGAGGGGTAGGTAGTGCTGAGGAAGGGGTAGTGGAGGGGTAGGTAGTGCTGAGGAAGCAATGCAATAGCAGAAGGACTTAGACAAATTGGAAGAATGGGCAAAAAAGTGGCAGATGGAATACCGTGTTGGGAAATGTATGATAATGCTATTGGGTAAAAGGAACAAAAGTGCAGACTATTATCTAAATGGGGAGAAAATTCAAATATCAAAGGTACAAAGGGATTCAGAGCCCTCGTGCAAGACTCCCAGAAGGTTAATTCACAGGTGAGTCTGTGGTAAAGAAGGAAAATGCAATGTTGGCATTCATTTCAAGGGGAATAGAATATAAAAGCAAGGAGATGATGCTGAGGCCTTAAAAGACACTGGTCAGGCCACACTTGGAGTATTATCAACGGTTTTGGACCTCATATCTCAGAAAGAATGTGTTGTCATTAAAACGAGTCCAGAGTAGTTTCACAAGGATGATTCTGGGAATGAAGAGGTTAACACATGAAGAGTGTTTGGCAGCCTTGGGCCTGTACTCACTGGAATTTAGAAGAATGCGGGGAATTTCATTGAAACCTTCTGAATGTTGAAAGGGCTAGATAAGATGGATGTGGAGAGTATGGTCCCTATGGTGGGGCACAACCTAAAACTGAGGGGCAACCCTTTAGAACAGAGGTAAGGGGGAACTTTTTTAGCCAGGGAGTAGTGAGTCTGTGCCACAGGCTGTGTAAGAGGCCCAAACTGTGGGTATGTTTAAAGTGAAAATTGATAGGTTCGTCATTGATCAAGGCATCAAAAGTTATGGCAAGAAGGCTGGTGTATGGGGTTGAGTCAGATCCAGGATCAGCCATGATGGAATGGTGGGGCAGACTTTATGGGCTGAATGGCCTAATTCTCCTATGTCTTATGGTGAATCAATAATAATACGGAGAAAGAGTTGTAGAGTCCTTAAAAGTGAGAGTGTAGTTGTGAAGTCAGTTTAGTCGTGAGGTGAGTGAGGGAAGGTGGAAAGGTTTAGTAAGCAAAATCCATGTGAAGGAAAGGAAAACTGAAATCGTTCTTCTGGAGCAAACTGGGAAACACGATGCAACTGTTTCTGTTTCAGACCATTGAATCCAACTGGAGGTGTGGGCATCATGGTTTACAGCGCATTCACTGTCACAGTGAAACAAGCAAAGGGGTCTATTGTTTACAGTACGATGACCAGAAAATCATCAGTGGCCTACGTGACAACACAATCAAGGTGGGTGTAAGGAATGGGAGAGGCCATTTACGAACTGGCAGGGTGACTCTTTCTCTCAGACAGTCGGTATTAACCCTCATTACTACCACTGAGCACGCTAGGCATGGGTTTTACTGAGTTGCCAAGTGTACTCATTTACTCTGTAGATGAGCCTGACCATCTCCACTGTAGACCAGGAATGCTCTTCTAAACCAAATTACATTTATTTTGAGAAGAGGATCTTATTTCACATACAGAAATGCGGGCTACTGGCTGTCTGCAGGGATATCAAGACGTTGGAGAGAGAGGCTGGGACTGGGCATGGGGAAAAGTTGATGGGCCACTGATTACTAGTGGATTACTGGTCAGGAATGCAGGATTGGTTGCTGGAAGAAACATTAGCAACATGAAATTGGTGGAGGTCAGGAACACGGGACTGGTTACTAGGAGAAGGGTCAATACAGGATCGGTTACTAGGAGAAGAGTAAGTAACATGGGATGGGTAGCTTAGAGAAAGGGCATGATCACCTGATTACTGAGGGTTGTTTTCAGAATGAGAGATGGAAACGTTAATACTCACAAAAGATTGATGCTCAGTTGTACTAGAAAATGGTGATTTTTTTTCTGTATATCACTCTTCAGATCTGGGACAAAAATACTTTGGAGTGCAGGAATGTTCTGACTGGCCACACAGGCTCAGTGCTCTGCCTGCAGTACGATGACAAAGTTATCATTACAGGATCATCTGACTCCACAGTACGGTACGTGAGTTATTCGAAATTCTTTTGTTGGATTTTGCAAGTGGGAATAGAGGTCCCCATGGATAAACTGTCCTGGGCCGTACAGTCAGTGTCCCCGTGGATAAACCACCCTGAGCTGTACACAGATTGTGATCTGTTCCCTCCCTCCCAGGCTGACGATATACAGTCTGGTCAGGCACAACAACACCTTTAGTCAGTTATGAGTCCTATCTTAGACCCCACACACTTAACCTGCTGCCACACTGGCTTTAGTATTCTCGAAATAAAAACTGTCCATCCTTGTTCTCATACTTTCTCTCAACACCTTAGCACAGTGATTGGCGTAATGCTTTACAGTGCCACCAATTGGGGTTCAATTCTCTCTGCTCTCTGTAAGGTGTTTGCACCTTCTCATTTCCTCTGAAATTCCCCAGTCATACGATTTAACATTACATAAAACGATACAGCACATTACAGGCCCTTTGCCCCAGGATTTGTGCCACCTTTTAACCTACTCTAACCTTTCCCTCTTACATAATCTTCCATTTTACTATCATCCATGTGCTTATCTAAGAGTCTCTTAGATGTCCCTAATATATCTGCCTCTACCACCCTCACTGACAGAGTGTACCACACACCCATCACTCACTGTGCAGATAAAAAACTTGCCTCTGACATCTCCCCTACACTTTCCTCCAGTCACCTTTAAATGATGCTTCCTTATATTTGCCATTTTCACCCTGGGAAAACGTCTCTGGCTGTCCTTGCGATCTGTGCCTCTTAATATCTTGTGCACGAGATGGTGGGTTACGTGCATGCCATGTTGGTGCTGGAAGCATGACATGAGCTCATCCTCGGACTGTGTTGGTCATTGTCACAAACATTTGTTTTGATGTACATGTGACAGATATAACTAATCTTTAATCTCTGATTGCCCAGTCTCATTTGCCCTTGCTCATTTCACCGGGTAACTATGCTCTCTCAAGCTGATCTGTTCATGTTTGATGCTCGCAGGGTGTGGGAAGTGAACACTGGAGAGATGTTGAACACATTGATCCATCACTGTGAGGCTGTACTGCACCTCCGCTTCACCAATGGAATGATGGTCACGTGTTCCAAAGACCGCTCGATAGCCGTGTGGGATATGAGCACGTCCACAGACATTACCCTCCGCCGGGTCCTGGTCGGGCACAGGGCAGCTGTCAACGTGGTTGACTTCGATGATAAATACATCGTGTCTGCGTCTGGGGACAGGACCATCAAGGTAAGATCAGGTCCTGCTCTCCAGTCTTCCTTCTGACACTAACTACACTGTGTCCAAAGCCAACATCAGCAGCTCGCTCTGAATTATGCTTGAACTGACGACCTTGCCAGATTTATGCAGGTAGACCAGAGGAGGCAAGGGTGGAAAAGTTCCTTCCCAAAGGATGGTGAGGCCATCTTTGGTTGGAGTGGACCGTGGATGTTGTATGTAGGCCAGGGCAGTGTGATATCGAGAGCAAGCTGTTGCCCACGCAGCACACGACTGATGAATCCAAAGGAACGGCAAAGGCCGATGCAGTTGGCACCAGCGGCTCTGCAGGAGTTACCAGTCTGCGTTGAACTCATCATAGGATTACCTTAGGGACTTATTCTTGGGATTTACTCCTGAAGCCTTCTCCATGAATGGTATAGATGCGAGGCAGCAGAGGTCTGAGATCGGAGTTTTCCTTCTCCTGGGTGAGCTACAACAACGGCGTCCTAAAGGATATCAGTGTATCAGATGAGAAGCTACAACAGCTCGCTGGTCCATGGACACTGCTTCTAATCCTTTCTTAATTGTTTGAATGTAAATTCCACTGTCCTGGTGGCATTTGAACTATCATATTTTACACTGAGTGGCTACTTTACTAGGTGCCTCTTGTAGGTATGCTCTTCTGCACACAAATTTTGTAACATGGTTATTTGAGTTAATGTTACCTTCCTGTCAGCTTGAACCGGTCTGCCCATTCTCCTCTGGCTTCTCATTAACAAGGTATTTAAAACTGCTCGCCCCGTCCACTGTTGACCCTCAATGAGGACCTGTGTGTGTTCCCTTGATTTCCCTCCAGAATCAGGTCCTTAGTCATACTGGCTTTGAGTGCCAGGTGCTTGCTACAAAACCATTCAACAGACAATCCATCGCACTCCTATACAGTCCTCACCACCAACTGAGATTCTGTCAATAAATGAATCACCTTTAATTTCAGCTTTATATTCAATTGTTTCCCAAGCTGAGTTATTCCTCGTGTTCCTTCTGCATCAAAACATCCCTCCCAACTACTCCGGCTTTAAGAACCTGAGCCTAAATTCTTCCCACATTGTATATTGTGTATTATAATAATGCTAATAATAATATCTTCATCCCACAATCCTCATTAGGTGTGGAACACTGGATCCTGTGAGTTTGTCCGGACGTTGAATGGACACAAGCGAGGCATAGCGTGCCTGCAGTACCGGGACAGGCTGGTGGTCAGTGGCTCCTCGGACAACACAATAAGGTAAGTCTCATGTTAACGTGGGCGTTGTTTGTGAACTATAGTTCCTACTACATCAGCAAGCTGTCTACATGAGGAACATTGATTCCATTAACCTCCATCTACAGGCTGCCAGCACAGCCTACAACCATCAGGCTCCTGAACCAATGTGGATAACTTCACTCACCACAACACTGAACCGATCCTAAAACCTCCAGACACACTTTCAAGGACTCTACTACTCGTGTTCTCAGTATTATTAATTTCTATTTGCACAGTTTGTCTTCTGTACATTTGTTGTATCGTTGTATTCGTTGGAATTTCTTTCATAAATTCCATTGTATTTCTTTATTTTCCTGTGAATGCCCACAAGAAAATGAATCTCAAGGTAGTGTATGGTGATGCATACATACTTTGATAGCATCCTTAGATAAAACTATGTATTTTTGACAGAAATGCCATTATTTAAAAGGGACATGTGACTTTTAATTAACACCTCTGGGTCCTGGGACATCTTAAAGTATTGGCGATGTGAAAATCAGATGTTTTCAAAAATGCTGAATGAGGGATAAGTACGTCAGGACACAGCACCAACATTTCTTTTCATAGTAACCATGACAGCTATCACATCCCACTAAAGGTACAGGAAGGGGTCTTGATTTAGTCTCTTCCAAAGCTTGATATTTCCAAATGTTTAGCATTCCCAGAAGCTGCGGATGGGTTGCACAAACAGTTGTCTCTTGATAACTGCAGCCAAATTTTGGGGAGTCCTCTGAGGTTTTCTTCCAAAGAAATCCTTGGTCTTTTCCCTTTGTTTATTTGACAGCAATTTAAGAACTTTTAACCTTTAACACATCTTCAAGATTCAAGCTAAATCTGACCTCAGAAGCTGACCCAAAGGTTAGGCATGGGTCAGCTTTAAAAACGGGACGGTTAGTGTAGTTAATATGGCAGCACATTACATAGTGAACTGCGCAATGCTTTCCAGCAGCTAGTTGTGAGACAGGGGTTCAATTCCCTCCAATGTGTGTCTTCTGTAAAGGGTTTGTACCGTCTTCATGTGACTGCGTGGGTTTCCTCCGGACATTCCGGTTTACTCCCACATTCCAAAGGCGGTTAGTATGTTTGGGAGTGCCATGTTGGCACTGGAAGATGGCCACACTTTCGGGCTGCCCCAGCATAATCTTCGCTGATTTGACTTGACGCAAAACAACCCCTTTAACTGTATGTTTCGAAGTTTTTATGTGCATGTGACAAATAAAACTCACCTTTATCTTTAATCTTTAGCACCTGTGGAAGAGCGGGTGAGATGGGACAGTGTCTCCATGTTTTCATTATAAATCTAGATTCAGTGCCCTGCTTTAAGTGATGACCTCTGCTGCTGTCTGTGTGGAGTTTGCCCGTTCTCCCTGTGATCATGAGCAGTTTCCCTTTCTGTTTGGGTGCTGCAGTTGGCAAATCCACTGCTTCACAACTTCAGCGGCTCAGGTTCGATACTGATCTCCGGCGCAGTCCGCACGTTTGCCTTTTCACCATGTGGGTATCGCTAGGATGACCTGGTTCTTCTTCCCCCCCCCCAACATCCCAATGACACACAGGTGGGTAGGTAATTACCACTGTAAATTGCCCCCAGTGTGCAGATTGGTGCTGGAGGAGGGAGGAGGTGGTTAATGAGAATGTGGGTAGCAGTGAGTATTATAGCACTGCACAGGCCCTTCAGCCCTCAATATGGGGCCAACCTTTTAATCTACTGTATCTGTCTCTACCACCACCCCTGGCAAGATGTTCCATGAACCCATCACTGTCTCTAACTTTTTTTTTCCCCCTATACTTTCCTACATTTACTTTAAAGTTGTGCCCTTTTCCCACCCTGGAGAAAGTCTCTGGCTGTCCACTTGATCTATGCCTCTTATCACCTTGTTCCCCTCTATCAAGTCACCTCTCATCTTCCCTCACTTTAAATAGAAAACACCTGGTTCACTCAACCTTTCCTCATTAGACATGCTCTCGAATACATTACAATTAGTGAATGAAAAAATTCATTATTCAGTTCTTAATTCGGATATAAAGTTCCATAAGGTCTGGGGACCTTTTATTGAGTACTTTCATAACCTTCCTCTTAACTAAGGTTTTTTTCTCGGTCCCTTGCTTTCAGCTCTTTTTTTTGGTAGGAGGCATTATGATCTTCTGTTTTTAAATGTATTTACAGTTTTGGGGGTTTGAATGTCCTGATTTATATTCTCTATATTATGTTGTGGTTGGTCTGGAGTTTTTTTTGTTGCGGGGCTTGGGGAGGATACTAATTTTACATGTCTTCAATTTGGGTGCTTTCTCAATTACCTTTTTTGTATTATATTATTGTATGTTTATTTTTGCACTATATTAATGTTCTTCATTTTGATTTGGGGTTTTTTTTTCTATCTGTAGCGATGTAGAAAATGCATAAAAAAACTAATAAAAAAAACAACAACAATTAGTGAAGGAACATTACCTGTGCTTCAGAACAGACTAGATGGGCCAAATGGGTAGACTCCTGTTGGATGTGAACATTAGGTCCTGTCATTTGTTCAAGCGTGACTGGACATGAGATTCAAGTTTTAACCTTCTCTTTTATTCCCCCACCACCCGATCGCTGCTGCAGGCTGTGGGACATTGAGTGCGGTGCTTGTCTGCGGGTCCTGGAGGGGCACGAGGAGCTGGTGCGATGTATCCGCTTTGACAACAAACGGATAGTTAGTGGGGCCTATGATGGGTAAGCAAACCATCCCAAAGACCTTCATTGCCATCAAACTCTTTTTAAATGTGCTTATAATTATAATGTAGTATGCAAAGTGACTAAAGTGACCAGCAGTGTAGCATAATCACCAAATAATGTGATATTGGCAAGTGTTGGCTGGGGTACTTGCTGGCTTCTCCACACACCAAGCCCCTCATGGCAGAGGCTGGTCTGGAAGCTACAATCACATGGGTCACAGGGTGAGATAGTCAGTTAGATGCAAATTGGCTTCATGTTAAAAAAAACGGAGTGGTAGTGGAGTAACGCACAGAAAATGCTGATGGAAGTCAGCAGGTCAGGCATTATCTATGGAGAGGAATAAACAGTCAAAGTTTTGGGTCGAGATCCTTCATCGGGACAGGAAAGGAAGCAATTATGTCTAGGTAGCCTCTAACCTGATGGCATTGACATCAATTTCTCCAGCTTGCAGCCCCTTACTTTTTCCATTGCTCATTCTGGTTCCCTTCCTCCTTCCCTCTGATTCTCCTCCTCCTTCAGTGCTTTACCTCTTCCACCTGTCACCTCCCTGCCTCTAACCACCCACCTTCCCCCTCACCTATCACCTGCCAGCTTGTATTCCTTCCCCTCACCTTATTCTTCCTTCTGCTGCCTTCCTTTCCAGTCCTGATGAAGCGTCTCAGCCTGAAATGTCAACTGTTTATTCCTCTCCGTAGATGCTGCCAGCTGAGTTCCTCCAGCATTTTGTGTGTGTTGTTCTAGATTTCCAGCATCTGCAGAGTCTCCTGTGTTCATGGTGTTGGAGGGTTGTTTTTCAGATCCGAGGTCTACGACACAAGGATTGGTCCTGGATGCCATATTATTTGTCAACTGTATTACTGATCAGGTTGAGAATGAGGGTGTTAGGAGTAATAAGTTTGTGAATGACTCCAAATCCACTGGTGTGGTGGATTGTGAAGAAGGTTGTCTGTGATTACAGCAGGATTGGGAAAGAGGGCCAAGGGCTGGCAGATGAAGTTTAACTCTGACAAGTGCAGTGTTACATTTTAGGATGGCAGGACTTGCGTGGCAGGGCCCTGGAGTGTGTTATAAATCAGATACCTACAGAGTGTTAGATCTTTGGGAAGATGAGCCTTGGATGGCAGGAATATTTCTGAGCATACAGTCGAACCAGATGGAAATGGGAGAGTGGAAGACCAGAGCCTTAGAATAGAGGAATGTTCACGGAGATGAGGAATTTCTTTAGACAGAGAGTGGTGAATCTGTGGAATTCTTTGCCACAGGCAGCTGTGGAGGCCAACGCCTTTATGTATACTTAAGGCATAGGTTGATAGATTCTTGATTGGTCAGAGCATGAAGGGTTACTGGGTGAAGGCAGGAGATTGGGGCTGAGGGAAATGGATCAGCCATGATGAAATGGCAGAGCAGACTTAATGGGCCAAATGACTAATTCTGCTCCTATATCTTCTGGTCTTATGGTTTTATGACATGTAGATTGTCCAAAGGGAAATGAGAGGGAGGGAAGGTTTTGGGAAGGAACTCCTGAGCCCAGACATCTGAAAGGATGGCAAACACAAAGTACACTGCAGATGCCGTGGTCAAATCAACACGTACAAACAAGCTGGAGGAACTCAGCAGGTCAGGCAGCATCCGTGGAAACGAGCAGTCAATGTTTCCGGCCGAGACCCTTTGTTGGGACTGGAGGAGGAGGGGGCAGGGGCCCCATAAAGAAGGTGGGGGGAGGGTGGGAAGGAGAAGGCTGTTTTTTTTTTCCTCTGATTGTTTTTTCACCTGGCACCTACCAGCCTTCTCCTCCCTCCCCACCTTCTTTATAGGGCCCCTGCTCCCTCCTTCTTCAGGCTTTGAGAGGATGGCAGTCTTGGCAAAGGGTTAGGAATTAGAGGTGAGCAAGAGGCCAGGTTTGGAGGAGCGGCGAAACCTCTCAGGAGGAGATTATAGCAGTAAGGAAGGTTGAGGCTGTGGAGGAATATGACCACGTGATTATTTTAAAATCAAGGCACTGACCAGACAAGAAGGCAGCTTGAATGAATGTAAGAACAGCCTGATGGGTGAGGGGGCATTGGTCAGCAGGGATTAGCATTAGTTCTTATTTATGTGGCAGGTTTCAGGATGTGAGTGGACCCAAGGTAGTGGATAGCTTGTATGGTTTCCACCCAGGCAGCTCTTCTGTTCTGGAGCTGTGCCTTTGTGTGTGAGATTGTTGGCTGTATGGAGTGTTTCAGCCAGGCCTGATGGAGTTTAGACTCAGTTCACCCAGGCCTACTCCCAGAACCCAGAAGTGATGTACTGACTGTTTATTCTGTAAATTTAATTCCTTTTTTTTTCTTTCTTCAAAGCAAAATTAAGGTCTGGGACCTGGTGGCAGCTTTGGATCCCCGATCGCCAGCTGGGACGCTTTGCCTGCGGACTCTAGTGGTAAGAAGCCAACGTTCCGCTGAGCAGCAGTTGTTCTCTTGAACACGTTGATCTCCAAAGCCACCTTCCTCCAGCTAGATTCCTGTTAAGAAACCAGTCCAATGGACTGCGCACCGATTAAGAGGAAAGAAACCAGATCACTCCTTGCTAGATCCTTCCCCTTGGATGTGGGTATTTTCAGACACCACCTCAATCTGTGATCTTCTCTCAACAAAGAGCTTTAGCAAGACCAGATAGAGAATTTTGTCTCCTTCTCAAAAGAAGGATACTCCAAGGGAACCATCGTGTCACTCTAGTTGAATAAGAGGTTGTACCATCTGAAGTGACCAGAGGCAAGGTTATTGGAATATATTGTTGTCAGAGAATTAACAGGGTAGTTGTTTTGAGTTGCACACAATTGAAAGGGGGTCTTCAGCTGGAGTTCAGGAATGAGTGCCCATCTACAGCAGTCCTACACAAATTCCACTTCACTCTCCCCACATTTCCTACCACTTCTACACGCATTACAGACAGTGTACTACAGCCAATCAACAATCAACTCACACATCTTAGACGTGGGAGGAAACTGGAGAACCAGGGAGATTAGCTTTGTTTGTCCTGCACACATCAAAACATTCAGTAAAATGCACTAACGACCAACACAATCCGAGGAAATGCTAGAGACAACCTGAAAGTGTCATCACGCTTCCAGTGCCAAACGTAGCATGGCCACACTAACACACTAACCCAAACCTGTATGTTATTGCTTAGGTAGGAATCAGATCCTATGTGCATAAGCCCTATTACTGTTCCAGTTACAACACAGTAACAGGCCCTTCTGGCTCAACAAGTCCATGTTGCCTACCGACATGGGTGTAGCCTACCAACCCCATATGTCTTTGGACCATGGGAGGAAACTGAAGCACCGGAAGAAACCCATGCAGTCACAGAGAGAACATACAAACTCCTTGCAGACAGCTGATCGCTGGCATTGTAAAGCGTTGCGCTAATCAGTACACTGCTGTGGTGGAAAATGACCCCTGATCACTGGTGTTGTAAAGCAATACAGTAACCGATACCCTACAGCAGTGGGAATTAACCCCTGATCACTGGTGTTGTAAAGCATTACAATAACCGATACCCTACTGCAGTGGGAATTAACCCCTGATCACTGGTGTTGTAAAGTATTACAATAACCGATACCCTACTGCAGTGGGAATTAACCCCTGATCACTGGTGGTGTAAAGCATTACAATAACTGATACCCTACTGCAGTGGGAATTAACCCCTGATCACTGGTGTTGTAAAGTATTACAATAATCGATACCCTACTGCAGTGGGAATTAACCCCTGATCACTGGTGGTGTAAAGCATTACAATAACTGATACCCTACAGCAGTGGGAATTAACCCCTGATCACTGGTGTTGTAAAGCATTGCAGTAACTGATATCCTACAGCAGTGGGAATTAACCCCTGATCACTGGTGGTGTAAAGCATTACAATAACCGTTACCCTACTGCAGTGGGAATTAACCCCTTGTCACCGGAGTTGTAACATTAAAATAACCGATACCCTACAGTGGTCCCTCATTGCTGGAGTTGTAAAGTGTTGCACTAATTAGTACGCTATGGCAGTGGGAATTGACCCCGATCCCCAGTACAGTAACGCATTACGCTAATCCTTGGGTTAGCCCACACACAGCACAGTCAGAGGGAGTGCCTGCACACTTCGTGTGAACCCGGGGATCTGCAACTGCACAGCTATCTCACCTGTTTGACTGGTGGGAAACCACAGTTGGATGATCATGTACCTCCACCCAGAAGGTGCAGATGTTTGGTCTGTTCAGGTTCTCCGGTAGAACAGATGGGGAGGATGTTGCTTGAAACTGAACAAGCCTTGGATTTATTTAGTCTTTGTGTAATCTCTCTCACCATCAGGAGCATTCTGGACGAGTGTTCCGGCTCCAGTTTGATGAGTTCCAGATAGTCAGCAGCTCTCACGATGACACCATCTTGATCTGGGATTTCCTGAACGTGCCCTCAGAGCAGGGCGATGGTTCACAGTCGGCACCTCGTACCTATACCTACGTGTCAAGATAGGTGGGGGCACCTGGCCAGACAGGATCGGTAAGGAATACATTGCTGTCTCTGATAGCATGGAGCCACAGGCAGTGATTCCGTGTTCCAAGTCAGAATTGATCTACTAAGTGAGTAGGTGAGCCACCTCTCCCTACACCCACACCTCGCTGGACCTAGTCTGTAAGCACACGACAGATCATCAGGACCGGAGGAGCCAAGACCCCAATGCCCTCCTCTAGTGCACTGAACTTCACATATAATTAGAAGGTGTAGAAGTTCACCAACCACTTTAATTTAGATCGGAGTCTGTAACCCTTTATAACAAAATGCTACAATTTTAATATCATGTGTTACATAGCATTGGTCCATCTGCCTCTAAACCTTACCTAACCAATTACCTGTCCAAGTGTCTTTTAAATGTCATAATTATACCTGCCTCGCCCACTTACTCTGGCAGCTCATTCCACATACCCACCACCATCTGTGTGGGGAAAAACTTGGCCCCCTGAGTCCCATTTAACTATAAAACTCGTGTCCTCTAATTTTAGACTCCCCTAACCTGGGACCTTATCAATGCCCCTCATGATTTTATAAACTATAAGTTAACCCCACTGCTTCCTACACTCCAGTCTGTTCAGTCTCTCCTCGCATCTGGTCCTGGAAGCATCCTCGTGAATCTTTTCCGTGTTTTTTCTATCGTAATCACAACCTTCCAATAACTGGGGGACCAGGACTGCGCACAATACTCCTGTGATCTCACCAACATCCTGTACGGTTGTAACATGATGTCCCAACTCCAGTACTCAGAACCCTATCTATTGAGGGCAAGTATGCCAAACACCACCTTCACCAATTTATCTGTCTGCATCAGCACTTTCGGGGAGCCATGTAACTGTACCCCTTGGTCTCTGTTCTACAACACACCCCAGGACCCAAGTCGTTCCCTGGTTTAACTTCCCAGAATGCATCCCTTTGCACTTAACTGGGCAAAGAGATGCATTCTGGGAAGTTGTCAACCTGTGTTTCCATCTGTCCTGTCTGTATCCTGCTCAATGTTGAGGCTTTGCAACTTTTCCAAGATCAATTTGAAGGCAATATTCTTGTCCTCTGGGAATAGGATAGAAAGATATTAAGCAAGGTAACAGAGTGATGGTAGTTAGGGATTTGGAAATTGCCCAATGGTGTCTAGCTCAAAATTTCTACCTCCCAGACCCTACTCAGAGGTTTCAGAGTCAGTGCTGCCCCCCCAGTGTTCACTTGGCAGAAGACAACTCATTGTGTTCAACTGCAGATTTCTTCAACATTCATGGACTGAGGATCTTGAACTACGTTTTTTTTGCATGACTGCATTTTACTGATATATGTGCTTGCTATCTTAAATGTGCTATTTGTATTTTGTGCTGTGTATCACTGTTGGTACCCTGTTTTGCACCTTGGCCCTGGAATAACACAGTTTCGTTTGGCCGTGTTCATGAAAGGTTGAATGACGATTAAACTTAAAGCATAAACTATTAAGTATTAACATTTCTTTCTTTTCGCTCTCTGTAGATGCTCAAAAGATGTCCAGCTTTTAGGCAGCAACTATACGACAAACCTGAGCCACCCATTCATAAAGCGAAGCGATCACATTTTGAAGGAGCCCACAAGATCAGTGCGGCATCAGCTGAGTGAAGCGTTTTCGAAAGAGCAGCACCCCCATTCCCACCTGTGTCATGCACATATATCATTGTATCAGTGAACAAAGATTGAACTGGATCCCTGGCTGTCAGAGTAACCCAGCCAAGAAGAGTTAATTTTGTAAATTTATAGTGACTGAGAACTCAAAGGAACTGTAAAGATAAAATGGAGAATTACTGTAAAGAGAACTGCCCACAGATCCCTGGGAGTCAGTGATTGCTTGTTCTGACATGACCAATTTTATATGTTGCACTTTCTTCTGTGCTAATCCTCAACTCCCACACCACCATCCCCGTCCCTATTCCCACCATACTTTGACAAAAAACGTCAATGAACGTTCCGGGTGTCAGTGTCGCTCCTTCTGGCCCTGGAGTGAGGTGGGAGGGTGATGAAGGAGAACAGGCATCCTGGTTTCCTTCCAAAGTGATCACACTCCCCCCTCCCATCTCTCTCCCTGCCCTTTCCCAAGGTAAATGCACTCTCAAGCCTCTTGCCTGTAAGGCTGAGGATGAAACTGTGTGGCTTACACCGGGGAACTTGGATTGGAAGAGGCTCTCCCTCCCCCTGGTGACTGGTTTCTTCAGCGCAAACAGCATCGTACGTACCCAGCAAGGACACACCTGGAGACGCATTGTCATTGTTACACTGGCTGTGCCCTTTCAGAACTTCTCGTCTTGTACCCGACAGATGTAGAGATTCGGGCCGGATTGGGTACTGATCTGCACCCAACCTCTGTAGTCCCAGGGCACTTAGCACCCTGAGCTTGATGAGATTGGGGCTTCATCTCGCACCTGAGGCCCGTGCTCAGTCTCTGCTGTAGTATGAACATGCGGCCACTGAGGTTTCCAGCCCGGCAGCCAGGGTCAGACAACAGAGTGACTGCCGGAACCCGGGAAGCCTCACTCGTTCTGGTGAGAGGGCACTGCTAGCATGACCCCATACACACTGGCTACTTAAATGAACAGCCCAAGGAAAATGGCTGGAATGCGGACTCCAGTCGGGAGCCAACACACTGAAAATCAGGCATACCGATCAAAGACGAGTGTAGGTCAGTCCCCACCAATGACGTTGTATAGTTGTATGCCGTCACCTACCTTCTGAGAGCAGGGTAGGTATAGTGTTGATTGAAAGCAATGTGCAATTTTAGTTAACTTTGTACAGTTTCTGTACCGAATAGCACCTTTTCTTTTGGTTTAGTTTAAGCTGTATCCATTTTTCTTTCATGCATCTGGGCCTGTTGAAGTTGAAACCATGGCATTGTCTTTTGTGGCTTGGGTTCATGTTGTGAGAGAACTGATCTGGTTGCTATTTCTGTGGCTGCTCTCTTTCCTGTAAACCGCTGCAATTTCAACATTGGAGGCTCAGCCCGATTGGACAGCACCTTAATCTGGAAGAATTAGGCTGATGATCTCAGGTCCCAACCTCCACCAACTTCTGGGAAAGGTGGCATTTGAGGTTTACCTCCCCTCTGCCAGGAGATGATGCCAAGCCTGGATTCCATCACCTCTCAAACATCAGTAGTGAGCTGGGTTTGAGAGTCCTGCAGAGAAGCCTAGGATGGTATGCAGTCACTACAGTGGGTCTCGACAGCTACATTGTCAGTGTTCACCTGGCTCCTGGGTGATGGAGGAAATTGTATTTCAGACAGGAGATGAACAAGAGTCAATGCTTCGACACGGTTTTCTTCCGTCATCGCTCTGTCCCCACAAGGGTGATGGCTACCACCTCCGCCCCTTGATTGAGCAATGCTTGTGTTTGTTACGAGGGCCAGTCCTCCACGGTCTGCCCCACCACTGCCCTGGTTTTATTTTCATTTTGGATTTCAAGTTCTCTTTTTGTTACTTGACTGTGGCTTCCGTAGTGAGGTGTGCTATTTTTCTACATTTTTCTTATTTTATTCTGTGGATTATTTATGTGGTCTTTTCAAAAACAAACGATGCATTCTTTGAGAGTTGTGGTTTGTGATTAAATTACAGTTTATCGTTCCCCTGACTTGCAAGGATATCGAATGTCCAAATTTATTTTTTAGACAAGATTTTCTGCCAGTATCGAGGAGGACAGAGTTTGCTCATTTAGACTACACTACGGTTTAGAGTGATCTGTCCAAACACCTGTCAGTTTTCCCTGCTCTAGAGAGAACAAACCCATTTTCACCATATAACTCATCTTTCAATCCTGACCCCATTCTCATGAACCTTTTCTGGATTTCCTGTATGTTCCTCTCGCCCCCGGGTCTGGGCATGGGTCTACAGTCGTGCCACAGGGTTACTTCTGGCTTTTCTACTCCACAGGCCATCCCTGGGTGACGAACAACCTACTTACGGACATCTGCATAGAAACTAGCTTCCAAAACATTGTTAAACTGAAAAGTCTGACACATGGACATTTCATTATTCCTAAGAACACCCACTTTCCTCACTCCCTGCACTTCCAGTAATAGTTTTTTCTTACCAGTCTTTTGTGCTTTTGATGCCACTCATTACACTGCATAGGTGTCGTTTCTGTATCGAGAGATTTTTCTTTATTTTCCAACTTGCGGCTACCAGGCCCATTCATTACCTGGGAACAACCCATGAACCAGTCTGCATTTTCCAAGTTTATGAACGTCTGTTCCCTGTTCCTCTGTTCCTGTAACTTTTACAACAGTGGGCTGCACGTAATTCCCTAAAGAGACCTCCAATGAGATGGGGAAGGCTTGTCACTGTGGAAGCAAGTTCCATCCCACCACTCTAGGCAGAGAACTTTCTCCTGAATTATCTATTGGATTTATTACAGACCTCCCTAAAATAAATGCTCTTGAATTTGGTCTCTTCTACACTTTCAAACTGTTCCTATCATTCTGTGATCATGGAAAGGTATAAAATAGCACTGAACAATACAGACAACTTTGCTTCCAATGTGCCAACTTTTTAAACCTACTCTAACACAATCTACCCCTTCTCTTGCACATAACTCTCCATTTTTCTATCATCCATGTACTTATCTAAGAATATCTTAAATGCCCCTAATGTATCTGCTTCTATCACCAACCATCCCAGCAATGTGTTGCACGCACCTACCATTGTATCAAAAAAAAACTATCTCTGACGTGATCCCTATTTCTCCTCCAATCACCTTAAAATGATGTCCTCTGCAGTTACCTGCAAAACTGATTCCTTCATTCAAAACTCTTAAGTAATGTAACTGGGGAACAAAGGTCCTTTATCTCACTACAATATTTGCCATTCACATAATTTTAAATATTTCTACATGATGTATGTATACATAGTGTATGGGTTGGTTTTAAATGAATATCTGATTCAATTAAGTGGGTGCAATTTTAAACTCCTGAACTATACAAATGATTTTCTAATTCAAATGATGACCACCAACCATCTCCCTTTTAAACAATGGTCAGATAAGCTTGCTACACAGATTTCAGCAAATTGATGCCGTACTTGATATTATGAATATTCTTACTATGGAGGATTTTGGGACTGAAGAAAGGCTAGTTTGGGGCAGACTAGATGGGCTGAGTGGCCCATTTCTCTGCTGTACTACTCTCTGTATGGGGAGACAACTCTTGGCTTTTGGAGATTTAAAATCCAAGATAGTTTATTGTCATTCCTCAGTGGCCAAGTGTAAAGGCGAACAAAGTGATTGGAATAAGGGTAATGACACAGTTGTAATGGGGGACTTCAATATGCAAGGGGATTGGGAAAATCAGGTTCGCGGCAGGTCGCAAGAGAGGGAATTTGGTGAATGCCAAAGACAAGACTTTCTCGAGTAGCTTGTGAACTCGGGGAAAGACTCTTCAATTGTGTGTTGTTTAATAACCCAGATCTTATTAGGGAGCTGAATGTAAAGGAACCCTGAGGAGATCAGAATATGGTTGAATTCATTTTACGACTTGCAAGGGTGAAGCTAAGGCTCATGTATCAGTATCACAGTGGAATAAACGGAACTACAGAGGCACGAGAGAGGAGCTTGCCCAGATGGAATGGAGGAGGATACTGGCGGGGTTGACAGCAGAGTAGAAATGGTTGCTTTCTGGGAACAGTTCACAGACTGCAGGATAGATATGCCCCACAGAAAAAGTGGTTCTCAAATAGCAAGGGTAGGCAACCATGGCTGAGAAATGAAGTTAGGACTCCATACATGCCAAGGAAAGGGCACATGAGACAGCAAAAGTGAGTGGGAAGCTGGATGATTGGGTGGAAAAAAGCTTTTAAAATCTAACAAAAGGCAACTAAAAAGTTATAAGAAGTGAAAAGATGAATTATGAGGGCAAACTAGCAATAATATAAAGCAGGATACCAGAAGTTTTTTCAGTTATATAAAGAGTAAAAGGGAGGTAAGAGTTGATACTAGACCATTGGAAAATGATGCTGATAAGGTACTATTGGGGGACAAAGAAATGGCAGATGAACTTAATGGGTATTTTGCATCTTTTTTCACTGTGGAAAACACTAGTAGTGTGCCAGAGGTCTGTGAGTGTCAGGGAGCAGGAGTGAACGCCATTGCTATTACAAAGGGAAATAGTGCTAAGCAAACTCAAAGGTTTTAAGGTGGATAAGTCACCTGGACCAGATGGACTACATCACAGAGTCCTGAGAGAGGTTGCTGAAAAGATAACAGATGCATTGGTCGTGATCTTTCAAGAATCACTTGATTCTGGCATGGTCCCGGAGGACTGGAGGATTACAGATGCCACTCCACTCTTTAAGGGAGGAAGGCAAAAGAAAGGAAATTAAAGGCCAGGTAGCCTGACCTCAGTGGTTGGGAAAGTGTTGGAGTCTATTATTAAGGACGAGGTTTCGGGATACTTGGAAACTAATGATAAAATAAGTCAAAGTCAGTATGGTTTCTGTAAAGGGAAATCTTGCCTAACAAATCTGTTAACAGCTCTTCAAAGAAGTAACAAGTAGGTTTGACAAAGGAGAGGCAGTGGATGTCATTTACTTGGTTTTCAGATGGTATTCAATAAGGTGCCACACATGAGGCTGCTTAACAAGATAAAATCCTATGGCGTTACAGGAAAGGTACTGGCATGGATAGCAGAATGGCTAACAGGCAGGAGGCAGTGTGGGAGTAAAAGGGGCCTTTTCTGTTTGGCTGCCGGTGACTAGTGGTGTTCCTCAGGAGACAGTATTGAGACCACTACTTCTCACATTGTTTGTTAATGATTTAGATAATGGAATTGAGGGCTTTGTGGCAAGCATGCAGATGATATGAAGATAGGTGGAGGGGTAGATAGTGCTGAGGAAGCAATGTGATTACAGCAAGAAGGTGTTGGGAAATGTATGATAATGCATTTTGGTGAAAGGAATAATAGTGTGGACTATTATCTAAATGGGGAGAAGGTTCAAACATCAGAGGTGCAGAGGGACTTGGGAGTCCTCATGCAAGACTTCCTGAAGGTTAATTTACAGGTTGAGTCTGTGGTAAAGAAGGCAAATGCAATGTTTACATTTATTTCAAGGGGAATAGAATTTAAAAGCAAGGAGATAATGCTGAGCCTTTGTAAAACAGTAGGCAGGCCGCACTTGGAATATTATTGATTTTGAGCCCAATGTCTGAGGAAGAATGTGTTGTCATTGGAGAGAGTCCAGAGGAGGTTCACGAGGATGATTCCAGGAATGAAGAGGTTAACATATGAGGAGTGCTTGGCAGCTTTGGGCCTGTACTCACTGGAATTTAGAAGAATATGGGGTGAGGGGGGAGTCTCGAATGTTGAAAGGACTAGAGCGGATATTTCATGTGGTGGGAGGGACCTTTAGAAGAGGTAAGGAGGATATTTTTTAGCCAGAGGGTGGTGAGTCTGTGGAATGCTCTGCCACAGATGGCAGTGGAGGCCAAGTCCGTCGTTCTGTTTAAGGCGGAAGTTGATCGTTTCCTGATCGGTCATCAAAGGATATGGCAAATGGCAGGTGTATGGGGTTGAGTGGGGTCCAGGATCAGCCATGATGGAATGGCGGGGCAGATAATGGACTGAATGTCTACTGCTCCTATGTCTTATGGTCTTACATTCAGGGAGTGTTTAGGAAATTGCTACCGAGAGAGAAACAGATTGACCTGGATCAAGTGGGTTGAATTTCCACAAGGTTCCTTTAGTCACTGGTGCCATGGGCTGAAGCTTTTGAGGTAAATTTTGCAGTGAACTGAATGGTTTTGTCCCATTTTCTTATTTCTAATTTACATGAGGTTAACAAATCAACTATTCTAATAATTCTCCCATGGTCCGCTCTCAGCCCTTTACCTCTTTTACCTATCGCGTCCCTGCTTCTCACTTCATCCCTCCCCCACTCTCATTGACGGGATGTTTGGCCTTTTCTCATCTATATAATCCTCAATCAAGGAAACCGGGATGCAGAGGAAACCTTGCAGTGAGATTTCTCTACCTAATCTCACAGGTGTTTAACCACAGCCAATTTCTGGAGCAGATTACAGTCCCTAAACCAATCTAAAGATTAGCTTTATTTGTCTCATGTACATTGAAACATACAGTGAAATGTGTTGTTGCCATAATGATGAACACAGAGAGACAGCCCGAAAGTGTCGCCATGCTTCTGGCATCAATGGAGCATGCCCACAGCATCCTAACCCCCACCTGTAGGGCGTTGGACTGTGGGAG
Organism: Hypanus sabinus; assembly: GCF_030144855.1. Classification (NCBI taxonomy): domain Eukaryota; kingdom Metazoa; phylum Chordata; class Chondrichthyes; order Myliobatiformes; family Dasyatidae; genus Hypanus; species Hypanus sabinus. The sequence continues at coordinate 3,096,896 of NC_082706.1, forward strand.
GAGACCCACGCGATCACAGGGAGAACATGCAAACAAACTCCTTGCAGATGGCGGCAGGACTGAACCTCTGTCTTTCAGCAGGGCCTGTAAATATTGAAAAGTACAGTACAGTGAAGTGCAGTGTTGTGTGAAATCAAATCCCTAAGGATTGTGCTTGGGCCCAGCGCACAAAGAGTGGGAATGTGGGAGCATTCGGAGGAAACCCACACATTCGTGGGGAACAACATGGCAGCAGAACTGAACCTCACTTGCAGGTACTGTAAGGCCTTGTGCTAGCCACTACATTACCAAGTCTGAAGCTAGACGTTGTAAAGGATATCTGTGGAATTCAGTGCCACAGACAGCTGTGGTGGCCACATTATTGGGTATATTTAAAGCGGAGATTAATTGATTCTTGAATAGCAAGAGCATCAAAGGTTATGGGGAGAAGGTAGGAGAATGGGTTTGAGAGGTATCAGTCAGTCGAATGGCCTAATTCTGCTTCTATGTCTTATGGTCTTAATGTTTTTAGCATGAGCACAAGGACAAAGTGGAACTAAGAACTGGTGTGATCTCTCTTAAACTGTGTCTGAGTAAAGGATGTCTACCGGACACCAGAGGCTGCATGGTACGACCTGGACTGCGGCCGAGGAACTCTCCAGGTTTTCCATGAGTCCACTTGAACGCTGACTATAATGAGCCAGTTTGAAACTGACCCATATTCCTGAAATTCCTGACATGCCCAGTGAACAGGAGGATTAGAGATGCTTAATGTCAGTACACAAGTGTAAAAGGGAACAAAATGATTGTTACTCAGCATAAAACCACAGTAAGCGTAAATAATACAATAAAAATGTTAAGTAAATGCAACACTATGAATCACAATGTACAAGAAACTTACTGCATCTACATGGATTGTACGTGCATAAAGTGACCAATGTGTAATGTAGTGGTGGGGTGGATGAATTGGTAGAGGTGTTGATTAAAGTTCAAAGTAAATTTATTGTCAAAGTACATATATGTCCCCATATAGAACCTAGAGTTCATATGTCCATGAGAAATATAGGAAACACAACAATCCCACCCTCCCAACAGTAACCAATGTGCAAATATAACAAAGAAATGCTGTAATAAATAAATACTGAGAACATAAGCTGAAGCATCTTTGAAAGTGAGTCCATAGGCTGGGATGAGTGAAGTTATCCCCATTGCACAAGAGACTGCTGGTTGAAAGGTAATAACTGGCAGACTGGGGGAAGGTAACTATTGTGGATGGATTTGTACTTAAGAACTGTCATGGAATCTTAACTCCTTGGGAAGAGCTCTGTGGAGCACAGATGTCCTAGCAAGTTAAAATAAATCACAATGTACCAAAAACATTCAGTGGGTCAGGTGCCAGTACAGTCACACCACGCAGAAATAGACCCACCATGTCATAAGATATAGGAGCAGAATTAGGCTATTTGGCCCATTGTCCATTCTACCATTTCACCATGGCTGATCCATTTTCCCTCTCAGCCTTCTCCCCTATTCTGTTCATGTCCTGGACAATCAAGATTCAAGTAACCTCCACCTTAAATATGTATAAAGACTTGGCCTTCACAGCTGCCCGTGCCAATGAATTCCACAAATTCACCACTCTCGAGCTAAAGAAATTCCTTTTCTCTGTTCTAAAAGGATGCTCCTCCATTCTAAGGCTGTGTCCTCTGTGACTCTCCCACCATAGGAACCATCCTCGCCACATGCACTCTATCAAGACCTTTAACCATTTTATAGGTTTCAATGAGGTCACCTCTCATTCTTGTGAATTCCTGTGAATACAGGCCCAGAGCCATCAAACGTTCTTCATGAGACACACCATCCAATCCTGGAATCATTTTTGTGAACCTCCTTTGAACCCTCTCCAGTTTCAGCACATCCTTTCTAAGATAAGGGGCCCAAAACTGCTCACAATACTCCAAGTGAGGCCAGCACTGATCCCAGCATGTCTGTACTGATCACACCTTTGTACCCCTCCTGAATTTCCTGTGATATGCCTACTCAATGTGTAACTCCCAGCGGCAGATTAACATGCCACTAAGTAAAGCAAATTTACTGTCGAAGTACATGTATGCCACCATCCACTACCCTGAAATTCATTTTCTTTTGGGGAGAACAATGTCAGACGGCACAGTAGCAATGTGGTTTGCACAATGCTTCACAGTGCAGGTGACCATAGAACACTACAGCACAGTACAGGCCCTTCAGCCCTCCATGTTGTGCCGACCCATATAATCCTTTAAAAAAAAAGTACTAAACCCACACTACCCCATAACCCTCCTTTTTTTCCATCCATTTGCCTGTCCAAGAGGCTGTTAAATACCCCTAATGTTTTAACCTCCACCACCATCCCTGGCAAGTCATTCCAGGCATTCACAATCCTCTGTGTAAAAAAAAAACTTACCCCTGATGTCTCCCCTAAACGTTCCTCCCTTAATTTTGTACATATGCCCTCTGGTGTTTGCTATTGGTGCCCTGGGAAATAGGTACTGACTATCCACCCTGTCTATGCCTCTCATAATCTTGTAGACCTCTATCAAGTCCCCTCTCATTCTTCTACTCTCCAAAGAGAAAAGTCCCAGCTCTGCTAACCTTGCTTCATATGACTTGTTCTCCAAACCAGGCAACATCCTGGTAAATCTCTGCATCCTCTCCATAGCTTCCACATCCTTCCTATAATGAGGTGACCAGAAATGAACACAGTACTCTAAGTGCGGTCTCACCAGAGATTTGTAGAGTTGCAACATGACCTCTTGACTCTTGAACTTATGAAGCCTGGCATCTTATAGGCCTTCTTAACCACCCTATCAACCTGTGCAGTGACCTTGAGGGATGTATGGATTTGAACCCAAAGGTCCCTTTGTTCATCCACACTCTTAAGTAACTGACCATTAACCCTGTACTCAGTCTTCTGGTTTGTCCTTCCAAAATGCATCACCTCACACTTGTCCGGATTGAACTCCCATCTGCCATTTTTCTGCCCAACTCTGCAGCCTGTCTATATCCTCTTGTAACCTTCGACAACCTACAGCTCAACCCACAACTCCTCCCATCTTTGTGTCATCCGCAAACTTACCCATCCTTCCACCTCTACATCCAGGTCATTTATTAAAATCACAAATAGCAGGGGTCCCAGGACAGATCCCTGTGGCACTCCACTAGTCACCGACCTCCAGGCAGAATACTTTCCTTCCACAACTACCCTCTGCTTTCTTCCTTTAAGCCAATTTTTTATCCAAACAGCCAAGGATCCACTTATCCCATGCCTCATAACTTTCTGGATGAGTCTCTCATGAGGGACCTTGTCAAATGCTTTGCTAAAGTCTATGTAGACCACATCCACTGCCCTACCCTCATCAATTTCTTTTATTACCTCTTTGAGACCTGGGATCAATTCCCACCTCTGCCTATATATTCTCCCCGTTACTGTGTGGCTTACCTCTGGGTGCTCCGGTTTCCTCCCACGGTGCAAAGACGTACCAATGGGTAGGTTAATTGGTCATTCTAACTTGTCCTGTCATTGGGCTAGGATTAAATTGGGGGCTGCTGGGCAGCACAGCTGGAGGGACCAGAAGGGTCTATTCCATGTTGTATCTCAATAAATAAATAAAATTTAATAGAATCAATGAAAAAATCCACACAGACAAAGACTGAGAAACAACCAGTGTGCAAAAGAAGCCAAACTGAGCAAGTACGCAAAAATAAATAATATTGAGAGCATGAGTTGTAGAGTCTTTGAAAGTGAGTGTGTGGATTGGAGAATCAGTTCAGTGAGTGGTTCTCTGGTTCAAGGGACTGGTGGTTGAGGGGCAATAACTTTTTATGAACTTGGTGGTGTGAGTCTTGAGGCTCCTGTGCCACCTTCCTGATGGCAGCAGTGAAAAGAGAGCATGGCCTGGGTAGGGGAGGTCCTGGACGATGACGTTGCTTTCTTGTGGCAGAGCTCTGTGCAGATGTGCTCAATGTTTTTGAGGTGTTGGAGGAAACAGACTCAGCAGGTCAGGCAGCATCTATGGAAGGAGATGAACAATCAACATTTTGGAAAGGTCTTCCAACATATTGTGTATGGTGCTCAGGATTTGCAGCATCTGTAGAATCTCATGTCTCACATTTGTTCCCAGTATTTTCAATATTTAATTTTAAGTTTGCAACATCCACAGTTATTTTCTGATTTTTCATGCCCCAAAGTGACCTTACATCATCCCCACCTCCTAGCTTGTACTCCTTCCCTACCCCCCCCCATGCCCACTTATTCCACCTTATTATTATTTCTACTCCTTCCCGTTCTCTCTCTTTCTGTTCCCCTGGTTCCTCTCTTACCCCTTCTCTTCACCTGCCTATCACCTCCCTATGCTACCCCTCCTCTTTCCCTTTCTCCCATGGTCCACTCTCCTCTCCTATCAGATTCTTTCTTCTTCAGCCCTTTACCTCTTCCACCTGCCACCTCCCAGCTTCTTTCCCTCACCCACTTCCCTTCCCCTCACCTGGTCTCACCTGTTGCCTCTACTCCTTGCCCCACCTTCCTACTCTGATCTCTTCCCCCTTTCTTTCCAGTCCTGATAAAGGGCCTCAGCCCAAAGTGTTTCTGAATCTGAATCAGACTTAATACCACCAGCTTATGTCGTGAAATTTGTTGACTTAGCAGCAGCAGTACAATGCAATACATGGTAATATAGAAAAAATAAGTAAATCAATTACAGTAAGTACATATGCATATTAAATAGTTAAATTAAAAATAGTGCAAAACCAGAAATGATACATTTTTAAAAAGTGAGGGAATGTTAGCAGCTTCAATGTCCATTTAGGAATCAGATGGCAGAGGGGAAGAAGCTGTTCCTGAATCATTGAGTGTGTGCCTTTAGGCTTCTGTACCTCCTTCCTGCTGGTAACAATGAGAAGAGGGCATGTTCTGGGTAATGGGGATTCCTAATGATAGACACCGCCTTTCTGAGACATAGCTCCTTGAAGAAGTCTTGGATACGACAGAGGTGTGTACTCAGGATGAAGCTGACTGATTTGACAACTTTCTGTAGCTTCTTTAAATCCCGTTCGTTAGGCAGTATCTCCCATCCCATACCAGACAGTGATGCAGTCTGTCAGAATGGTCACACACAACCCCCCATACCAGACATTGATGCAGCCTGTCAGAATGGTCACCCCCCCCATACCAGACATTGATGCAGCCTGTCAGAATGGTCACCCCCCCATACCAGACAGTGATGCAGCCTGTCAGAATGGTCACACTCCCCCATACCAGACAGAGATGCTGCCTGTCAGAATGGTCACCCCCCCCCATACCAGACAGTGATGCAGCCTGTCAGAATGGTCACCCCCCCCCCATACCAGACAGTGATGCAGCCTGTCAGAATGGTCACCCTCGCCCCCCATACCAGACAGTGATGCAGCCTGTCAGAATGGTCACCCCCCCATACCAGACAGTGATGTAGCCTGTCAAAATGGTCACCCCCCCCATACCAGACGGAGCCTGTCAGAATGGTCACCCCCCCATACCAGACAGTGATGCAGCCTGTCAGAATGGTCACCCCCCCATACCAGACAGTGATGCAGCCTGTCAGAATGGTCACCCCCCCCATACCAGACAGTGATGCAGCCTGTCAGAATATTCACCCCCCCATACCAGACAGAGATGGAGCCTGTCAGAATGGTCACCCCCCCCTACCAGTCAGTGATGTAGCCTGTCACAATGGTCACCCCCCCCATACCAGACAGTGATGCAGCCTGTCAGAATATTCACCCCCCCCATACCAGACAGTGATGCAGCCTGTCAAAATGGTCACCCACGCCCCCCATACCAGACAGTGATGCAGCCTGTCAGAATGGTCACCCCCCCCCATACCAGACAGTGATGCAGCCTGTCAGAATATTCAACCCCCATACCAGACAGTGATGCAGCCTGTCAGAATGGTCACCCCCCACATACCAGACAGTGATGCAGCCTGTCGGAATGGTCACCCCCCCCATACCAGACAGTGATGCAGCCTGTCAGAATGGTCACCCCCCCATATCAGACAGTGATGCAGCCTGTCAGAATGGTCACCCCCCCCATACCAGACAGTGATGCAGCCTGTCAGAATGGTCACCCACACCCCCCGTACCAGACAGTGATGCAGCCTGTCAGAATGGTCACCCACGCCCCCCATACCAGACAGTGATGCAGCCTGTCAGAATGGTCACCCCCCCCCCCCCATGCCAGACAGTGATGCAGCCTGTCAGAATGGTCACCCACCCCCCCCCATACCAGACAGTGATGCAGCCTGTCAGAATGGTCACCCCCCACATACCAGACAGTGATGCAGCCTGTCGGAATGGTCACCCCCCCCATACCAGACAGTGATGCAGCCTGTCGGAATGGTCACCCACCCCCATACCAGACAGTGATGCAGCCTGTCAGAATGGTCACCCCCCCCCCCATACCAGACAGTGATGCAGCCTGTCAGAATGGTCACCCCCCCCCCATACCAGACAGTGATGCAGCCTGTCAGAATGGTCACCCCCCCCATACCAGACAGTGATGCAGCCTGTCAGAATGGTCACCCCCCCCCCGTACCAGACAGTGATGCAGCCTTTCAGAATGGTCACCCACCCATACCAGACAGTGATGCAGCCTGTCAGAATGGTCACCCACGCCCCCCATACCAGACAGTGATGCAGCCTGTCAGAATGGTCACCCCCCCCCCCCCATACCAGACAGTGTTGCAGCCTGTCAGAATATTCACCCACGCCCCGTACCAGACAGTGATGCAGCCTGTCAGAATGGTCACCCCCCCCATACCAGACAGTGATGCAGCCTGTCAGAATGGTCACCCCCCCATACCAGACAGTGATGCAGCCTGTCAGAATGGTCACCCCCCCCCATACCAGACAGTGATGCAGCCTGTCAGAATGGTCACCCCCCCCCATACCAGACAGTGATGCAGCCTGTCAGAATGGTCACCCACGCCCCCCATGCCAGACAGTGATGCAGTCTGTCAGAATGGTCACCCCCCCCATACCAGACAGTGATGCAGCCTGTCAGAATATTCACCCCCCCCATACCAGACAGTGATGCAGCCTGTCAGAATGGTCACCCAAGCCCCCCATACCAGACAGTGATGCAGCCTGTCAGAATATTCACCCCCCCATACCAGACAGTGATGCAGCCTGTCAGAATGGTCACCCACCCATACCAGACAGTGATGCAGCCTGTCAGAATGGTCACCCACGCCCCCCATACCAGACAGTGATGCAGCCTGTCAGAATGGTCACCCACGCCCCCCATGCCAGACAGTGATGCAGTCTGTCAGAATGGTCACCCCCCCCATACCAGACAGTGATGCAGCCTGTCAGAATGGTCACCCACGCCCCCCATGCCAGACAGTGATGCAGTCTGTCAGAATGGTCACCCCCCCCATACCAGACAGTGATGCAGCCTGTCAGAATATTCACCCCCCCCATACCAGACAGTGATGCAGCCTGTCAGAATGGTCACCCACGCCCCCCATACCAGACAGTGATGCAGCCTGTCAGAATATTCACCCCCCCCATACCTGACAGTGATGCAGCCTGTCAGAATGGTCACCCAAGCCCCCCATACCAGACAGTGATGCAGCCTGTCAGAATGGTCACCCCCCCCATACCAGACAGTGATGCAGCCTGTCAGAATGGTCACCCCCCCCCATACCTGACAGTGATACAGCCTGTCAGAATGGTCACCCAAGCCCCCCATACCAGACAGTGATGCAGCCTGTCAGAATGGTCACCCCCCCCATACCAGACAGTGATGCAGCCTGTCAGAATGGTCACCCCCCCCATACCAGACAGTGATGCAGCCTGTCAGAATGGTCACCCCCCCCCATACCAGACAGTGATGCAGCCTGTCAGAATGGTCACCCACGCCCCCCATACTAGACAGTGATGCAGCCTGTCAGAATGGTCACCCCCCCCATACCTGACAGTGATGCAGCCTGTCAGAATGGTCACCCAAGCCCCCCATACCAGACAGTGATGCAGCCTGTCAGAATATTCACCCCCCCATACCAGACAGTGATGCAGCCTGTCAGAATGGTCACCCCCCCCCCCCGTACCAGACAGTGATGCAGCCTGTCAGAATGGTCACCCTCGCCCCCCCATACCAGACAGTGATGCAGCCTGTCAGAATGGTCACCCCCCCCCATACCAGACAGTGATGCAGCCTGTCAGAATGGTCACCCCCCCCCATACCAGACAGTGATGCAGCCTGTCAGAATGGTCACCCCCCCCCATACCAGACAGTGATGCAGCCTGTCAGAATGGTCACCCCCCCCCCATACCAGACAGTGATGCAGCCTGTCAAAATGGTCACAGACAACCCCCCATACCAGACAGTGATGCAGCCTGTCAAAATGGTCACCCACGCCCCCCATACCAGACAGTGATGCAGCCTGTCAGAATGGTCACCCCCCCCCATACCAGACAGTGATGCAGCCTGTCAGAATGGTCACCCCCCCCCCCATACCAGACAGTGATGCAGCCTGTCAGAATGGTCACCCCCCCCCATACCAGACAGTGATGCAGCCTGTCAGAATATTCACCCCCCCCATACCAGACAGTGATGCAGCCTGTCAGAATGGTCACCCACACCCCCCGTACCAGACAGTGATGCAGCCTGTCAGAATGGTCACCCACGCCCCCCATACCAGACAGTGATGCAGCCTGTCAGAATGGTCACCCCCCCCCCATGCCAGACAGTGATGCAGCCTGTCAGAATGGTCACCCACCCCCCCCATACCAGACAGTGATGCAGCCTGTCAGAATGGTCACCCCCCACATACCAGACAGTGATGCAGCCTGTCGGAATGGTCACCCCCCCCATACCAGACAGTGATGCAGCCTGTCGGAATGGTCACCCCCCCCCATACCAGACAGTGATGCAGCCTGTCAGAATGGTCACCCCCCCCCATACCAGACAGTGATGCAGCCTGTCAGAATGGTCACCCCCCCCCCATACCAGACAGTGATGCAGCCTGTCAGAATGGTCACCCCCCCCCCATACCAGACAGTGATGCAGCCTGTCAGAATGGTCACCCCCCCCCCGTACCAGACAGTGATGCAGCCTTTCAGAATGGTCACCCACACATACCAGACAGTGATGCAGCCTGTCAGAATGGTCACCCACGCCCCCCATACCAGACAGTGATGCAGCCTGTCGGAATGGTCACCCCCCCCATACCAGACAGTGATGCAGCCTGTCAGAATGGTCACCCCCCCCCCATACCAGACAGTGTTGCAGCCTGTCAGAATATTCACCCACGCCCCGTACCAGACAGTGATGCAGCCTGTCAGAATGGTCACCCCCCCCCCATACCAGACAGTGATGCAGCCTGTCAGAATGGTCACCCCCCCCCCCATACCAGACAGTGATGCAGCCTGTCAGAATGGTCACCCACGCCCCCCATGCCAGACAGTGATGCAGTCTGTCAGAATGGTCACCCCCCCCATACCAGACAGTGATGCAGCCTGTCAGAATATTCACCCCCCCCATACCAGACAGTGATGCAGCCTGTCAGAATGGTCACCCAAGCCCCCCATACCAGACAGTGATGCAGCCTGTCAGAATATTCACCCCCCCATACCAGACAGTGATGCAGCCTGTCAGAATGGTCACCCACCCATACCAGACAGTGATGCAGCCTGTCAGAATGGTCACCCACGCCCCCCATACCAGACAGTGATGCAGCCTGTCAGAATGGTCACCCACGCCCCCCATGCCAGACAGTGATGCAGTCTGTCAGAATGGTCACCCCCCCCATACCAGACAGTGATGCAGCCTGTCAGAATATTCACCCCCCCCATACCAGACAGTGATGCAGCCTGTCAGAATGGTCACCCACGCCCCCCATACCAGACAGTGATGCAGCCTGTCAGAATATTCACCCCCCCCATACCTGACAGTGATGCAGCCTGTCAGAATGGTCACCCAAGCCCCCCATACCAGACAGTGATGCAGCCTGTCAGAATGGTCACCCCCCCCATACCAGACAGTGATGCAGCCTGTCAGAATGGTCACCCCCCCCCCATACCTGACAGTGATACAGCCTGTCAGAATGGTCACCCAAGCCCCCCATACCAGACAGTGATGCAGCCTGTCAGAATGGTCACCCCCCCCATACCAGACAGTGATGCAGCCTGTCAGAATGGTCACCCCCCCCCCATACCAGACAGTGATGCAGCCTGTCAGAATGGTCACCCACGCCCCCCATACTAGACAGTGATGCAGCCTGTCAGAATGGTCACCCCCCCCATACCTGACAGTGATGCAGCCTGTCAGAATGGTCACCCAAGCCCCCCATACCAGACAGTGATGCAGCCTGTCAGAATATTCACCCCCCCATACCAGACAGTGATGCAGCCTGTCAGAATGGTCACCCCCCCCCGTACCAGACAGTGATGCAGCCTGTCAGAATGGTCACCCTCGCCCCCCCATACCAGACAGTGATGCAGCCTGTCAGAATGGTCACCCCCCCCCATACCAGACAGTGATGCAGCCTGTCAGAATGGTCACCCCCCCCCATACCAGACAGTGATGCAGCCTGTCAAAATGGTCACACACAACCCCCCATACCAGACAGTGATGCAGCCTGTCAAAATGGTCACCCACGCCCCCCATACCAGACAGTGATGCAGCCTGTCAGAATGGTCACCCCCCCCATACCAGACAGTGATGCAGCCTGTCAGAATGGTCACCCCCCCCCCCCATACCAGACAGTGATGCAGCCTGTCAGAATGGTCACCCCCCCCCCATACCAGACAGTGATGCAGCCTGTCAGAATATTCACCCCCCCCCATACCAGACAGTGATGCAGCCTGTCAGAATGGTCACCCCCCCCATACCAGACAGTGATGCAGCCTGTCAGAATGGTCACCCACGCCCCCCATACCAGACAGTGATGCAGCCTGTCAGAATGGTCACCCCCCCCCATACCAGACAGTGATGCAGCCTGTCAGAATGGTCACCCCCCCCCATACCAGACAGTGATGCAGCCTGTCGGAATGGTCACCCCCCCCCCCCCGTACCAGACAGTGATGCAGCCTTTCGGAATGGTCACCCCCCCCATACCAGACAGTGATGCAGCCTGTCAGAATGGTCACCCCCCCCCATACCAGGCAGTGATGCAGCCTGTCAGAATGGTCACCCACCCCCCCCATACCAGACAGTGATGCAGCCTGTCAGAATGGTCACCCCCCCATACCAGACAGTGATGCAGCCTGTCAGAATGGTCACCTCCCCCATACCAGACAGTGATGCAGCCTGTCAGAATGGTCACCCCCCCCCCCCATACCAGACAGTGATGCAGCCTGTCAGAATGGTCACCCCCCCATACCAGACAGTGATGCAGCCTGTCAGAATGGTCACCCCCCCCCCATACCAGACAGTGATGCAGTCTGTCAGAATGGTCACCCACCCCCCCCATACCAGACAGTGATGCAGCCTGTCAGAATGGTCACCCACCACCCCCATACCAGACAGTGATGCAGCCTGTCGGAATGGTCACCCCCCCCATACCAGACAGTGATGCAGCCTGTCAGAATGGTCACCCCCCCATACCAGACAGTGATGCAGCCTGTCAGAATGGTCACCCACGCCCCCCATACCAGACAGTGATGCAGCCTGTCAGAATGGTCACCCCCCCCCATACCAGACAGTGATGCAGCCTGTCAGAATGGTCACCCCCCCCCCATATCAGACAGTGATGCAGCCTGTCAGAATGGTCACCCCCCCATACCAGACAGTGATGCAGCCTGTCGGAATGGTCACCCCCCCCCCATACCAGACAGTGATGCAGCCTGTCAGAATGGTCACACACACCCCCCCATACCAGACAGTGATGCAGCCTGTCAGAATATTCACCCCCACATACCAGGCAGTGATGCAGCCTGTCAGAATGGTCACCCCCCCCCCATACCAGACAGTGATGCAGCCTGTCAGAATGGTCACCCCCCCCATACCAGACAGTGATGCAGCCAGTCAGAATATTCACCCCCCCATACCAGACAGTGATGCAGCCTGTCAGAATGGTCACCCCCCCCCATACCAGACAGTGATGCAGCCTGTCAGAATGGTCACCCCCTCATACCAGACAGTGATGCAGCCTGTCAGAATATTCACCCCCCCATACCAGACAGTGATGCAGCCTGTCAGAATGGTCACCCCCCCCATACCAGACAGTGATGCAGCCTGTCAGAATATTCACCCCCCCATACCAGACAGTGATGCAGCCTGTCAGAATGGTCACCCCCCCATACCAGACAGTGATGCAGCCTGTCAGAATGGTCACCCCCCCCATACCAGACAGTGATGCAGCCTGTCAGAATATTCACCCCCCCATACCAGACAGTGATGCAGCCTGTCAGAATGGTCACCCCCCCCCATACCAGACAGTGATGCAGCCTGTCACAATGGTCACCCCCCCATACCAGACAGTGATGCAGCCTGTCAGAATGGTCACCCCCCCCATACCAGACAGTGATGCAGCCTGTCAGAATATTCACCCCCCCATACCAGACAGTGATGCAGCCTGTCAGAATGGTCACCCCCCCATACCAGACAGTGATGCAGCCTGTCACAATGGTCACCCCCCCATACCAGACAGTGATGCAGCCTGTCAGAATGGTCACCCCCCCATACCAGACAGTGATGCAGCCTGTCACAATGGTCACCCCCCCATACCAGACAGTGATGCAGCCTGTCAGAATGGTCACCCCCCCCCATACCAGACAGTGATGCAGCCTGTCAGAATATTCACCCCCCCCATACCAGACAGTGATGCAGCCTGTCAGAATGGTCACCCCCGCCCCCCGTACCAGACAGTGATGCAGCCTGTCAGAATGGTCACCCCCGCCCCCCGTACCAGACAGTGATGCAGCCTGTCAGAATGGTCACCCCCCCCCATACCAGACAGTGATGCAGCCTGTCAGAATGGTCACCCCCCCTATACCAGACAGTGATGCAGCCTGTCAGAATGGTCACCCCCCCCCATACCAAACAGTGATGCAGCCTGTCAGAATGGTCACCCCCCCCATACCAGACAGTGATGCAGCCTGTCAGAATGGTCACCCCCCCCCCATACCAAACAGTGATGCAGCCTGTCAGAATGGTCACCCCCCCATACCAGACAGTGATGCAGCCTGTCAGAATGGTCACCCCCCCATACCAGACAGTGATGCAGCCTGTCAGAATATTCACCCCCCCATACCAGACAGTGATGCAGCCTGTCAGAATGGTCACCCCCCCATACCAGACAGTGATGCAGCCTGTCAGAATGGTCACCCCCCCCCCATACCAGACAGTGATGCAGCCTGTCGGAATGGTCACCCCCCCCATACCAGACAGAGATGGAGCCTGTCAGAATATTCACCCCCCCATACCAGACAGTGATGCAGCTTGTCAGAATATTCACCCCCCACATACCAGACAGTGATGCAGCCTGTCAGAATGGTCACCCCCCCCGTACCAGACAGTGATGCAGCTTGTCAGAATATTCACCCCCCACATACCAGACAGAGATGCAGCCTGTCAGAATGGTCACCCCCCCCATACCAGACAGTGATGCAGCCTGTCAGAATATTCACCCCCCCCATACCAGACAGTGATGCAGTCTGTCAGAATGGTCACCCCCCCCATACCAGACAGTGATGCAGCCTGTTAGAATGGTCACCCCCCCCATACCAGACAGAGATGCAGCCTGTCAGAATGGTCACCCCCCCCCCCATACCAGACAGAGATGCAGCCTGTCAAAATGGTCACCCCCCCCCCATACCAGACAGAGATGCAGCCTGTCAGAATGGTCACCCCCCCCCATAGCAGACAGTGATGCAGCCTGTCAGAATGGTCACCCCCCCATACCAGACAGTGATGCAGCCTGTCGGAATGGTCACCCCCCCCCCCATACCAGACAGTGATGCAGCCTGTCAGAATGGTCACCCCCCCCCATAGCAGACAGTGATGCAGCCTGTCAGAATGGTCACCCCCCCATACCAGACAGTGATGCAGCCTGTCGGAATGGTCACCCCCCCCCCCATACCAGACAGTGATGCAGCCTGTCAGAATGGTCACCCCCCACATACCAGACAGTGATGCAGCCTGTCAGAATATTCACCCCCCCCATACCAGACAGTGATGCAGCCTGTCAGAATATTCACCCCCCCATACCAGACAGTGATGCAGCCTGTCAGAATGGTCACCCCCTCATACCAGACAGTGATGCAGCCTGTCAGAATATTCACCCCCCCATACCAGACAGTGATGCAGCCTGTCAGAATGGTCACCCCCCCATACCAGACAGTGATGCAGCCTGTCAGAATGGTCACCCCCCCATACCAGACAGTGATGCAGCCTGTCAGAATGGTCACCCCCCCCCCATACCAAACAGTGATGCAGCCTTTCGGAATGGTCACCCCCCCCCATACCAGACAGTGATGCAGCCTGTCAGAATGGTCACCCCCCCCCCATACCAGACAGTGATGCAGCCTGTCAGAATGGTCACCCACGCCCCCCATACCAGACAGTGATGCAGCCTGTCAGAATGGTCACCCCCCCCCATACCAGACAGTGATGCAGCCTGTCAGAATGGTCACCCCCCCCCATACCAGACAGTGATGCAGCCTGTCAGAATGGTCACCCCCCCCATACCAGACAGTGATGCAGCCTGTCAGAATGGTCACCCCCCCATACCAGACAGTGATGCAGCCTGTCAGAATGGTCACCCCCCCCATACCAGACAGTGATGCAGCCTGTCAGAATATTCACCCCCCCCATACCAGACAGTGATGCAGCCTGTCAGAATGGTCACCCCCCCCCCCATACCAGACAGTGATGCAGCCTGTCAGAATGGTCACCCCCCCCATACCAGACAGTGATGCAGCCTGTCAGAATGTTCACCCCCCCCATACCAGACAGTGATGCAGCCTGTCAGAATGTTCACCCCCCCCCGTACCAGACAGTGATGCAGCCTGTCAGAATGTTCACCCCCCCCCACATACCAGACAGTGATGCAGCCTGTCAGAATGGTCACCCCCCCATACCAGACAGTGATGCAGCCTGTCAGAATATTCACCCCCCCCATACCAGACAGTGATGCAGCCTGTCAGAATGGTCACCTCCCCCATACCAGACAGTGATGCAGCCTGTCAGAATGGTCACCCCCCCCCCCATACCAGACAGTGATGCAGTCTGTCAGAATGGTCACCCACGCCCCCCATACCAGACAGTGATGCAGCCTGTCAGAATATTCACCCCCCCCCATACCAGACAGTGATGCAGCCTGTCAGAATGGTCACCCATGCCCCCCATACCAGACAGTGATGCAGTCTGTCAGAATGGTCACCCACGCCCCCCATACCAGACAGTGATGCAGCCTGTCAGAATATTCACCCCCCCATACCAGATAGTGATGCAGCCTGTCAGAATATTCCCCCCCCCCCCATACCAGACAGAGATGGAGCCAGTCAGAATGGTCACCCCCCCCCCGCCCCCATCCCAGTCCACAATCAGCTCTTTGGTCATATTTAATTTAGTCTTCCTACAGGTTCTTCTGTAACTTTTCAAAACCTGTGACTTTGTGTTCTCTGTGGATGCTGCCCAACCTACTGAGTGCTTCCAGCACTTCTGTTCTTTACCTCAGATTTATAGCTTCTGCAGTATAATTTTATTTTCTCTGTTTTGACAGTGGTTGGTTCTTCCCCATTCAGCCTGAGAGAGCCACTGGTGGAACATAGGAGCAGCAAAATGTCAGGTCCCTGCTGTCCCTTAGGTTCACTCATCTCAATGTGTGGCAGCATTCAGAAGCTTTTGTTCTGGTCCAGGTCAGCAGAGTTATACAAGACACTGCATCATGGAGTGATACAGTATGGTAACAGGCCCTTTGGCCCAACTAGTCCATGCTGACCAAGACTCACCTGCTCCTGTTTAGATCACAAGATCATCAGACAAAGGAGCAGAGTTTGGTTATTCAGCCCATCGAGTCTGCTCTGCCATTCCATCATAGCTAATTCAGTATCCCTCTCAACAGCATTCCCCTGCCTTTTCCCTGTAACCTTTGATGCCCTGTCTAATTACAAACCTATCAACCTCCACTTTTAATATACCTAATAACTTGGCCTCCACAGCTGTCGTGGCAAAGAATTCCACAGATTCACTACCATCTGGCTAAGGAAATTCCTCCATCTCTGTTCTAAATGGACGTCTGTCTACTCTGAGGTTGTGCCCTCTCATCCTCGTTTACTCGCAATCATAATAAAACAGAATAAAAGGAATTTGGAAAAGACAGTGTTTTTGTTTTGTGTTGTGTGCTAGGGGAAACCCAGGACAAAGCACATTCAGCTCAGTTCCCCAGGATATTACCAGGACTCTTTTTGTAAGATTTTATAGATTCCTGGATAAGCAGGACACTTGGTCAGTCATCTTAAATCTACAATTGAAATGATTTTGTTCATTTACAGTCAATCAAAAGAACAGGTCAGCATACACTCAATGAATTCCTCTGTCGATAGCTAACACCGTTTTATAGCGCTGTAGATTTGGTAGTGTTCCAATTTGTTCTGCATTTCATTTAAATACATAATTTGTTTTTCAGTTAAACTGTAGTTTCTCTTTCTTATACCTTTTTAACTATTTCCATGAAACTTTGGCTTAGGTGGAGGAACTATCTTTGTAGTACTGAGGAAGCAGGGCGTCTGCAGATGGACTTGGACAGATTGGGACAATGGGTTATAGATGGAATATAGTGTGGAATTCTAAAATCAGGTGCAAAGGGACTTGGGAGCTTTGTGGAGGATTTCCTAAAGTTTACCTTGCAAGTTGAGTCAGTGGTAAGAAAGTCAAATGCAATGTTAGTACTTACTTAGAGACGACTAGAATACAAGAGCAAAGATGTGCTACTAGGGCTTTTTAATGCATTGGACATATCGCACCTGGAGTACTGTGAGCAGTTTTGGGTACCTTATCTAAGAAAAGATGTGTCGAGAACAGGTTCATGAGTGATTCTAGAAATGAAAGGATTAACATTAGGAGCTTTTGATGGCTCTGGGCCCGTACTTGCTGGAGTTTAGAAGAATGGCGGGGTGGGGGGCGGGGGGTGGAATCTCATTGAAACCTATCAACTATTAAAAGGTCTAGACAGAGTGGTTGTAGAGAGGAAGTTTCCTATTGTGTGAATCTAGGACCAGCCTCAGAATAGAGATGAGGAGGAATCCCTTTAGTCAGAGCAGAGCGAATATATGGAATTCATTGCCGCAGACAGCTGTGGAAACCAAGTCATTGAGTACATTTAAAGCAGAGGTTGATAGATTATTGATTAAACTTCAAAAAGTACAAAATTCAAAGTAAAATTTTTTATCAGATTACATATATGTTGTCACAAAGAACTTTGAGTTTTTTTTAAGGGCGTGCTTAGCAAATCTATAGAATAGTAACTGTGAACAAGATCAATGAACAATAATGTGCAAATGTAAATAAATAGCAATAAATAACAAGTATGAAATACGAGGGGTGATTGATAAGTTCGTGGCCTGGGTAGAAGGAGTCAATTTTAGAAAGCCTAGCACATTTATTTTTCAACATAGTCCCCTCCTACATTTACGCACTTAGTCCAGCGGTCGTGGAGCATATGGATCCCTTCTTTGTAGAAGTGGTCCACACCAGGGGTGATTGAAAAGTTTGTGGCCTAAGGTAGAAGGAGACGGCTTATGCAGCTCTCGTTACCAGCACGTACAGTTCAACTCTGAGAGAAAATGCAGAAAGTTTGAAGTTAATAACTCATCTCCTTCTACCTTAGGCCATGATCTTATCAATCACCCCTGCTGTGGACCACTTCTGGAGGTCCAAGACACCGACTTCTACAAAGAAGGGATCCATGTGCTCCACAACCGCTGGATCAAGTGTGTAAATGCAGGAAAAATAAATGTTTTCTAAAATTGACTCCTTCTACCTTAGGCCACAAACTTATCAATCACTCCTCGTAACAAGATAAAGAATCCTTGAAGTAAGATCATCTATTGTGGGAACACCTGAAATAGAATGAGTACAGTTATTTCCTTTTGTTCAAGAGCCTGGTGGCTGGGTAACTGTTCTTGAACTTGGTGGTGCAAGTCCTGAGACTCCTGTACCTTCTACCTGATGGCAGCAGCGAGAAAAGAGCATGGCCCGGGTGCTGAGAATCTCTGATGATGGATGCTGCTTTTGTATGGCAACATTTCATGCTCAATGGTTGGGATAGTTTTACCCATGATGTACTGGGTCAAGTCCACTACCTTTAGTAAGCTTTTCCATTCGAGGGCATTGTTGTTCCCATACCGGGCGTAACGCAGCCGGTCACCACACGTCTATAGAAGTTTGCCAAGGTTTTTTATGACATGCTGAATCTCCGCAGACTCCTGAGGAAGTAGAGGTGCCGTCATGTTTTCTTTGCAATTACAAGTCCTCTGAGATGGTGACACCTAGGAATTTAAAGTTAGTGATCCTCCAATGAGTAGCGGCTCATGGACCTCTGGTTTCCCTCTGCTGAGGCCTACAATCAGTTCTTGCTGACATTGAGTGAGAGATTGAGTACAACAGCATTCAGTCAGAATTTCAATCTCCTTCTTACATGCTGATTCATCACCAACTTTAATACAACCCACAACAGTGGTGTCATCAGCAAACCTGTATATGGGGTTGGATCTGTACTTAGCCACACAGTCATAGGTGTAAAGCGAGTAGAGCAGGAGGCTAAGTACACATCCCTGTGGTGCTCCTGTGCTGATGGAGATCGTGGAGATATTTTTGCCAATCCAAACTGACTGGGATCTGCAAGTGAGGAAATCCGGGATCCAATTGCACAAAGGGGCTATTGAGGCCCAGGTCTTGGACTTTACTGATTAGGTTTGAGGGGATGATGGCATTAAATGCTGAACTGTAATTGATAAAGAACATCCTGGTGTATGCATCTTTGCTGATCAGATGTTCCAGGGAAGAGCCAATGAGTTGGTATCTGCTGTGGAGCTTTTGCTTTGTAGGCAAATTGGAGTGGATCCAAGTTGCCATTCAGACGGGAACTGATTTGCTTCATCACTAGCCTCTCAAAACATCGTGGATGGAAGTGCCACTGGGTGATAGTCATTGAGGCAGGATACCACACTTTTCTTGGGCACCGGTATGATTGAAGTCTGCTTGGAGCAGGTGGGTACCACTCACAGCCAGAACAAGAGATTGAGGGTATCTGTGAATACAACAACCAGTTGGTCAGTACAGGTCTTCAGTACTTGGCCAGGTACTCTGTCCTGGATGCTTTCCTTGGATTTACTCTCTTGAAGGCAGCCTGCATGTCATCTTCAAATACTGAGACCAAAGGATCATCGGGAGACATGGGGGTCCATGATGGTTCCTCCTTGTTCTGGCGGTCAAGGTGAGCGTTGAAGGCATTGAACTCCTGAAAGTGAAGCCCTGTTGTCCTGTGTCACTAGATTTAACTTTGTAGGAGATTATGGCATTCAAACCCTGCCACAGACGTTGAGCATCCCTTTTTGATTCCAGTCTAGTCCAGAATCTCCACTTTACCCGTGAGATGGCTTTCTGGAGATCATGCCTGCACCTCTTGTTGATACTTGATCTCCAGACTTGAATGTTTCTGATCTGGTCCTCAGCAATTTCTGGATTTCATAGTTGATCTAGGGCTTCTGATTAGTCAGGGCATCACATGTTATGCAAAGAAAATAGCAGAATGGGTTTGAGAGGGGTAGTATTCAGCTGTGATGGAATGGCAGAGCAGACTCAACAAGTCAAATTACCTAATCCTGCTCCGTCTTATGGTCTTACTTCAAAACATATGGCAAAGTGCATCATCTTCAACCAACACACCTCAGGATGTGCTGGGGCCAACTCAAGTGTTGTCACACATTCTGGCACCAACACAGCATGCCCATGACGTTCAGTAGAACAACAGCACAGCAAAACAAGTCCTGCCCCACCCACCGGACTGCAGGACAAGATCCAGTCTGCAATTCACTACCCAGTTAAACAGACAGAAATTGATGGGAATGCCAAGCTGTGACTCAACTAGCAATCGTATCCCATTATGAGTCTGGCATCTTTGCAGTGCTGACACTGAATGAGCACACTGCCTTTCCTGACTGCAGTCAGAAACACACAGAGATCTGCTTGTTTAAGCACCCTAAGACTGGGCTAAGATTCAGATTCACTACAGCATGCCTGACCCTCAGTAAAACTTACCCACTCTCCTCTGGCCTGTGAACTAACAAGGGCTCTGAGCCAAGTGTTCTGACTGGTGACCATGAATTAAATGGTAGCTTAGGTCAAAACTTGGACAGAGGTAGGAGCAGAGAGTATGGGAAAGGATGCCTTGGAGGAGGGTGAATTATGATGCTATTGAGCTAAAATTGGGAACAGATGTACTCAGGGAAATGTACAATGCAAATAAAGAGGTTGTTTAGGGTTCTGGATAGGTTTGTGCCAAAGGTAGGGATGGTAGGGATGGATCGAGAATTTCTGGGCAGGTTATCAGGTTAATGAGTGTGCACTGTGCCCAACTTGTCTGCCACATCATCACACTTGAATCCTACCTACAAAGCACTTTACTAATAAACACAGAAAAAAACTCAACAGGTCGAGTAGCATCTGCAACAGGAGAAACAGAATCAATGTTTCAGAGTAAATGGAAAGAGAGATTACAAAAGGCAGTGCTAAGTTTTATTTAAGAGATACAGCACAAGGACCTCAGTGAGCACGCAGCACACAGTTACACCCAAGTTGACCAGTTAACTTACTAACCCGTCCATATGTGGGAGGAGTCTGGAGCACACAGAGGAAATCCATGTGGTCATGGGGAGAACAAAGTCCTTACAGACCGTGATGGGAATTGAACCCCGAATGAAAGGGAAGAAAACAAAGCCACTGCTGATAAAGAAGGCCAATCAGATGGGTGCCCTGCTAGAGAGTAGAGAATTTGCCATAGGGTGCAATTCCCAGAGGAAAACTGAAATAAACTCAGTGGTGAATGGATATCTATAAAATGGTAGCTGCTGTTAGTGTTAACTCAAAACAGGGCCTGATGTGCATGGGATGGTGCAAATACAATGTTCTAATTGCAACTTGGCCCTGAAATAGTTAAAAGATGAACAGTTTACCCATCCCTGATTTTTAATTGGAGTTAATCCATTCACACTCAATTACTTTCACCTGACACTCCACAGTTTTTCAATTAAATTGGGTGTGGGAAGCCCTTGCTGTGTTTTCTTTCTGTTAGTTAGCCTGTGGAATTAAGCAAGGTATGTACAAGTTTGGTCTAGTTTTCTCATAGTGAAGATAGTTTCTCCACTTTTCCCTTTCTTCTCCAATATAATGGTTGACTAACTCTCCACCTTTGCTGTGCTTGTTTAACCTTTGGAATTGGCTAGTTCTGAGTGCTCACTTAATATCCTTGTCTATTACAACACTGTCAGTGTAACAGTATTGGACTGCTTTGGTTTTCCATGTAGTTCCTACACTGATCCTTTCTGTAACTGGAGGTGAGAAATCAGAATTGGGTTTATTATCACTGATAGGTTGTTCAATTTTTTTTGTGGTAGTATAGTGCAAGATAGAAATATTAATGTAAGTAGCAATGAGGAGTATTTTTAAAAAGTGTAAAAAGAGAACAAATAGTGAGGTGGTGTTAGCCACATTGTTCCACTTGTGAATAGGTCTGCTACCTGAAACTTTAGTACATCAGTCCAAACAAAATGGGTCTGTGAGAAACCCCTGCTGCAAGTGGGATTTGGACTGGGGTGAGGGTGGTTAGTGAAAGGTGGGCACTAGAATGGCAAGAGAATGGAGTGGAATGTTGGCCAGGATGATGGGAATTTGTTTCCCTTTAAGTAGGGCCAGAAAATGTAATGACAATGGAGTGGTATATTTTGTATATTTTTCAAAAGTTTCTCTTTTGAGAGACATTTTCATAGAAATACAGACCTAGAAACCCTACAGCACAATACAGGCCCTTCAGCCCACAAAGCTATGCCGAACATGTCCTTGCATTAGAAATTGCCTAGGGTTACACATAGCCCTCTATTTTTCTAAGCTCCATGTACCTGTCCAGGAGTCTCTTAAAAGACCCTGTCACATCCGCCACCGCCACCATTGCCAGCAGCCCATTCCACACATTCACCACTCTCTGCATTTATATAAAAAACCACTTGCCCCTGACATCTCCTTTGTACCTAGTACCTATTTCTAATCACCTTAAAACTGTTCCTTCTCATGCTAGCCATTTCAGCCCTACGGAAAAAGCCTCTGACTATCCACATGATCAATGCCTCTCATCATCTTATGCACCTCTATCAGAACACCTCTTATCCTCCTTTGCTCCAAGGAGAAAAGGCTGAGTTCACTCAACCTATTCTCATAAGGCATGTTCCCCAATCCAAGCAACATCCTTGTAATCTCCACTGCACCCTTTCTATAGTTTCCACATCCTTCCTGTGGTGAGGCAAGCAGAACTGAGCACAGTACTCCAGTGGGGTCTGACCAGGGTCCTATATAGCTAGAACATTACCTCTCAGCTCCCAAACTCAGTCCCATGATTGATGAAGGCCAATGCACTGTACGCCGCCTTAACCATGGAGTCAACCTGCGCAGTAGTATGGTTCAAGAAGTGTTCCCTTTAACAATGCAGTGTTCTAAAATTGACTTTGCTGTGCTGTTCACAAAGTTTTCTTTTCTCTTTGAGCAGTGTTGAAAAATGTCTTCACACAGAAGTAAAATGGACAAGTCAACTGCCATTCTCTGGAGTAAGGAATATATCAGACTTGTTGCCATCATTTTAAGGGGCTTTTGGATGGGCATTGGGTACTTTACAAAAAGACAAGATTCAAGATAATTTCCAGTACACAAATGTAGAGGAGATCAAAATATTTAGTACTCCAGATCTGATGCAACACAAAAAAAACCAAGATAAAGACCACAATACTAAAAATCCCAATAATTATAAGTAAGCTGGCTTGTATGCATATAAATAGTCCATAAAGGGACATTAGGCACAGGAGTGTCTGTACGTAAGGTGACTGATGGGAAATGAGAAAGTAATGATGAGGAGAGGTAATGGAGGGGTGGGTTAGTGGTTGGAGGTGTTGATCTGCTTTACTGCTCGGGGAAAGGAACTGTTTTTGAGCCTGGTGATCTTGGTGTCGATGCTACGTAGCCTCCTGGATGTTGTACCATTCTATCCCATGTCCCTTAAAATTTTGACTCATTAACATCATCCCATCCATTGTGTGTGTCTCAGACACCTTTTCTTTAATTCCCCATTTTACCCTCTTCCTTGCCACACCTGACCATCATCTTCTTTCCTCCTTCCTATTCTCCCATGGTCCACTCTCCTCCTGTCAGATTCCTCCTTCAGCCCTTTTACCTCTTCCACCTATCCCCTCCCAGCCTGTTACTTATCCCATCTTCCCCACCCACTCACCGTCTACTCCTTCCCCTCCCTCACCACCCTATGTAGGTTTCTAGAACCTTCCTTTCCCATCCTGATGAAGGGTTTCAGCTTGAAATGTCAGCTGTTTATTCTGCACCATAGATGTTGCCTGACCTGGTGCGAGTGTGACCTGCAGTGACACCTCCAGGCAATGATCAGCAGGGGTGGATTGTTGAAAAGCTACTTGAAGAATGAGAATACAGCTGTTGACTTTACCTACAGGTTGTGAGTTGAACGCCCAGCAGAAGTCACACAAGGTTGAAATTACAGATGATGAAGTTGCTGAGCATCGACTGTCCTTAAAGACGGTAACGAGGGGCTTTTTGCTTCCAGTGGAAAGAACTACATGTAATGCTTCAAACGCAATGTTCAAAGATGCTTTGTAGCATGCGGACACAAGAGCTTCTGCAGATTTTGAAAACCTTGAGCAACTCAGCAGGTCAGGCAGCATCCATGGAGGGAAATGAAGAGTTTCCAGGGGTTCAGTGGACAGCAAGGAAGACTATCAAAGCTTGCAGCAGGGTCTGGACCAGCTGGAATTTAATGCAGACAAGTGTGAGGCGTTTCACCTCTGGAGGGCCAACCAGAGTAGGATTAACACAGTGAGCTGTAGGACCCTGAGGAGTGTGGTAGAACGGGGGGATCCAGGAATACAGCTCTATAATTTCTTCAAAGTGGCATCTCAGCTAGATAGGGTTGTAAAGAAAACGTGTTGGCTTTCATAATCAATGTATTGAGTACAGGAGTTGGAATGCTATGTTGAAGGTGTATAAGATGTTGGTAAGGCCTAATTTGGAGTATTGTGACCAAAACTGCACACCTACCTGCAGGAAAGATGTCAATAAGATTGAAAGAGCAGAGAAATTTGACAAAGATGTTGCCAGCACCTGAAGACCTGAGTTATAGGGAAAGGTTTAATAGGTTAGGACTTTATTCCTCGAGTGTCAGTGAATGAAGGCGGGTTTTATAAAGGTATACACAATTGAGGTGATAGGGTAAATGCAAGCAGGCTTTTTCCACTGGGGTTGGGTAAGACTAGTCCTAGAGTTCATGGGTTAAGGAGGAAAGGTGAAATGATTAGAGGTCATCAGGGCAAATTCTTACTGAGAGGGTGGTGAGAGTGTGGAATGAGCCCCCAGCCAAAGCAGTGGCTGTGAGTTAATGTCAATTTTCAAGAGAAATTTGGATAGGTGGCTGGGAGGAGAATCTGGTCTATGGTTGGGTGCAGGTCAAAGGGACTAGGTAGAGTAATAGTTTGGCATAGATTAAATGGGCTAAAGAGCCTCCTTTGTGCTGTATTGCTCTGACGAGATGATGTTTTGGGTTGAGACCCTTTATCAAGACTATGAAGGTTCTTGGAGTGAAATATTAACTTTTAGTTTCCTTCATGGGTGCTGTCTGACTTGCGAGTTCCTCCAGCACTATTTATTTAATGATGCAGTGTGGAATAGGCTCTTCGAATCACACCACCCAGCACCCCTTCACAATCCTGATTTAACCCAAATCTAATCGTGGAGCAATTTGTAATGACCAATTAACTTACCAGGTGTGTCTTTCCAGGACTGGGGGCGAAACTCCTCAGGGAGGACGTGCAGATGATGCCGGAATTGAACTTCATGCCCCAAGCTGGAATAGCATTGTGCTAACTTCTATGCTACCATGGCACCCGATTACTGCAGCATCTCGCTGTGTTGGGTTGCTGAAAGAATACGTGCCCGACGTAACTGCTCACGGTGCAGAGACATCAACAGTTTACATGCAGCAAACCCCCAGGTGCATCTGTTGGAGCTGGTGATTGTATTTCAGTGATAGTAGGTTATGGTTACTCAAACGTAGCCCAGCTCGGATGTCCTAATGCCTCTCAAGCTGGCGTAAGTGATGGGAAAGCCTGTACTTCTGAGGGCACTAGCTCTCCAGGGCAGTCTGGCACAATGACAGTGGGTAAGGAGCAAAGTGGAAATCTGTCCAGAAAACAGAGGAAAATGATTTGTCTCTGGGAGTCTGCTACAACAGTGAGTGAGGAAGGGGGAGGTGGAGATGTTTTTAGAAAGCAGAGGAAGATGGTGCTAGGTGTCTTGGAGCCACAGAATCTCCTTCCAGTTGGAGTTTTCAGCTGCAGGAATAGCGCTATTTATTATAAGTGGTGGGTCTTCTTCGCAAAGTTTACTTTCACACAGATGGGTTTCTGCCCTGAACTTTAACAGTTGCTGTTTCTTAACCCTTTAACTTCCAGATATGTTTGGGTGCTGGTGCCAAGGATGAACTAACCATTGTGGAGATTGTTCCGGAAGACGAGAGCCCACCGGTCCCTATTGCCACACTGAAGCTCTCCGTTTTGCCGATGGTTGGTCTGTCATGCTTGTCCGATTCCTGCAGTTGAACACCACGTCTGATTACTAAGCTTTCTGCCTCATCCATGCATTCTACAACCTACACTCACTTTCTAGGATTCTTCTACAACTCCTCAGTTTTTTATATTTACAGTTTGCCAACTTTTGCATATTGGTTATTTGTCAGTCTGTTTTCTGTAAATTCTATTGCATTTACATTTTCTGTAAATGTCAAGGTAGTATATGGAAAAATGTAGGTTCTTTGATCTTTAACACTGCTCTCTCCTCCTAGACCACATTTTATGGCATTGAGCTGACCCCTCCCATCAGCTTCAGGCTAAAAAGTGGATCTGGTCCTGTCTACATAGCAGTAGAGAACATGATCAGTAAGTACAAGGTTTGTTTAACCTTCGGTTCACATTTTCATGTTCTGCCACTATCACTATCACTAATTTTGGTTAAAAGTAGAATGGCTGGGAGAATCGCCACCTTGCTCTGTAAGTGTGCAGTTTGTTCTAATCTGTAATCGAACAGTACAGCGCAGACCCTTCAGTCCACAATGTTGTACCAACCTTTTAACCTACTACAGTATCAACCTAACCCTTCCCTCTCACATCATTCATTAATTGTGCTATGTCATGTAATATGGGTGTTCACAGTCTTTCCATGACCATGATTGTTCTTGGCAAACATTTCTACAGAAGTGGTTTGCCATTGGCTTCTTCTGGGCAGTGTCTTTACAAGACAGGTGATCCCAGCCATTACCAATACTCTTCACAGATTGCCTGCCTGGCATCAATGGTTACATAACCAGGACTTGTGATCTGCACCGGCTGCTCGTACAACCATCCACCACCTGCTCCCATGGCTTCACATGACCCTGATCGGGGGGCGATGCAGGTGCTTCATTCCCCCCCTTGTGTAGTGATAGTTAAGTGTTATTCCTCCGCCACTCATTAGCCACTCCCACGTGAGAGGAGTTCGCATATTGTACAGAGTTATCAAGTCAAGTCACTTATTGTCATTTCGACCATAACTGCTGGTACAGTACACAGTAAAAATTAGACAATGTTTTTCAGGACCATGGTTTACATGACACAATACAAAACTAGACTGAACTACATAATAAAAAAAACAACAGAGAGAGCTACACTAGACTATAGACCTACACAGAACTGCATAAAGTGCACAAAAACAGTGCTGGCATTACAATAAATTGAGTATTGAGGAGTCTGATAGCTTGGGGGAAGAAACTGTTACAAAGTCTGGTCGTGAGAGCCCGAATGCTTCGGAGCCTTTTCCCAGACAGCATGTGGGAGAAGAGATTGAGGGGTGCATGGGGTCCTTCATAATGCTGTTTCCTTTGCGGATGCATCATGTAGTGTAAATGTCTGTGATGGTGGGAAGAGAGACCTCAATGATCTTCTCAGCTGACCTCATTATCTGCTGCAGGATCTTGTGATCCGAGATTGTGTAATTTCTGAACCAGTCGGTGATGCAGCTGCTCAGGATGCTCTCAATACAACCCCTGTAGAATGTGATGAGGATGGGGGGAGGGAGATGGACTTTCCTCAGCCTTCACAGAAAGTAGAGACGCTGCTGGGCTTTCTTTGCTATGGAGCTGGTGTTGAGGGACCAGGTGAGATTCTCTGTCAGGTGAACACCAAGAAATTTGGTGCTCTTTACGATCTCTACCGAGGAGCCATCGATGTTCAGCGGGGAGTGGTCGCTCCGTGCCCTCCTGAAGTCAACAACCATCTCTTTTGTTTTGTTCACATTCAGAGACAGGTTGTTGGCTCTGCACCAGTCCGTTAGCCGCTGCACCTCCTCTCTGTAAGCTGATTCATCGTTCTTGCTGATGAGACCCACCACGGTCGTGTCATCGGTGAACTTGATGATGTGGTTCGAGCTGTGTGTTGCAGCACAGTCGTGGGTCAGCAGAGTGAACAGCAGTGGACTGAGCACACAGCCCTGGGAGGGCTCCCATGCTCAGTGTGATGGTGTTGGAGATGCTGCTCCCGATCCGGACTGACAGGTCTCCCAGTCAGGAAGTCTAGGATCCAGTTGCAGAGGGAGGTGTTCAGGCCCAGTAGGCTCAGCTTTCCGATCAGTTTCTGAGGGATGATTCTGTTGAATGCTGAACTGAAGTCTATGAATAACATCCGATCGTACGTGTCTTTTTTTGTCCAGGTGGGTTAGGGCCAGGTGGAGGGTGATGGCAATGGTGTCGTCTGTTGAGCGGTTGGGACGGTACGCAAACTGCAGGGGGTCCAGTGAGGGGGTCAGCAGGGTCTTGATGTGCCTCATGACGAGCCTCTCGAAACACTTCATGTATCAAAGTTTGGTTGAATATCCCACATGCCGGCATCTTGGTTTGCTCTGCTCTCCTTCAATAATGAGCACAACAAAACCTACCTCTGACACGCCCCCCCATACTTTCTTAAAATTATTCCTGCTTGTATTAGCCACTTCTGGCTGGGGGGAGGGGTACAGTTTCTGAATATCCACTCAATCTAGATTGAGGGTAGGTAGAATCTTTTACTGATGCAGGCATGTCAAAAACAAGAGGGCACAGATTTAATTTTAGCAATACCGTGCGTACAAATAAATGTGTTTAGAGTAGATGAGCCGAGAGGTTAGTATGGATGTAGTGGGCTGAAGAGTTAAGATTGTCTTTTTTGTCTTGTGAACATTTCATTATCAAATCAGTGAGGATGTGCTGGGCAGCCTGCAGGTGTTTCCATACCTCCGGCACCAGCATGGCGTGCCCACAGCTACTAACCTTAACGGTATGCCCTCGGGAAGGGGAAGAAAATCAGAGCTCCCAGAGGATTGTTGGTGCTGTAAGGCACGATGCTCAGCCCTACAATACTGTGCCCAACCAGACAACCTGTCCCCCTCCTCCAGCACATGAACGTTGCAGTCATGGGGAGAACGTGCAAACTCCTCACAGTTAGTGGTGGAATTGAAGTCTGGCACTGTAATAGTGTTACACTAACAGCTATGTTATTGTCTCCAGAAAAACCAAAGAATGGTTGATTTGGGGTTGATGGACCTGTTCCCCTGCTGTACGACTAATCCTGTGACTGATGCTTGTACAGAAGTAAGCAAGTGCATGTTAGTTGGTGGGCCCACGTCACCAGTTAATAGCCTGACATCAAGTTTGTGTTCTTGAATTTCCAGTAGATGATGATACATGGGGGGAGGAAGAAGAGGAGGAAGGAGAGGAAGAGGAAGAGGAGGAGGTGGATGAGGCTGAAGATGAGGATGAATCTCCACCCAAAAAGACAAAGAGACCTGCATCCACCAAGAAAGCTGGGCTTTCAAAGGTAGCTGGTACAGTTCTGGCTGTTTTTGCCTTCCTCACCCCATACTTCAGTCAATCACAAACTAGGTATTTTCTAACAATCTAATTTCTTTCAGAAGAAGCGATTGGACACAGAAAAGGAAGAGTAAGTGATGTGCTTATTTGACTTTTTTGAGGAAATGATTAGTACTGATCTAATTTTTTTTTAAATTCTATTTTCCAGAGAGGAATCTGATGTTTTAATGGCAGTTAAAAAGGTTGGTCATGTCTCAGTCTTCTGCCATACTTTAAAATTGTCATAAATGCTTTGTGAAACTGTGGGTTGTAATAGTTTCTTTAAAATGTTCCTGCAGGGATCTCTTTGGAGCTAGAAATTGTTTGGTTTGTTTTGCTTGCAAAAGTTGTCGAGGCTGAAGTTTCTTCCTAAACCAACAAAGCAACCTGATAATATTTCAGTGGTGTCTGTACTGTTTTTGAACCTTGGCCTGTGAGGAACGTTTTGTTTAGCTGTCTGCGTGTGTACGGTTGAATTTGAATTTCCAATTCTCCTATCAGGAGAGCTTTGATCACTTTGCTGTTTGGACTTGCTGAAGTTTTTACTGAAGTTTGGACTTAATACCAAGTTTTCTATTGGAAGTTCTCTTGTAGTAAAAATATTAGTGCAGAGCATGAATAAGCTGCACTTGCAATGAAGATTCAGTGATTTTTCCCATCACGGAATGCCCTCGAGCTCAGTGACTTCCCTTGCCACGAGAGGGCAGTGGAGTCAATCGCAAGAAGCGTCACAGCAGGGGCAGTTATTGTCAGCTCCATGAAGTAAGGGATATTAGTCAATTCTTTGCCTTTACATCAAACTAGTAGTTTAATTATCTTTTAACTAATTTTGAATTCATAATATATTTAATTAACAGCTTAAACCCATCTTCAATTTATTAAAAATATTAACATTGTCATTCAACTGTATGCATATACCACTAAATGAGGTTACGTTCATCTGGACTAAGGAACACAACAGTACATACAATCACATGATGCAGTAAGTAACATTACTACAAATAATTAGTGTTTTCCAGAAGATTGAAATTTAGCACAAGGTGTGTTTGTGACAAGTTTTAAAAAGTAAACAGTCTAACATTTCTGGTGCTTCATGCTTGATGAGACCTGGGTGATGTCTGAGTTCAGTGGTCTGATATAATTTAATATTAAATATTAATAAATTTAATCATTGGCAGTTTAAATCGCATTGTGTTTATAGACACAGGCACTTTCTCACTAATGTTGGGTGAACTGGTCTGTACCTGGTTTAGATTGACTACTTCCAGGAATCATTCTGTAATCTGTCAGCCTCTGAATTTTATAATCATCTCACCTATTTTCACTGTTTTCTATTGTTCATCTCGGTCTTGTATCCAGAACTACTTGTAATGCTCAATGTCACTGCTATCTGTGTGTCTCCAACTAAGTTAATCAGGATGGCAGGGTTGAGGGATAATCATGATGGAATGACAGTACAAACTCGATGGGCTGAACAATCTAATTCTGCTCCTATGTCTTGTGATCTAAATATCATTTCAATTTTTTTTAAGGAAAAAGATTCCAGTAAAGTTAAAGCCGCAAAAAAACTAACTGCCTGTTAGGAGAAATACTGAAAGGTAAGATCTTTGGGGTTAATCTGGCAGGTAAACTGTGTTCAAAGAAGATGAGGTTGTGTGCATTGAAGTGAACAGTGAAATGTACTGTTCGCATCAACGATCAACACAGTCTAAGGACGTGCTGGGGGCAGCCCGCAAGTGTCACCAGGCTTTGGGCACCAACGTAGCATGCCCACAACTTACTAACTCTAGCACACTTACCTTTGGAATGTGGGAGGAAACCAGAGCACCTGGAGGAAACTTGCATGGTCACACAGAACATACAAACTCGTTACAGTGGCAGGAATCGAACATTGACTGCTGGCCATGGGAAGTGTCACGCTAACTGCTACACTACTGTTGCCCCTCGGGCTGTTAGAATGTCTGTCTGCAATCGGAGTTGAGGTAGGATAAGCTGTCACTGGAAGTTGAGGCTGCTGACTGAAAGTCCAGCTGGGTTTGAAATCACTGCTGGGAATGTAATGCGAAATGATCTGATGGGGCTTGGTAGCTTTCTCCAGTGCACCATTAAGAGATGCACTCTAAATCCTGGGCCACATTTCACCCTGGCATTTCACCACTGCAGACTGGGAGATCGTTTCGCCGAACACCGGCGCTCAGTCCTCCAGCAGTGGTGGGATCTCCCTGTGGCCACACACTTCAATTCCACAGACCACTCCCACTCCGACATGTCTGTCCATGGCCTCCTCTACCGTCAAGATGAGGCCACACGCAGGTCGATGGAGCAATACCTTATCTCCCGCCTAGGTAGTCTCCTACCTGCCAGCATGAACATTCAACTCGCAGACTTCTGATACCCCTGCCCCCCTTACCCCCATCCCTATCTATTATTTTAGTCTGGTTCTCTTTCTCTCTTTTCCCCCCTCACTATAATCTCCCCCCCCCCCTCCAGCCCTACCTTTCTTTCTCTTTTATTTCCCATAATTCTCCACCTTCCCCCTAGCCCATTTCCCTCCAACCTATCACTTCCTAGCTCTCTACTCCATCCCTCTCCCCCCTCGACCATCCCATGTTACTTCACTCCTGATGAAGGGTTTCGGCCCGAAACGTCGTCACTACCTCCTCCCATAGATTCTGTCTGGCCTGCTGAGTTCTGCCAGCATTTTGTGTTTTTATTTATCTCCAGCATCTGCAGATTTACTCGTGTCACCCTGGCTTGCTATTTGCTATGTATTGGTGATCTTGCCACTGGAGTCCCTCAAATCAATCCCAGTCAAGTGTTGTTCTTGGAACCACCATCCCACCACAGCTGGGAAGGTTGGCAAGGGAGACTTTCACTTTAATACTGCAACTGGGCTGATGAGTGACTGAGCCCACTCCAGGTCCTCGTTCCCTGCCTAATGTCATTCTAAGTGGGAGACTGAATGACATCTCTCCACAAACTTATCCTGTCCTTGTAGATGTTACAGCATTCACTTCTCTACAGGAGAACCCTGAGCTAAGGTACAGTCCCTCACCTTACACCTTTGTCATTGTTTAAATTTTAAGTCTCATAATTTCATTCGAATTTGATTATATCCTTGTGTATACCAGGGGACTTAATTTTAAAAAGCAAATACAAGGAAATCTGCAGATGCTGGAAATTCAAGTCACACACACAAAATGCTGGTGGAACACAGCAGGCCAGGCAGCATTTAGAGGGAGAAGCACTGTCGACGTTTCGGGCCGAGACCCTTCGTCAGGACTAACTGAAAGAAAAAAAAGATAGTAAGAAATTTGAAAGTGGGGGGGGGGGGGAAGCGAAATGCATTTTGTATTTTTGACTTAATTTTAAGGTGATTGAAAAGATGCAGAAGTTTTAGAGTGGTGGGAGCATGGAACACCCTCTTGGGGTGGTGGTAGAGGCAGATACATCAGGGACAGGGATGATAGGAAAATGGAGGGCTATGTGGGAGGGAAGGGTTGGATTGAATTTGAAGAATGCTGGCACAACATTGTGGGCCAAGGGGAGCCTATACTGTGTAGTGTTTTATGTGCATGACAAGAAACTAATGGTTTCACCTTTGTTTTCTCTCTGCAGGTGACCCAAGGCCAGGTTTTCACAAGTCATCTTTGCAAGGATGTTGGAAGAGAATATATTGAAATAAAATTGGACTTTGCTAATTCTCACCCTAGTTGTTGCACAGAAAGCTAATCATGTTGCAGACAAATGGATATCCAAGCCTTCACTGCTATTAGATGATGGAAAAGTACTTAAAATATATTAAACAATGTTGCATTGTTCTGACATGATGTGTGGAGCATCTTTTAATCGGGAACCACGTTTGCCTCATCTCCTAATATATCATACAGCCCTGCTGAATAACGTTCTGAACCGTGTACAGACCGAGTACAAGGGCCAGGCTTTTGCAGTGGATGCTGGGTGCAATCTGATAGGTAGCAGCTTTTGATTGATTGGGTGGGATGTTATGCTCGATCCTCAGATTCTGATGTCCTCCTTGGCTATGGGAGAGGTACCAGAAGATACAGTGGCTAATGTGCCTAAGAGGTCAAGCCAAGTGATTGGAGGCTGGCAAGCCTAACACCAGTGATGGGAGAGTTACTCGATGGGGATTCCAGGTGATGGGATAATTCTGCAGTTTGTGACGCATAGACTGATCAACAGGACTTTGTCAATTCTCTTAAATTTAATTTGACATTGCCATAGGTCTTCAGCCTACAATATGGTGTTGACCTTTTTAAACTACTCCAAGATCATTGTTACCTTTCCCTCTCATTGGGTCTCCATTCTCTTTCACTCATGTTCCAATATGAGTCTCTTGAATGTCCCCCATGTATCTGCCTCTACCATCAGCCTGGTAGGGTGTTCTATGCACTTTGCACTTGCCACTCTGGGTTTTAAAGAAAAAAAACCTACTTCTGAAATATCTACTATAAGCCTACACTCTCACAGCTACCTGGACTATTCCCCTTCCCACCCTGTCTATTGCAAAAAGGCTATCCCCTTCTCACAATTCCTCCGTCTCTGCCGCATCTACTCTCGGGATGAGGCTTTTCTTTCCAGGACGAAGGAGATGTCTTCCTTTTTTAAGCAAAGGGGCTTCCCTTCGTCCACCATCAACTCTGCTCTCAAACGCATCTCTCCCATTTCCCGCACATCTGCCCTCACCCCATCCACCCGCCACCCCACTCGGGATAGGGTTCCCCTTGTCCTTACCTACCACCCCACCAGCCTCCAGGTCCAACATATAATTCTCCGTAACTTCCACCACCTCCAACGGGATCCCACTACTAAACATATTTTCCCTCCCTCCCCCCCACTGCTTTTCGCAGGGATCACTCCCTATGCGACTCCCTTGTCCACTCGACCCCCCCCCCCCCCATCCTTTCCCACCAACCTCCCTCCTGGCACTTATCCTTGTAAATGGAACAAGCGCTACACCTGCCCTGAACACTTCCTCCATCACCACCATTCAGGGCCCCAGACAGTCCTTCCAGGTGAGGCGACACTTCACCTGTGAGTCGGCTGGTGTGGTATACTGCGTCCGGTGCTCCTGGTGTGGCCTTTTATATATTGGTGAGACCCGACGCAGACTGGGAGACTGTTTCGCTGAACACCTACGCTCGGTCCGCCAGAGAAAGCAGGATCTCCCACTGGCCACACATTTTAATTCCACATCCCATTCCTGTTGTCTCTATTGTCAAAATGAATCCAAACTCAGGTTGGAGGAACAACACCTTATACACTGGCTGGGTAGCCTCCAACCTGATGGCATGAACATTGACTTCTCTAACTTCTGATAATGCCCTCCTCCCCTTCTTACCCCATCCCTGACATATTTAGTTGTTTGCCTGTTCTCCATCTCCCTCTGGTGCTCCCCCACTCCTTTCTTTCTCCTGAGGCCTCCCGTCCCATGATCCTTTCCCTTCTCCAGCTCTGTATCACTTTTGCCAATCACCTTTACAGCTCTTAGCTTCATCCCACCCTCTCCGGTCTTCTATCATTTCGCATTTCCCCCTCCCCCTCTACTTTCAAATCTCTTACTATCTTTCCTTTTGGTTAGTCCTGATAAAGGGTCTCGGCCCAAAACATCGACATCGCTTCTCCCTTTTGATGCTGCCTCGCCTGCTGTGTTCTACCAGCATTTTGTGTGTGTTGTTGTTTGAATTCCCAGCATCTGCAAATTTCCTCGTGTTTGCTCTGAAATTCATTGGGCCAGAAGGGATTGCTCTCCAGAATGCCTGCTAGTCCAATGCTGTCCTGCAAGGGGCAGTGTTTCCTCACTGATCAGAGCATGGCTCATTAATACCTCATCCCAATATCAGGTTAGTAAAATCAGACTGTTTTCTTCAAATTCTCTCTCCCTTTTCGGAAGTACTGGTATCCCATCCCATTTGCTGCCTTCCCAAATTCTCCCTTGTTGACTGGAGAAAGTGCACAGGTCACACCAGACTGCGATGGATGATATTCTCACCTCTGAACCAGGCACTGGGCTGCAGGGCATTGTCTCCTGCTCAGTGCAGCTGGAATGCACAACACATGGTCCTTTGGCATGATTGTCCATGTTCTGAATGATATGGGGTAATGTTTGAACTGAGGTTTAATGCACGAACATGGCCAATGATGTGTTTTTCTCTGCTGTCCTGACAGTTTGTTTGTAGTTTTTGTATATTGTGAGAAGTTGGAATCACCGAACCAGACAGTCATGGCCGATGTGAGGATGGTCTCCATGGTGACAGTGTAGAATTGTGCCAGGATGTTCTGGGGAAGATAGAATCACCAAACCAGACAGTCATGGCCGATGTGAGGATGGTCTCCACGGTGACAGTGTAGAATTGTGCCAGGATGTTGTGGGGAAGATAGAATCACCAAACCAGACAGTCATGGCCGATGTGAGGATGGTCTCCATGGTGACAGTGTAGAATTGTGCCAGGATGTTGTGGAGAAGATGGAATCTTGCCAACTGCTGCAGGAAGTACGACCTCTGAACCTTAATGAAGGAGATGGGACCTCATGGGAGAACCACGTGTCTGAGGCGGTGTGAGATGGTTCTCCTGCGCCAGGCCATGTGTCTGAGGCGGTGTGCCTCTTACTTGTCATAAGAGTGGGCTGGGTGGGCTGATTTGAAAGGAAGGGTTGAATAGGGTAGGCTTGCTTACACCATTGACTGGGGACTTGATTGAATTGTAAGATCCTGGGGGTGGATTGTAACTGTGAAGAGAGGACATTTCCTTGTGGGGAATCTGGAGCTATGAACTTATTCTCTGGTGCCTCCCCTCCTTCCCTTTCTCCCATGGTCCATTGTGCACTCCAATCAGATTCTATCTTCTTTGGACCTTTTCCACCAATCACCTCCCAGCTTACTTCATCTTACCTTTCCCCTCACCTGTTCTTATCATCTCCCATTCATCCCCATTTCCTACACCTCCCCCCGGCCCCATGGAAAGTGAACACGTGGCTGGTTTGAGTAGGTGCTACAGACCCAGGATATCTGGGGGAAATATTCAGGAGAGTGAGTTTGAACTGCACTCTGCATTAGGATGGTAAACGGCCATGGAGGTTCTCGGAAGGGCCAGTGACCTGGTTTGTGTTCAGATTGTTTCCTTCTGGAGAAATGGGATGGGTGCCTGTGGGGAAAGCATTGGATTCGATGGGTTGAATCATCTCCAGTACAGTGGCAATGTCTGGATTTATCACAGCAGATTGATTTGCCTTCCTCCTGCACCATTGAGTGGTTTTGTGCTCGCGCCTCTGGGTGGGAATAGAATTTGCTGAGGCAGTCCTGACACTCGGATATTCATACACTGAAGCTGCTGTGGAGCCAAGTGATGCTGGAGAAAATCTCCCCCTTATAGACAACAGATGCAGCAGTAGGCCATTTGGCCCTTCGAGCCAGCACCACCATTCTATGTGATCATGGCTGATCATCCACAAGCAGTACCCCGTTCCTGCCTTCTCCCATATCCCTTGACTCTGCTCTCTTTAAAAGCTCTATCTAACTCTTCCATGAAAGCATCCAGAGAATTGTCCTCCACTGCTTTCTGAGGCAGAGTATTTGACAGATCCACAACTCTCTGGGTGAAAATGTTTTTCCTGAACTCTGTTCTACCCCTTATTCTTAAACTGTGGCCTCTGGTTCTGGACTCCCCCAACATCGGGAACATGTTTCCTGCCTCTAGTGTGTCCAATCCCTTAATAATCTTATAATTATCTTGTCTCCAAATAACAATAAAATGTGTTCCTATTAACAAGTGTTGGGAGAGAAGAGAGAGGGTCTTGGGGTAAATCAGAATTTTCCTTGTGATGAGAGCAGAACCCCTCCCCACTGGGAATCCCAGGAGGAGGATGGGGGGGCAGAGGCTGGTTTGTTTGGAAACTGCAGCAATGATGATAGAGATGTCCATGGGAGGGCAGATGACTTGTGTCAGCAGGGTCACTACTCCCCAGCTGCAGACTGCAGGAACAGGCTGTACTTCAGTCCCCATGTATAACAGGGTACAAAATGGAGCAGGACAGGTATATCAGCAGCACATGCAAAATACTACACGAAAGTGGCATCCACCATCCAGGCCATGCTACCAGTATCAGGGAGGAGGTACAGGAGTCTTGGGTCCCACACCACCGGGCTCAGGGACAGTTATTACACTTCAACCATCAGGTGCCTGAAATGGCCATGGATAACTTCACTCACCTCAACATTAAACTGCTTTCACAACCTATGGACTGTGCACAACTTGTTCTCAATTTTATTATGCTTTATTTTGTATTTGCAGATTTGTTGCTTGGCAGCCTTGGTGTGTGGTTTTAATTGTATTGTATCTGCCAGTGTATGAATCTCACTAGTGTAAGGTGACATGATAGATAAATGCATTTACTTTGATCACTTAAACTGCAGTGGACAAGAATGGAGCCATGTTACCTGACCTCACAAAGGGTTAACCACTTGTTAGCACTCTCCCTCCCCCTAAACTCCTGAAGCCCCGGGAACAAAAGGCTCTTTGCAGGTAGGTGTCAGTGCCCAGGGATTTTTTGTTGTATGTGTGACTGCTACATTTGGCTGGGATTAGTGCACGAGGACCCGACAACACCTTACATAATTGCCACCATTTGGTTCAGTGTTCCTTTGATATTGTGGGGCTGTGTGGATTAGCACTGGTGCCGACCGGGAGCACATTGTTCTTCCTCTTTTATGCACCATCGGTATGGCGATGTTTCCACATGTATCAGCTCCACATATTCTTCCAGAATTACCTTCCTCTCCCCCCACTGCGCAAGAATGTTCATCCAAGGCTCTATCACACACTACAAAGCCTTTCCCACCACTTTGATGTTGTCTACCTTCCCTCCACATTTCTTTACACCCAATCAGCAATTAAATCGGGGCGATGAATGCTGTAGGCAGGAGGCCATGGATGTTCAGCTTGAGATCCCATGAGACTGATTTCCCACGTCCTCCAACACCCCTGAGGCCTGTTGGGCAGGATCGAGCATGGATCTTGCATCCCAGCTGTCTGTGATATGCAAACTAGGCCAGGACAGGTTGAGAACCTGCTGCTGTGCTCCGCAGCAGGCTCCCCCTCTCCAAGCAGCTGGTGAACCCAAAGGAAAGCAGATTGACACAGTTTGGAACCAGTGGCATCATAGGAGTTGCCAGGCCACATTGACCTCGATGTAGGATTGCCCTGGGGACTCCAGGTCCCTGGATTTACTCCCCAAGTGTTCCCTGCAAAGACTTGAGACTGGAGTCCTGCTTCTGGATGAGTTACCAACCATGGCTGACGAACCCCAAGTGACTGGTATTAAGGTGCCAGAAACCTGCCTTTGCCCTGTCTGTCAGTAGGGATGGTTCTGTCAGGCTTGGTAGCTGAGCCACACGTGAAGGCCAGGAGCTGGACTTGGTTGTCAGAGGCTATTTGGGTCACATGCCATTGGGAGCATTTAGTAGGTAGTGGGAGCTTGACCCCACTATCAGCCCCTGGCTATGACAACATTAAGTGGCTAACACCAGAGCAATTGCAAACCGCCTCCCCATCCTGTCCTGTTCCCACTGCTTCACATGTCCAATTCACACTTCCCAACTCCTCGCAAAACAGTTTGCGAAACCAACTGTGTCTGTCATCTGCCTCCTGCATGCACATCACCATTGTCAATGAATAAGAGCTTGAAGATCCAGATAATGCAGGTGCTGGGAGCCTGAAACATGGCAGCATATTATTCATAGTTGTTACAGTTAGCATACATTACCATAGCGCCAGTGACCTGAGCTTAATTCCACCGCAGTCTGCAGGGTGTTTGTATGTTCACCCTGTGACTGCATAGGTTTCCTCCCAGTGCTCCTGTGTCCTCCCACATCCCAAAAACATATAGGTGATCCGGGTTAATGAGTTGTGGGCATACTGCACTGGCACCAGAAAGATGGTGATTCTTGTGGGCTGACACCAGTACACACTCATAATAACAAGAACATAAGAAATAGGAGCAGGAGTCAGCCATTTGGACCATCAAGCCTGTCTCACCACTCAATAAGATCGTAGCTGATCTGTCCGTAAACTCAGCTCCATCTACCTACCTTTTCCCCATAAACCTTAATTCCCTTACTATGTAAAAAATCTATCTAACTGTATCTTAAATAAATTTAGTGAAGAAGCCTCAACTGCTTCCCTGGGCAGAGAATTCCACAGATTCACCACTCTCTGGGAAAAACAGTTTCTCCTCATCTCCGTCCTAAATCTTCTCCTCTGAATCTTGAGGCAATGTCCCCTAGTTCTAGTCTCACCTACCAATAGAAACAACTTTCCCACTTCTATCTTATTTATCCCTTTCAAAATTTTGTATGTTTCTATAAGATCCCCTCTCACTCTTCTGAATTCCAGAGTATGGTCCCAGGTGACTCAATTGCTCCTCATAGGTTAACCCCTTCATCCCTGGAATCAACCTGGTGAACCTCCTCTGCATTGCCTCCAAAACCAATATATTCCTTCCTCAAGTATGGAGACCAGAACGGCACACAGTACTCCAGGTGTGGCCTCACCAGCATCCTGTAAACTTGCAGTATGACCTTCCTGCTGTTGAATTCAATCCCTCTAGCAATGAAGGCCAACATTCCGTTTGCCTTCTTAATCACCTGCTGTACCTGGAAGCCAACTTTTTGTGATTCATGAACAATCACTCCCAGGTCCCTCTGCACAACAGCATGCTGCAATCTTTCACTATTTAAATAATAATCCGCTCTTCTATTATTCCTTCCAAAGTGGATGATCTAGTATTTACCAATGTTGTATTCCATCTGCCAGCCCTTGGCCCACTCAATTAACCTATCTATATCCCTCTGCAGACTCGCCACATCCTCTGTACAATTTGCTTTTCCACTCAGTTTAGTGTCATCAGCAAATTCTGCTACACCACACTCAGTCCTCTCTTCCAAATCATCGATGTAAATGGTGAACAGCTGTGGGCCCAGCACCGACCCCTCTGGCACCCCACTCACCACTGACTGACAACCCGAGAAACACCCGTTTAAACCAACTCTCTGCCTTCTATCGGTTAATCAATCCACTATCCATGCCAATACACTTCCTCTGACTCCACGCATCCACATCTTATTTATAAGTTTCTTGTGCGGCACCTTATCGAACGCCTTCTGGAAATCCAAGTATACGACATTCACCTGTTCCCCTCTATCCACTGCACTCATTATGTCCTCAAAGAACTCCAGTAAGTTTGTCAAACAGGGCCTGCCCTTTCTGAATCCATGAGTATAAACAACACATTTCACTGTATGTTTCAATTTACATGTGATAAAGTGAATGTCTAAAACCTTTGTACTAACTTGATGCACAGTGCGAGGAAGTGATCTGTGTGGATGACGTGCAATACCAATCAAACTGCGCTGTCGGAATACCAAACAGGACTGCTGGTAACACGGTGTCGTGGTTAGTGAACTGTCATTATAAAAACAAAGAAAACCTACAGCACAATACAGGCCCTTCGGCCCACAATGCTGAGCTGAACATGCACTTACTTTAGAAATTACCTATTGTTACCCGTAGTCCTCTATTCTTCAAAGCTCCACGTACCTATCCAGGAGTCTCTTAAAAGACCCTATTGTATCTGCCTCCACCAATGTTGCTGGCAACCCATTCCATGCACTCACCATTCTCTGAGTTAAAAACTTACCCCTGACATCTCCTCTGTACCTACTTCCAAGCACATTAAAACTCAGCTGTCTCGTGTTAGCCATATCAGCCCTGGGAAAATGTTTTTCATCATCTTATACACCTCCATCAGGTCAGATCTCATCCTCTGTCACCCCAAAGAGAAAAGATCAATTTCATGCAACCTATTCTTGTAAGGCATGCTCCCCAATTCAGGCAACATCTTTACAAATCTCTTCTGCACCCTTTCTATAGTTTCTACATCCTTCCTGTAGTGAGGTGACCAGAACTGAACACAGTACTGAAAGTGGGGACTGACCAGGGTCCTATATAGCTGTAACATTACCTCTTGGCTTTTGAACTCAATCCCACAGTTGAAGAAGGCCAATGCACCGTATACATTCTTAACCACAGAGTCAACCTACACAACAGCTTTGAGTGTCTTATGGACTTGGACCCAAGATCCCTCATCCTCTACACTGCCAAGAGTCTTACCATTAATATGATATTCTGCCATCATATTTGACCTACCAAAATGAACCACATCACACTTATCTGGGTTGAACTCCATCTGCCACTTCTCAGCCCAGTTTTGCATCCTATCAATGTTCCGCTGTAACCTCTGGCAGTCCTCCACACTATCCACAACACCCCCAACCTGTGTCATCGGCAAATTTACTAACTCATCCCTCCACGTCCTCATCCAGGTCATTTATAAAAATCGCAAAAGGAGGGGTCCCAGAACAGATCCCTGAGACATACCACTGGTCACCAACATCCATGCAGAATATGACCTGCCTACAACCACTCTTTGCCTTCTGTGGGCAAGCCAATTCTGGATCCACAAAGCAAGGTCCCCTTGCATACCATGTCTCCTTAATTTATGAATGAGCCTTGCATGGGGAACCTTATCAAATACCTTGCTGAAATCCATGTACACTTCATCTACAGCTCTACCTTCATCAATGTGTTTAGTCACATCCTCAAAAAATTCAGTCAGGCTTGTGAGGCACAACCTGCCTTTCACAAAGCCATGCTGACTATTCCTAATCATATTATACCTGTCCAAATGTTCATAAATCCTGCTTCTCAGGATCTTCTTCATCAACTTACCAACCACTGAAATAAGACTCACTGGTCTATAATTTCCTGGGCTATCTCTACTCCCTTTCTTGAATAAGGGAACAACATCCACAACCCTCCAATCCTCCGGAACCTCTCCCATCCCCATTGATGATGCAAAGATCATCACCAGAGGCTCAGTAATCTTCTCCCTTGCCTCCCATAGTAGCCTGGGGTACCTCTCATCCGGTCCCGGTGACTTATCCAACTTGATGCTTTCCAAAAGCTCCAGCACATCCACTTAATGTCAGTATACTGAAGCTTTACAGTCTGCTGTAAGTCATCCCTATGATCGCCAAGGTCCTTTTCCACAGTGAATACTGAAGCAAAGTATTCATTAAGTACTTCCGCTATCTCCTCCAGCTCCATACACTCTATGCCTTTGTCACACGCGATTGGTCCTATTCTCTCATATCTTATCCTCTTGCTCTTCATATACTTGTAGAATGCCTTGGGATTTTCCTTAATCCTGTCCGTCAAGGCCTTCTCATGGTCCCTTCTGGGTCTCCTAATTTCATTATTAAGCTCCTTCCTGCTGGCCTCATAATCTTCTAGATCTATATCATTACCTAGGTTTTTTGAACCTTTTGTAAGCTTTTCTTTTCTTCTTGTCTAGATTTTCAATAATCTTTGTATACCATCATTCCTGTACCCTGCCATCCTTTCCCTGTCTCATTGGAACGTACCTGTGCAGAACACCATGCAAATATCCCCTGAACATTTGCCACATTTCTGCCGTACATTTCCCTGAGAACATCTGTTCCCAATTTATGCTTCCAAGTTCCTGCCTGATAGCTTCATATTTCGCCTTACTCCAATTAACCGCTTTCCTAACTTGTCTGTTCCTATCCCTCTCCAATGCTATTGTAAAGGAGATAGAATTGTGATCACTATCTCCAAAATGCTCTCCCACTGAGAGATCTGACACCTGACCAGGTTCATTTCCCAATACCAGATCAAGTACAGGCTATTACTATCCCTTACTATCTTTCCTTTCAGTTAGTCCTGACGATGGGTCTTGGCCTGAAAAGTAGACAGCATTTCTCCCTATAGATGCTGCCTGACCTGCTGCGTTCCACCAACATTTTGTGTGTGTTGCTCAAGTACAGCCTCTCCTCTTGTAGGCTTATCTACATATTGTGTCAGGAAACCTTCCTGAACACACCTAACAAACTCTACCCATCTGAACCCTTGCTCTAGGGAGAAGCCAATCAATATTCGGGGAATTAAGATCTCCCACCAGGGTAACCCTGTTATTAGTGTATCTTTCCAGAATCAGTCTCCCTATCTGCTCCTCAATGTCCCTG
Organism: Hypanus sabinus; assembly: GCF_030144855.1. Taxonomy (NCBI): domain Eukaryota; kingdom Metazoa; phylum Chordata; class Chondrichthyes; order Myliobatiformes; family Dasyatidae; genus Hypanus; species Hypanus sabinus. The sequence goes on from NC_082706.1 coordinate 3,140,210, forward strand.
TTACTATTCTGTGGTCTATAAAAAAACCCAGTAGAGTTATTAATCCCTTCCTGTTCTTAACTTCCACCCACAGAGACTCCGTAGACAAGCTCCCCATGATTTCCTCCTTTTCTGCAGCTGTGACACTATCTCTGATGCCCCTGTATGTATGTTCTCTCCTTCCTGTCCTCCAAGAAGACCCGAACCTTGTTGTAGGGCTTGTGTGCCTCAATGACCTGGAGAGCTATGTTGACTGGAGTCAGGGCTTTGTGCTTTGGCTCTTGGTAGGGTCACCCCTGCCAGAGAGGTCAAAAGGAGGTGGGGGGGGGTGGGTAAAGGCCAGACTAAGTGTGGTCTGCTGGTCCTCCTGGTTCAGGGCTAATAACTCTGACTGCCCTAAAATATTGTTACAGAAACAGTTATCCTTCTACATCTGTGTGTGACTGTGGACCCTGAGCCCCACAATAGAGATGGCCAAGGTCACACAGAGATAGAAGACCTTCATTGTTGCCCTAAATGCCAGCATTGTTCTCCCTGTGACCAGATGTGTGCACCATAAGGCCAAAAAACTTAGGAGCAGAATTAGGCCATTCAGCCCATCAAGTCTGCTCTTCTTTAATATTATAGCTAATCCATTTCCCTCTTAACCCCAATCTCCTGCCTTTCCCCCCTTAACTTCCACACCCTGACTAATCAAGAGCTTACCAGCCTCCACCTTAAGTGCACCCAGTGACCTGGCCTGCACCGTTACCTCCCGCATTCGGAAGACATACGGGTTAGTCGATTAGTGTGTAATTGTGCGGTGTGAGCTTGTTGGGCCAAAGGGGCTGTACTGTGCCGTATCTCTATATGAAGTAGAGAATGTTGGAAATACTCAGCAGTCAGGCAGCTTCTGTGGAGGGAGAACCAGAGCTAGTGTTTTGGTCCAAGACCCTTCATTTACTCAGTTCGCTGAAGGGTACTAGCTGAGTGAGAGGCCATTCTATAAATGTTTTAAAGGGACAGAGCTCAGAGTTCAGGGTACGGGTTTCTAAGTTCAAAGCACAGAAACGTTGGAGGATTGGAGGAGACTGCAGAGATGGGGAGAGGCAAGAGCACAGAAAAGGATTTTAATATCAGACCCTGCCATATCGACGTAAAGTGGTGGATAAATGGCACTTTGAGGCAGATCTTCATAATGTGTGTGGCACGGGGCAGTGGGAGCTGGATTTAGCAGTGTTACAGTGGGAGCTGGATTTAGCAGTTACAGTGGGAGCTGGATTTAGCAGTGTTACAGTGGGAGCTGGATTTAGCAGTTACAGTGGGAGCTGGATTTAGCAGTGTTACAGTGGGAGCTGGATTTAGCAGTTACAGTGGGAGCTGGATTTAGCAGTGTTCCAGTGGGAGCTGGATTTAGCAGTTACAGTGGGAGCTGGATTTAGCAGTGTTACAGTGGGAGCTGGATTGAGCAGTGTTACAGTGGGAGCTGCCCCCTGAATTCCATGATATAACAAGCACCAGCATCTAATCAACTGATGTCTCCCTCATTCATGTCAGCAACCTCTGGACAGAGCTTGACACTGACAAATCACATTCATGATTAGTCCTGAAGTGCATAATTGAGAACTCATAGAAATAGAATGATTCTTCTTGGCAGATAGTTAATGGGTTTGGAATTAATGACCATCTAAATTGCCAATTAAACAATATCAAAATAGAACTGCTCGGTAATTAGTTTAACCAAAGTAACAGGTGTGAGCCCTAATGTGGAGTGTTGTGTGCAGTTCTGTTCACCTCCCGGCAGGAATGAGATTGAAAGAGTACAGAAAACATTTACAAAGATTTTGCCAGCACTTGAGTACCTGAGTTATGGGGGGGGGGGTGAAATACAGTGGGCCATGGTCCGAGTGCAGGTTGATACAGTGGGATATGGTCCAAGTGCCGGTTGATACAGAGGGCTGTGGTCCGAGTGCAGGTTGATACAGTGGGATATGGTCCAAGTGCCGGTTGATACAGAGGGCTGTGGTCCGAGTGCAGGTTGATACAGAGGGCTATGGTCCGAGTACAGGTTGATACAGAGGGCTATGGTCCGAGTACAGGTTAATACAGAGGGCTATGGTCCGAGTGCCGGTTGATACAGAGGGCTGTGGTCCGAGTACAGGTTAATACAGAGGGCTATGGTCCGAGTGCCGGTTGATACAGAGGGCTGTGGTCCGAGTACAGGTTAATACAGAGGGCTATGGTCCGAGTGCCGGTTGATACAGAGGGCTGTGGTCCGAGTGCAGGTTGATACAGAGGGATATGGTCCGAGTGCAGGTTGATACAGAGGGCTGTGGTCCGAGTGCAGGTTGATACAGAGGGCTATGGTCCGAGTGCTGGTTGATACAGAGGGCTGTGGTCTGAGTGCAGGTTGATACAGAGGGATATGGTCCGAGTGCAGGTTGATACAGAGGGCTGTGGTCCGAGTGCAGGTTGATACAGAGGGATATGGTCCGAGTGCAGGTTGATACAGAGGGCTGTGGTCCGAGTGCAGGTTGATACAGAGGGCTGTGGTCCGAGTGCAGGTTGATACAGAGGCTGTGGTCCGAGTGCAGGTTGATACAGAGGGATATGGTCTGAGTGCCGGTTGATACAGAGGGGTATGGTACAAGTGTGGGTTGATGGGAATAGGGAGAAGTACAGTTCTCCATGGACTACGAGGTCCAGACGTGCCTCAGGCTCTGTTGGTCTGTTTCTTTGCTGTGCTGTGTTTCTGATGCTAGCAGTTTACAAAATCTTAGCTTAGTTTAGGGCCACATCAGTATGGTAGGGAACTGCTCCCAGGCTGAGAAGAGGCAATAGACATCGTACTGATAGACAGATGAACTTCTGCGGACCAGTATACTCTCACATCTTAGTAGAGAGATACTGGGTGGGGACTGCGAAGTTTGCATGATACCCTCGTACCAGGGCATTGAGGATGAATACACAATCTCATGTAAGAACCACCACAGGCCATGAAGAATGTTTACGAAAAAGTGTTTTTTGGAGCCTAATAAGTTCAAAGTTGCCAGAAGGAGATACAGACATTGACAGTAAAGGGTAGCAATATCCTCCTGTTGATCAGATCATGGATGTGGCCAATGTCCATGAAAGAGCATCTGCATCCCAGATATGCATGGGATCTGATCCAGAGAGTGGAGAGACCAGTTAATCATCTTGATGAGGATGAGTAAAGCCTTTGTGTGGGAATTTGATTTTGGCCCAATTAAACATCTGCCCCAATTAGCTGAAGTTTCATGGAAGTAATTAAAAAGATATAAAAAAAGCAATCTGAATTAGAATCGGGTTTATTATCACCGGCATGTGACATGAAATTTGTTAACTTAGCAGCAGCAGTTCAATGCAATACATAATCTAGCAGAGAGAGAAAAAAACACATAATAATAAACAAACAAGTAAATCAATTACATATATTGAATAGATTATTAAAGAATGTGCAAAGACAGAAATACTGGATATTAAAAAGAAAGTGAGGTAGTGTCAAAAGCTTCAATATCCATTCAGGAATCGTATGGCAGAGGGGAAGAAACTGTTCCTGAATCACTGAGTGTGTGCCTTCAGGCTTCTGTATCTCCTTCCTGATGGTAACAGTGAGAAAAGGGCATGCCATGGGTGCTGGAGGTCCTTAATAATGAATGCTGCCTTTCTGAGACACCGCTCCCTGAAGATGTCCTGGGTACTTTGTAGGCTGGTACCCAAGATGGAGCTGACTAGATTCACAATCTTCTGCAGCTTCTTTCGGTCCTGTGCAGTAGCCCTCCATACCAGACATTGATGCAGTCTGTCAGAATGCTCTCCATGGTACAACAATAGAAGTTTTTGAGTGTATTGGTTAACTTGCCAAATCACTTCAAACTCCTAATAAAGTATAGCCACTGTCTTGCCTTCTTTATGACTACATCAATGTGTTGGGACTAGGTTTGATCCTCAGAGATCTTGACACCCAGGAACTTGAAACTGCTCACTCTCTCCACTTCTGATCCCTCTATGAGGATTGGTATGTGTTCCTTTGTCTTGCCCTTCCTGAAGTCCACAATCAGCTCTTTCGTCTTACTGACATTGAGTGCCAGGTTGTTGCTGCGGCACCATTCCACTGGTTGGCACATCTCATTCCTGTATGCCCTCTCGTCACCACCTGAGATTCTACCAACAATGGTTGTACCATCAGCAAATGTTTTGATGGTATTTGAGCTATGCCTAGCCACAGAGACATTTGTACACAGAGAGTAGAGCAGTGGGCTAAGCACACACCCCTGAGGTGCAGTCTTGGGAACGGGTGGTGGGAGGATCTCCCCGGGCAGACTGCCTGGCAATGTTTAGGGGGTATGTTCGTGCCCGGGTAACTATTGAAAAAGAACACGCGCAGTCCACAGCAGCCTTGGAGGAGTTTCGAGACCGTTGGGCTCCGCGGGGTGTAAATACCATCGTGGATAGGGATGGCAACATTCTGGTGTAATGTCTATTGTCTATTTGTAGTGCAGTAATTGTGTTTGCCACTGTTTTGTATACATTGTATAGCACCGATATTTGTAATAAAGGATTTTGTAATAATAAAAAAAAAGAGGCGCACCAGTGTTGATCATCAGTGAAGAGGATATGTTATGGCCAATCGCACAGACTGTGGTCTTCTGGTTAGGAAGTCGAGGATCCAATTACAGAAGGAGGTACAGAGGCCCAGGTTTTGTAACAAATTATGATTTTACATGAAATACAGAACAAATTGGAACACTAGCAATACTACCAGAGTATTATAAAGCTGTGAAGTAGTTCCTAATGGTTATTGACAAAGGAATTCATCCAGTGTACACTGCCATGTTCTTTTGATGACTGTAAATGAACAAAATCCACGCACACACCCAGTGAAGATAATAGACTGCCTTCATACAATGCTTTTCATGATCGCGTCCTCCAAATCTTCATCTTCATTGTAACATTCAAGATGATCATCGATACCTTCAAATTCTTCATACATCCAAACTTGTTGATGTAGTGCCATTTCTGGCATCTCCGATCCTGAATGCTTGAAACCCTTGAATTCTACATTGTCTTACTGCTTATTTCTCAGGACAAAAACTACAGCTTTTTGAACACAAGCACACATGAATGATGCAATTTAAGAATTGTTTGCTCTAAGCACAGCGTAGTGTCTACTAGTCAGACGAGTGCCTGTGTCTAACACCAGTTAGAAACTCACACAAAATGCTGGAGGATCTCAGCAGGCCCTGCATCATCGATGGAAATGGAAACAGTCGAGGTTTCAGCACGAGACCCTTCATCAGGTCAGATTCTGCTGGGCCTGCTGAGTTCCAACAGCACTTTGCCTGTGTGGCTTCGATTTCCTGCATCTATAGACTTTCTCATGTTTGTACCAGTTAGAAACTGTTGAGCAACAGTCTCTTGTCACAATTATGTAGGAGAGTTTCCCAAATAACCAAAGAGAATCCCGACAATTTTCTCGATTAGTTTTTGTTTTTTAATAGTTGTCCTGCCCTGATTAACTGATGCCCCATTAACCAGAATCTACAGTGTATGTTTGTGTGGATTACATCGTATTGAATCTACAGTGTATGTTTGTGTGGATTACATCGTATTGAATCTACAGCATATGTACATGTGGATTGCATCGTATTGAATCTACAGCATATGTACATGTGGATTACATCGTATTGAATCTACAGCATATGTACATGTGGATTGCATCGTATTGAATCTACAGTATATGTCCATGTGGATATCGTATTGAATCTACAGTATATGTACATGTGGATTGCATCGTATTGAATCTACAGTATATATACATGTGGATTACATCGTATTGAATCTACAGTATATGTACATGTGGATTACATCGTATTGAATCTACAGTGTATGTTTGTGTGGATTGCATCGTATTGAATCTACAGCATATGTACATGTGGATATCATATTGAATCTACAGTATATGTACATGTGGATTGCATCGTATTGAATCTACAGTATATGTACATGTGGATTGCATCGTATTGAATCTACAGTATATGTCCATGTGGATATCGTATTGAATCTACAGTATATGTACATGTGGATTACATCGTATTGAATCTACAGTGTATGTTTGTGTGGATTGCATCGTATTGAATCTACAGCATATGTACATGTGGATATCATATTGAATCTACAGTATATGTACATGTGGATTGCATCGTATTGAATCTACAGTATATGTACATGTGGATTGCATCGTATTGAATCTACAGTATATGTCCATGTGGATATCGTATTGAATCTACAGTATATGTTTGTATGGATTACATCGTATTGAATCTACAGTATATGTTTGTATGGATTACATCGTATTGAATCTACAGCATATGTTTGTGTGGATTACATCGTATTGAATCTACAGTATATGTACATGTGGATTGCATCATATTGAATCTACAGTATATGTACATGTGGATTACATCGTATTGAATCTACAGCATATGTTTGTGGGGATTACATCGTATTGAATCTACAGTATATGTATATGTGGATTGCATCGTATTGAATCTACAGTATATGTTTGTGTGGATTACATCGTATTGAATCTACAGTATATGTACATGTGGATTACATCGTATTGAATCTACAGTATATGTTTGTGTGGATTACATCGTATTGAATCTACAGTATATGTACATGTGGATTACATCGTATTGAATCAACAGTATATGTACATGTGGATTACATCGTATTGAATCTACAGTACATGTTTGTGTAGATTACATCGTATTGAATCTACAGTATATGTTTGTGTGGATTACATTGTATTGAATCTACAGTATATGTTTGTGTGGATTACATCGTATTGAATCTACAGTGTATGTACGTGGATTACATCGTATTGAATCTACAGTGTATGTTTGTGTGGATTACATCGTATTGAATCTACAGTGTATGTACGTGGATTACATCGTATTGAATCTACAGTGTATGTACGTGCATTGCATTGTTTTGAATCTACAGTATATGTACGTGGATTGCATCGTATTGAATCTATAGTATATGTACGTGGATTGCATCGTATTGAATCTACAGTACATGTACGTGCATTGCATTGTTTTGAATCTACAGTACATGTACGTGGATTGCATCATATTGAATCTACAGTATATGTACGTGGATTGCATCGTATTGAATCTACAGTACATGTACGTGCATTGCATTGTTTTGAATCTACAGTACATGTACGTGGATTGCATCATATTGAATCTACAGTATATGTACGTGGATTGCATCATATTGAATCTACAGTACATGTACGTGCATTGCATCATATTGAATCTACAGTATATGTACGTGGATTGCATCATATTGAATCTACAGTACATGTACGTGCATTGCATTGTTTTGCTGCTGCAAAACAATAAATTCCATGATGTATATTAAACCCGTTGCTGATTCAGATTCTAATTCTAATTCTGATACAAGGAGCACTACCACAAGAAAGCAGTATCCATCATCAAGGCCCCCACCGTCCAGGGCATATCCTCTTCTCCCACCACCATCGGGCAGAAGGTAGAGGAGGCTTTGGTTCCACACCACCTGTCAGGAGCAGCTGTTACTCTGTAACCATCAGTCTCCTGAGGTGGCATGAGAACTTCATTCACAACTCTGAACTGATTTGATCACTTTCAATGACTCTTTACAACTGACGTGCTCAGTATTATTTCTATATTTGTACAGTTTGTGTTCTTTTGATCGGATGCTTGTCAGATTTTGTTTACGTGTTATTCTTTTGTAGATTCTATTGTATTTCTTTATTGTTCCTGTTAAGTACCTGTAAGGAAATTAACTTCACACTGCACATTGTACTTTGAAGTTGCAAGTGTTTGTCCCTGCTCAGGTGCAAATTCAGTCTCTGCTAATCAGGTGATAGACTGAGGCTCATCCACAGATAGTGGCCACTAATGGGTTAACAATTCTTGGTTTAAGTTTATTATGAGAATATACAGAAGGGGCTTTTGTATTGGTTTCTTGGTCACTGCCTCCCTCCCCACCCCTGCCAAAGCCAGCCTGACCCAGCACCACACTAAACTAAGTACCTGTTAACTATTGTTGCCTCCTCAATCACTCACAATAGAGAGATAATAGTTTCCAATTGTCCTTTGTCATTCTCCCTTCCTTACACAAGCTTGGAGCTAACCAGAAGCTGCTTTAAACTCTTTAGTCCTTCAAGGGCTGAGGGAGCAGTCGTTTGTTTATTAGACACCAGACTAGGGATTAGCCACTGCTTTTCCTCACGAGAAGGTGTCTGTTTATTCTGACAAATATTTGCACTTTCGGGATGTTCAAACAGAAACTTCTGTCAGGTAATAAAAGTAATCACATTAAATGAGGAAGTTAGCATTTCTAACCACCCTGGGACTCCAGAATTCATAATTGTATTAATGATGCATGAAATGTGCAATCTGAGATGCTTTCTGTCAGGTGGTAAAGGGGGAATGAATGAGATGGCATCAAATTCAATGAATTGGGTTCAGGTGTTCAGTCTCAATGATCTCAAAACAGACCCACGTCGAGGGAGACTGACCCACTGTCACAGGGACGGTAGTGAAGGAGGGTCGGTAGTGCAGGAGGGTTGGTAGTGAAGGGGAGTCGGTACTGGAGGAGGGACGGTAGTGAAGGAGGGTCAGTAGTGAAGGGGAGTTGGTACTGGAGGAGGGACGGTAGTGAAGGAGGGTCTGTACTGGAGGAGGGTCAGTACTGGAGGAGGGTTGGTAGTGAAGGAGGATCTATACTGGAGGAGGGTCAGTACTGGAGGAGGGTCAGTACTGGAGGAGGGTCAGTACTGGAGGAGGGTCGGTACTGGAGGAGGGTCGGTACTGGAGGAGGGTCGGTACTGGAGGAGGGTCGGTAGTGAAGGAGGGTCAGTACTGGAGGAGGGTCAGTACTGGAAGAGGGACGGTAGTGCAGGAGGGTTGGTAGTGCAGGAGGGTTGGTAGTGCAGGAGGGTCTGTACTGGAGGAGGGTCGGTAGTGAAGGAGGGTCAGTACTGGAGGAGGGTCGGTAGTGCAGGAGGGTCAGTACTGGAGGAGGGTCAGTACTGGAGGAGGGTTGGTAGTAGGAGGGTCTATACTGGAGGAGGGTCAGTACTGGAGGAGGGTTGGTAGTGAAGGAGGGTCTGTAGTGAAGGAGGGTCAGTACTGGAGGAGGGTTGGTAGTGAAGGAGGGTCAGTACTGGAGGAGGGTCAGTACGAGGAGGGTTGGTAGTGAAGGAGGGTCTGTACTGGAGGAGGGTCTGTACTGCAGGAGGGTTGGTAGTGAAGGAGGGTTGGTAGTGCAGGAGGGCCTGTACTGGAGGAGGGTTGGTAGTGAAGGAGGGTCTGTACTGGAGGAGGGTCGGTAGTGAAGGAGGGTCAGAATGAGAATCAGCTTTAATATCACCGGAACATGATGTGAAATCTGTTAACCATGCAGAAGCAGTACAGTGCAGTTTATGGTCTTCTTTTCTTCTTTATATTTGCTCAGCAAGGGCAGTAGAGATGCCAGGCAGAATAGTTGAATGTTCCTCTTGTGGGATGAGGGAAGGCGGGGAGACCTCCAGTGACCCTGACTGCGAGAAGTGCATCCAGCTGCATCGTTAAGGAGTTGGAGCTGGAACTGGATGAACTCCGGATCATTCGGAGGCTGAGGGCGTGATAGATTAGGACATGTGGAGAGGTAGTTAGCTAAGGTGCAGGACACAGGAAACTGGGTGACAGTCAGGAAGAGGAAAGGGGATAAGGAGCCAGTGCAGAGTAGGAGCAGGGGAGGGCCATCTCCTTCAACAACAGGTATACCACTCTTGAGGGGAGAGGGGATGACCTAACAGAGGAAAGTCCAACAGTCTGGTCTCTGGCACTGAGTCTGGCTCCATGACTCAGAAGGGAAAAGGGGAGAAGAGACAAGTGGTGGTGAAAGGGAATTTGTTAGTCAGAGGAACTGATAAGAGGTTCTGTGGGTGAGAAGATTCCTGAGTGCCAGAGTCTGGGACATTTCGGATCGAGTTCTCAGCATTCTCAAGTAGGAGGGTGAACAGCCAGAGGTCGTGGTCCAATGACATGGATAGGATGAGTGATGAGGTTCTGCATTGGGAGTTCAGGGAGTTAGGTGCTAAGTTAAAGGGCAGGACCTCCAGGGTTGTGATCTCAGGATTGCTACCCATGCCACGTACTAGTGAGGCCAGAACTAGGAAGATTATACAGTTTAATATCTGGGTAAGACATAGGTGTACAAGGGAGGGCAGAAGATTTTTGAATCATTGGGCTTTCTTCCAGGGAAGGTGGAACTTGTACAGAAGGGCTGGTTTGCACCTGAATTGGAAGGGGATTAATATCCTAGCAGGAAGGTTTGTTAATGCAGAAGGGTGGGGTTTAAACCAGAGTTACAGAGGGAGGGGAACCAGAGTGCAGGAACAGTTAGTGGAGAGGTTGTGGAGGCTGATGTTAGTGAGACCTCAGACAAGGTCAGGGATCAACAGGTCGAGCATGGAGCAACTAGTGACGTGAGCTGTGTACACTTCAATGCTACAAATGTTGTAGGACAGGCGGATGAGCTCAAGGCATGGATCAAAACCTGTAATTATGACGTTGTAGCCATTAGTGAGACTTAGTTACGGGGGGGCAGGAACATGAGTGAAAACTACTTCACTCTGAGGGTCATGAGAGTGTGGAATGAGTTGCCAGCATGTCAGAATCAGATTTAGTATCACCGGCTCAATTTCAACACTTAAGCGAAGTTTAGATAGATACCTGGAGAGTAGGGATATGAAGGGTTATGACCCCAGTGCAGGTTGATGGGACTAGGCAGTTTAAATGGTTTGGCATAAACTAAGTGGGATGAAGAGCCTGTTTCTGTGCTGTACTTATAACCAAATAACAATTACAGCACGGAAACAGGCCATCTCGGCCCTTCTAGTCCGTACCGAACGCTTACTCTCACCTAATCCAACTGACCCGCACTCAGCCCATAACCCTCCATTCCTTTCCTGTCCATATACCTATCCAATTTTACTTTAAATGACAATACCAAACCTGCCTCTACCACTTCTACTGGAAGCTCATTCCACACAGCTACCACTCTCTGAGTAAAGAAGCTCCCCCTTGTGTTACCCCTAAACTTTTGCCCCTTAACTCTCAACTCGTGTCCTCTTGTTTGAGGTCACTAGTCGCACCATGCTCGACCTTCTGGTTCCTGACTTTGTCTGAGGTCTTCTTATGACTCTAGACAACTGAATTACGGTAAGTGGGTGTAAACATACAGAATAGTTACATAGGTCGTGCAAAAATAGAAATAAATACATTGTGAGGTAGTGTTACAAACATGAGAAAATATGCAGAGGCTGGAAATTCAAAGCAACAGACACAAAATGCTGGATGAACTCGGGCAGCATCCATGAAAAAGTGTGTATAGTTGACATCTCAGTCTGAAACCCTTCTTCAGTCCATAGATGCTGCCTGACCTACTGAGTTCCTCCAGCAATTTGTGAGAGAGTTTGTGTTCATGGGCTCATGTCCATTCAGAAATTGGATGGCAGGCGGGAAGGAGCTGGTCCTGAATTGTTGAGGGGCAAAAGTTTAGGGGTAACATGAGGGGAGAACTTCTTTACTCAGAGAGTGGTAGCTGTGTGGAACGAGCTTCCAGTAGAAGTGGTAGAGGCAGCTTCAATATTGTCATTTAAAAAAAAAATTGGATAGGTATATGGACAGGAAAGGAATGGAGGGTTATGGGCTGAGTGCGGGTCAGTTGGATTAAGTGAGAGTAAGCGTTCGGCACGGACTAGAAGGGCCGAGATGGCCTGTTTCCGTGCTGTAATTGTTATATGATTGAATGTGTGCTTCAGGTTTCTGTACCTCCTTCCCGGTGGTAACAATGAGAAGAGGGCATGTCCTGAGTGGTAAGGGTCCTTAATGATGGACACTGCCACTTGCCGAGGAGATTGAGGCAAGCAAGGACCCCACTCGACCACCCACCTTAACTGCGTTTTACAGGAACACCATTGAGATCGTCCTGACAAGCTGCATTCCCATCGGTTGTGGGAACAGCAGAGCGTCGGACAGGAATCCCCTACAGAGGACTGTGAGAACAGCCGGGAGGATCACAGGGGTCTCCCTAATATCCATCAGAGACGTTTATCAGGAGCACTGTGAATGCAGGGCCCTTGGTATTATTAAGGATCCCACCCATCAATCCGGCATCCTCGTTGACTTTCTACCTTCAGACAGGAGACCCGATGCCATAAAGACAAGAACGGTCGGGGTGGGAAACAGTTTCTTCCCTCAGGCTGTTAGGCTTCTGAACTCCCGGCTGCTTCCTATTCAAAGTGTCACTGGATAATTCGTACTGTACTCTACAATATTTAATTTATGCACTTTGCTTTGTTTATCTGTGCATAATTCATTTGTAGATCTAATAGTTACTTTCCTCAGTTATTGTGTGTTATGTGTGTTATCTGTACTACAGTGTTCCACACCCTGCTCTGGAGAAACCTAGTTTTGTTTGATGGTATACACGTGTACAGTTAATTGACAGTAAACTTGACTTGATCACACTGAGTGAGGGTCACACTGTGGGGGGGGTGGTACTGAGGGAGGGTCACACTGAGGGAAGGGTAGTACTGAGGGAGGTCACACTGAGGGAAGGGTAGTACTGAGGGAGGTCACACTGAGGGAAGGGTAGTACTGAGGGAGGGTCACACTGTGGGAGGGGTGATACTGAGGGAGAGTCACACTATGGGAGGGGTGGTACTGAGGGAGGGTCACACTGTGGGAGGGGTAGTACTGAGGGAGGGTCATGCTGTGGGAGGGGCGATACTGAGGGAGGTTCACACTGTGTGAGGGTGGTACTGAGGGAGGGTCACACTGTGGGAGGGTCACACTGAGGGAGGGTCATGCTGTGGGAGGGGCGATACTGAGGGAGGTTCACACTGTGGGAGGGGCGGTGTTGAGGGAGGGTCACAGTGTGGGAGGACGGTACTGAGAGAGGGTCACACTGAGGGAAGGGTAGTACTAAGGGAGGTCACACTGTGGGAGGGTGGTACTGAGGGAGGGTCACACTGTGGGAGGGGCGTTTCTGAGGGAGGGTCACTGTGGGAGGGGCGGTACTGAGTGAGGGCCACACTGTGGGAGGGGTGGTACTGAGGGAGGGTCACACTGTGGGAGGGGTGGTACTGAGGGAGGGTCACACTGTGCAGGGTTGGTACTGAGAAAGGGTCACACTGTGGGAGGGGCAGAGCTGAGGGAGGGTCACACTATGGGAGGGTTGGTACTGAGGGAGGGTCACACTGTGGGAGGGGTGGTACTGAGGGAGGGTCACACTGTCGGATGGGTGGTACTGAGAGAGGGTCACACTGTGGGAGGGGCAGAGCTGAGGGAGGGTCACACTATGGGAGTGTTGGTACTGAGAGAGGGTCACACTGTGGGAGGGCGGTACTGAGGGTAGGTCACACTATGGGAGGGTTGGTACTGAGAGAGGGTCACACTGTGGGAGGGTTGGTACTGAGAGAGAGTCACACTGTGGGAGGGGTGGTACTGAGAGAGGGTCACACTGTGGGAGGGGCAGAGCTGAGGGAGGGTCACACTATGGGAGTGTTGGTACTGAGAGAGGGTCACACTGTGGGAGGGGTGGTACTGAGGGAGGGTCACACTGTCGGATGGGTGGTACTGAGAGAGGGTCACACTGTGGGAGGGGTAGTACTGAGGGAGGGTCATGCTGTGGGAGGGGCGATACTGAGGGAGGTTCACACTGTGTGAGGGTGGTACTGAGGGAGGGTCACACTGTGGGAGGGTCACACTGAGGGAGGGTCATGCTGTGGGAGGGGCGATACTGAGGGAGGTTCACACTGTGGGAGGGGCGGTGTTGAGGGAGGGTCACAGTGTGGGAGGACGGTACTGAGAGAGGGTCACACTGAGGGAAGAGTAGTACTAAGGGAGGTCACACTGTGGGAGGGTGGTACTGAGGGAGGGTCACACTGTGGGAGGGGCGTTTCTGAGGGAGGGTCACTGTGGGAGGGGCGGTACTGAGTGAGGGCCACACTGTGGGAGGGGTGGTACTGAGGGAGGGTCACACTGTGGGAGGGGTGGTACTGAGGGAGGGTCACACTGTGCAGGGTTGGTACTGAGAAAGGGTCACACTGTGGGAGGGGCAGAGCTGAGGGAGGGTCACACTATGGGAGGGTTGGTACTGAGGGAGGGTCACACTGTGGGAGGGGTGGTACTGTGGGAGGGTCACACTGTCGGATGGGTGGTACTGAGAGAGGGTCACACTGTGGGAGGGGCAGAGCTGAGGGAGGGTCACACTATGGGAGTGTTGGTACTGAGAGAGGGTCACACTGTGGGAGGGCGGTACTGAGGGTAGGTCACACTATGGGAGGGTTGGTACTGAGAGAGGGTCACACTGTGGGAGGGTTGGTACTGAGAGAGAGTCACACTGTGGGAGGGGTGGTACTGAGAGAGGGTCACACTGTGGGAGGGGCAGAGCTGAGGGAGGGTCACACTATGGGAGTGTTGGTACTGAGAGAGGGTCACACTGTGGGAGGGGTGGTACAGAGGGAGGGTCACACTGTCGGATGGGTGGTACTGAGAGAGGGTCACACTGTGGGAGGGGCAGAGCTGAGGGAGGGTCACACTATGGGAGTGTTGGTACTGAGAGAGGGTCACACTGTGGGAGGGCGGTACTGAGGGTAGGTCACACTATGGGAGGGTTGGTACTGAGAGAGGGTCACACTGTGGGAGGGTTGGTACTGAGAGAGAGTCACACTGTGGGAGGGGTGGTACTGAGGGAGGGTCACACTGTGGGAGGGGCGGTACTGAGGGAGGGTCACACTGGAATAGGTGGTGCTGAGTGAGGGTCACACTACGGAGGGGTGATGCTGAGGGAGGGTCTCAGGAGAGACAGTACTGAGGGAGGGTCACACTGTGGGGGGGTGGTACTGAGGGAGGTTCACACTATGGAGGGGCGATGCTGAGGGAGGTTCTCAGGGGAGAGACAGTACTGAGGGAGGGTCACATTGTGGTGGGTTCAGTACTGAAGGTGAGGCGGTTCTGAGCAAGAGTCACACTATAAACAGGGCAGTACTGAGGGACTGCAGCACTCTAGGAGGTGGGGTGATATCTCCTATGGAACCATTGTCCTGTTGGTCAGCCAGCCCTGATCAACTACTACATTCTCCAAGGTATAAAAGATTCTGTGGAGGAGCAGGATACTTTGTGATATTGGTGGGGGGGGGGGGGGGGGTACCGGGGGAGGGTGAGGCATTGGCTATTTATCCCCCCATCAGCTGGGTAGTACTCCATTGCAGTGTATGGGATCTTTATTTGCACAAATATACCACTGCATTTCTTAAGTTAGAAAATGACCTTCAGTTCACTGTTTGTAAATGATTCAAAACTCTCTAAGGTTGTTGCCAGTGAAGCTTTGGGACAAATGTCCATCAGTGCTGAGGTGTCTCAGATATCAGGCAGATAGTGGACAGCTGAAACGTGATGCTGGAGAGGTAATAATGGGTGCACTAACTTAGTAAGATATTGTGCTAGTCTGCACTTTGGAAGACACTAGCAGTATGCCAGAATTTGGGAGTATCAGGGGGTGGAAGTGAGTGTAGGAGAAGGTGTTTGCGAAGCCAAAAGGTCAGAAGTTGGACCAGATGGATTGCATCTCGGGGTTCTGAAGGACGTTGCTGAAGAGATTGTGGAGGCATTAGACATGATCAGCTTTGGGCCCACTAGATAAAAAAAGATGTGCTGGCATTAGAGAGGGTCCAGAGGAAGCGTCTCAAGAATGGTTCCACGAATGAAAGGGTTAATGTATGAGGAACATTTGATGGCTCTGAGTCTGTATTGCTGGAGTTTAGAAGAATAAGGGGGATCTGATTGAAATCTACTGAATATTAGATAGAGCAGATGTGGAAAAGATGTTTCCAATAGTAGAGCAGCCTAGGAGCAGAGGGAATGGCCTCAGAATAGAGAGGGGTTCGTTTAGAACAGAGATTTCTTTAACCAGAGGTGGTGAATCAGCGGAATTCATTGCCACAGATGGCTGCCGGGGCCAAATCATTGGAAATATTTAAAGTGCAGATTGATAGGTTATTAATTAGTCAGGGCATCAAAAGTTATGTGGAGAAGGCAGGAGAATGGGGTTGAGAGGGACAATAAATCAGCCAAGACGGAATGGTGGAGCAGACTTGGGTGAAGGTTTCAGCCGTAGATGTGTTGATAGAGTGAGACTGGAACATTTGCCTGATGCCAGACAGACCTTTCCCCTACCCCTTAAATCAATTCATATAAAATAAATCAACAGAACAAAACTGGTTCCTCACTGGGGATTAATTTCTGTGATGATTCAGACATGTTGGCTACAACCCCTAGTCCTGGGAAGTGATTACTCATTCTTCCAGCTCAATCCGGGTGACCTGTTCCTACCCTTCCACAGGTGTTGTCTGACTCATTGAGTTCCTCCAATCATTTGTCTTTTGCTCCAGATTCCAGCATCTGCAGTCTTTTATCTTTCCATTCTTCCAGCGATCTCCACCGACTGGGAGACAACCTCATCCATGCTGATAAGAATGTGTAGTTCATCAGCTCGTGTAGGTCAAGGAATGCAACAAGGCCATCATTTCTCTCAAAACAGACCTCTCCTCCACTTGATGCCCTTTGCCAAGACGCTGCAACCTGCCAAATATCCTACTCACTATCCCATCAGAAAGAATCTGCTGTCCAGTGATATCCTGCCCTGGACTCCCCCACCCTGCTCATGGACTGTTTGTCCCACATGGCATCTACACCACAACCATCAGACTCAGAAACAGTTACTTTCCCCAAGCAGCAAGGCTGATCAAAACCCCCACCCATAACTCCACCACCACACCCCCAACCTCAACTTTACGATTTCCTATCAGTCCCCTTGTGTACAGACTCTCGGTGTCTAGCGTTACTTTATGGACATACAATTAATCTATGTATATAAGCTATTTTATGTATTAATATTTATTGTGGATTATTTATTTATTTATTCAGCTGGAATAGGCCCTTACTTTGAGCCTCGCCGCCCAGCAAACCCCTGATTTAATCCTGGCCTAATCACAGGACAATTTATAATGACCAATTAACCTACCAACCAGTATGTCTGGGTATGCATTGGTGGGAATTGAACCTGGGTTGCTTGTACTCCAAAGTGAGTGCTAACCACTACGTTGCTGTGCTGTGGTATTGTGTTCATTATCTTCTGTGTTATTTTTGTGTACTGCACCGGATCCAGAGAATCAGTTATTTCATTCTCTTTGTACTTGTGCACTGGAAATGACATGAAACAATCTTGAATTCTGTAATAGTTAGCCCCTCTGAGAATCACTGTCAGTAGATGATAAAAATCACATAAATTACATGACATAAAACCACACAAGCCCTCACATCCATTCCATTCATCCCAAACATAATCCCTTCTAGTTCCCATATCCCTTTTCCCTCAGCCATCTGTCCAATTTATCATGAAAAGGATTCCTTAATCTCCACTTCCATTGCAAACTATACAAGTGAATTTATATTTATGTATTTACTGATTGATTGGGTGATTGATTGATATCCAATGTGGAGTAGGCCCTTCCAGCATTTCAAACTGTGCCATCCAGCAATGCCCCGATTTAACCCTAACCTAACCCCAGGACAATTAACCCACTAACTGGTACAATTTAACCCTAACCTAATCCCAGGACAATTAACCCACTAACTGGTACAATTTAACCCTAACCTAATCCAGGATAATTAACCCACTAACTGGTACAATTTAACCCTAACCTAATCCCAGGACAATTAACCCACTAACTGGTATAATTTAACCCTAACCTAATCCAGGATAATTAACCCACTAACTGGTATAATTTAACCCTTACCTAATCCCAGGACAATTAACCCACTAACTGGTATAATTTAACCCTAACCTAATCCAGGACAATTAACCCACTAACTGGTATAATTTAACCCTAACCTAATCCAGGATAATTAACCCACTAACTGGTATAATTTAACCCTTACCTAATCCCAGGACAATTAACCCACTAACTGGTATAATTTAACCCTAACCTAATCCAGGATAATTAACCCACTAACTGGTATAATTTAACCCTAACCTAATCCAGGATAATTAACCCACTAACTGGTACAATTTAACCCTAACCTAATCCCAGGACAATTAACCCACTAACTGGTATAATTTAACCCTAACCTAATCCAGGATAATTAACCCACTAACTGGTACAATTTAACCCTAACCTAATCCAGGATAATTAACCCACTAACTGGTACAATTTAACCCTAACCTAATCCCAGGACAATTAACCCACTAACTGGTATAATTTAACCCTAACCTAATCCAGGATAATTAACCCACTAACTGGTACAATTTAACCCTAACCTAATCCCAGGACAATTAACCCACTAACTGGTATAATTTAACCCTAACCTAATCCAGGATAATTAACCCACTAACTGGTATAATTTAACCCTTACCTAATCCCAGGACAATTAACCCACTAACTGGTATAATTTAACCCTAACCTAATCCCAGGACAATTAACCCACTAACTGGTATAATTTAACCCTAACCTAATCCAGGATAATTAACCCACTAACTGGTACAATTTAACCCTAACCTAATCCCAGGACAATTAACCCACTAACTGGTATAATTTAACCCTAACCTAATCCAGGACAATTAACCCACTAACTGGTATAATTTAACCCTAACCTAATCCAGGATAATTAACCCACTAACTGGTATAATTTAACCCTAACCTAATCCCAGGACAATTAACCCACTAACTGGTATAATTTAACCCTAACCTAATCCCAGGACAATTAACCCACTAACTGGTATAATTTAACCCTAACCTAATCCAGGACAATTAACCCACTAACTGGTATAATTTAACCCTAACCTAATCCAGGATAATTAACCCACTAACTGGTATAATTTAACCCTAACCTAATCCCAGGACAATTAACCCACTAACTGGTATAATTTAACCCTAACCTAATCCAGGATAATTAACCCACTAACTGGTACAATTTAACCCTAACCTAATCCCAGGACAATTAACTTACTAACTGTTACGTCTTTCGACTGTGGGAGGAAACCAGAGCCCCTGAAGGAAACCCATGCATATCACAGGGAGCATGTAGTCTCCTTACAGATGGCATCAGGATTGAACTCCAAACTCCAAGCTGTAATAAAGTTGTGCTAACTGCTACGCTACCATGGTGCCCAAATCATGCTTTCGGGTTGGACGACACGGAAGACAGACTTAAAATCATTCCCTTTGGAATTAGCCATTTCTACCTGAGAAAATGTCTCTAGCTGTCCACTCTATCTGTGCCTCTTATTGTCTTCTACACCTCTATCAAGTCACCTCTCAGTCTCCTTTGCCCGTAATTTTAAATCTTGTTACCAGCTATATCACTGCCTGGTATGGGCATTACAAGGCATCTGCCTGCAAGACCCTGCAATGGATTGAGAGGACTGATGAGAGGATCATTGGGGTCTCTCTCCCCCCATCTGGGCTATGTTCACTGAGCCCTCAGCATAGTCAAGGACCTCTCCCGACTGTCCCACGGTCTTCTTGGCCTCCTACTGTCAGGCAGAAAGTACCACAGTAAAAGAACAAGGGCTGTTTGGCTGAGTAGCAGCTTCTTCCCCCAGGCTGTGAGACTTCTTAACACCTGGTTACCACCCAGTATATGTCAGTGCCAGTATCTGTATACAGCAACTATATGTAGTTTATTTAGCTTGTATATCTCCAGACTACTTTCATCTGTTAACATCATTGTGTTATTATCTGATGCGCTGTATGTGATATACATGTTGTTTTATGCTTCTTGGTCGCTGTATGTGATATACATACTGTTTCATGCTCCTTGGTCGCAGAGGAACATTGTTTTGTTTGGCTGTATATATGAGTTGGCACGTGGCCTAGTGGGCAAAGTATCAGACTAGTAACCTGAAGGTCACTGGTTCGAGCCTCAGCTGAGGCAGCGTGTTTGTGTCCTTGAGCAAGGCACTGCACTTAACAACACATTGCTCTGCGACATCACCGGCAGCCAAGCTGCATGGGTCCTAGTGCCCTTCCCTTGGACAACATCGGTGGCCTGGAGAGGGGAAGGCCTGCAGCTTGGGCAACTGTCGGTCTCCCATACAACCCTGCCAGGCCTGCGCCCTGGAAACTCCAGATCCATGGTCTTCTTGAGACCAACGGATGCCACCAAAAATATATGTTACATGATCATACAACACTACAACACAGAAACAGCCCTTCCCCCATCTAGTCCATGCTGAGCTGCTATTTCACCGAGTCCCATCAACCACACCTGAACCATAGCCCTCCATACACCCCCCACCCCCGTAGCTCTCCAAACGTCTTTGAAATGTTGCAGTCGAACCTGCGTCCAGCACTTCCACAGTCAGCTCATTCCACACTCTCAGCAATCTGAGTGAAGAAGATCCTCCTCATGTACCCCTTAAACATTTCATTTCACCTTTCCGCCTTAACCTGTCACCTCCAGTTCTAGTCTCTCCCTATGCAGCCCATGTTTGTTTGAACAAGACATTTACATAAGGTGTTTGCCATCCACACTGGACAGGTGGTGGATGTAAAACATGTTCTGCTTGCTCTGTGCCTGGGCTGGAGTCTTTCCCGGAAAGACTCATCTGGTTTGTGTACGGTTGACTGACAATAAAATTGAACTGAAATCATTCAGCCACCATTGTATTATATGCCACTTAGGCAGTGATTTGAAGCCCCTCAGAACAGAATGGGTGATCAATAGTATCTGCTTTACTGAGACTCTGCTGGATGTGATGATTTATGAATGCAGGCCTGATGATAAGGACAAATTAACAAACTGCACTCAGCTTATCAGAAGCAGAGGATGCAACAAATTCTCTCCTCACTTCCAAGATACAGATGTTCCTGTCCAGGCTGTCTTTGACAAAGGACACATTCTGCTGGGAGCGGGCAACATGCCAAGAGCACAGGGAGGGACATGTTGCCACGCTGTGGGGCACAAGACTATCATTCCTACGTATCTTGGCAGAGTGCTGAAGACCCACACTCAGTGTTTCAGAAACAGCTTCTTTCCCTCTGCCTTCACATTTCTGAACGGTTCTTGAATCCATGAACACTACCTCAGTTATGATTCTATTTTGCACTATTTATTTCTTTTATACCTACAAGTAGTTTAATATTTCTGCTATGCCTCTGCCTTAAAACAAACTGTTTTAAATGATATTCTGTAAATCAGTGGAAACATCCTCTCCTTGTCCACTCTAGGGCTTTCAGTAATCCATAGGCTGCAATGAGATCCCCTCGTCCTTCTTCTAAAAGGAAGGTCAGAGTAATTTAGAGACATAGAAAACCTACAGCACAATACCGGCACTTTGGCCCACAAAGCTGTGCCGAACATATACTTACTTTAGAAATTACCTAGGGTTACCCATAGCCCTCTATTTTTCTAAGCTCCATGTACCTATCTAAAAGTCTCTTAAAAGACCCTATTGTATCTGCCTCAACCACCATTGCCAGCAGCCCATTCCACGCACTCACCACTCTCTGCGTTAAAAGCTACCCGACATCTCCTCTGTACCTACTGTACATGATTCTGTTTCTCAGTCTCACAGGAAGAAGGTGCTGGCCTCAAAGCTCAAAGTACATTTATTATTAAAATACATAGAGGTCACCATATACAACCCTGAGATTCATTTACTTGTGGGCATTCACAGCAAATCCAAAATAGAGTAATAGACATAGGAGAATCAATGATAAACCACGCTACCTTGGGCATTCAACCACCGTGTAGAAGACAAAGAATTGTGCAAATGCAAAAAGAAAGAAATAATAATAAGGAATAAATAAGCAATGGCTATCAAGAACATGAGATGAAGGTTCCTTGAAAGTGAGTCCATAGATTCTGCGAACATTTCAATGATGGGACAAGTGAAGTTGAGTGAAATTCACTCCTTTTTCAAGAGCCTGATGGTTGAGGGGTAATAACTGTTCCTGAACCTGGTGGTGTGGGACCTGATGGTTGAAGGTAATAATTGTTTCTGAACCTGGTGGTGTGGGACCTGATGTTTGAGGGGTAATAACTGTTCCTGAACCTGGTGGTGTGGGACCTGATGATTGAAGGTAATAACTGTTCCTGAACCTGGTGGTGTGGGACCTGATGGTTGAGGGGTAATAACTGTTCCTGAACCTGGTGGTGTGGGACCTGATGGTTGAGGGGTAATAACTGTTTCTGAACCTGGTGGTGTGGGACCTGATGGTTGAGGGGTAATTACTGTTCCTGAACCTGGTGGTGTGGGACCTGATGATTGAAGGTAATAACTGTTTCTGAACCTGGTGGTGTGGGATCTGATGATTGAGGGGTAATAACTGTCCCAAAAACCTGGTGGCATGGGACCTGATGGTTGAGGGGTAATAACTGTTTCTGAACCTGGTGGTGTGAGATCTGATGATTGAGGGGTAATAACTGTTCCTGAACCTGGTGGTGTGGGACCTGATGGTTGAGGGGTAATAACTGTTCCTGAACCTGGTGGCATGGGACCTGATGGTTGAGGGGTAATAACTGTTCCTGAACCTGGTGGTGTGGGACCTGATGATTGAAGGGTAATAACTGTTCCTGAACCTGGTGGTATGGGACCTGATGGTTGAGGGGTAATAACTGTTCCTGAACCTGGTGGTGTGGGACCTGATGGTTGAGGGGTAATAACTGTTCCTGAACCTGGTGGTGTGGGATCTGATGGTTGAGGGGTAATAGCTGTTCCTGAACCTGGTGGTGTGGGACCTGGTGGTTGAGGGGTAATAACTGTTCCTGAACCTGGTGGTGTGGGACCTGATGGTTGAGGGGTAATAACTGTTTCTGAACCCGGTGGTGTGGGACCTGATGGTTGAGGGATAATAACTGTCCCTGAACCTGGTGGTGTGGGATCTGATGATTGAGGGGTAATAACTGTCCCAAAAACCTGGTGGCATGGGACCTGATGGTTGAGGGGTAATAACTGTTTCTGAACCTGGTGGTGTGGGATCTGATGATTGAGGGGTAATAACTGTTCCTGAACCTGGTGGTGTGGGACCTGATGGTTGAGGGGTAATAACTGTTCCTGAACCTGGTGGCATGGGACCTGATGGTTGAGGGGTAATAACTGTTCCTGAACCTGGTGGTGTGGGACCTGATGATTGAGGGGTAATAACTGTTCCTGAACCTGGTGGTGTGGAACCTGATGATTGGGGTAATAACTGTTCCTGAACCTGGTGGTGTGGGACCTGATGGTTGAGGGGTAATAACTGTTCCTGAACCTGGTGGTGTGGGACCTGATGGTTGAGGGGTAATAACTGTTCCTGAACCTGGTGGTGTGGGATCTGATGGTTGAGGGGTAATAACTGTTCCTGAACCTGGTGGTGTGGGACCTGGTGGTTGAGGGGTAATAACTGTTCCTGAACCTGGTGGTGTGGGACCTGATGGTTGAGGGGTAATAACTGTTCCTGAACCTGGTGGTGTGGGACCTGGTGGTTGAGGGGTAATAACTGTTCCTGAACCTGGTGGTGTAGGACCTGATGGTTGAGGGGTAATAACTGTTCCTGAACCTGGTGGTGTGGGACCTGATGGTTGAGGGGTAATAACTGTTCCTGAACCTGGTGGTGTGGGACCTGATGGTTGAGGGGTAATAACTGTTCCTGAACCTGGTGGTGTGGGACCTGATGGTTGAGGGGTAATAACTGTTCCTGAACCTGGTGGTGTGGGACCTGATGGTTGAGGGGTAATAACTGTTCCTGAACCTGGTGGTGTGGGACCTGATGGTTGAGGGGTAATAACTGTTCCTGAACCTGGTGGTGTGGGACCTGATGGTTGAGGGGTAATAACTGAGTGAGGGTCACACTGTGGGAGGGGTGGTACTGAGGAAGGGTCACACTGTGGGAGGGGTGGTACTGAGGGAGGGTCACACAGTGGGAGAGGTGGTACTGAGGGAGGGTCACACTGGTGGTGTGAGTTTATACCAGTTTATACCAGCAGCAAGAAGAGAGCATGGCCTGGATGGTGGGGTCTCTGATGATGGATGCTGCTTTCCCATGACAATGTTTCAATGGTGTGGAGGGCTTTATCATGAAGGATCAGGCCATATCCATTACTTTTTGTTGAATTTACCATTCAAGGGCAAGAGCACTGTTGTTTCCATACCAGGCTGTGATGCAGTCAGTCAGTATCGTCTCCACCACACACCCATAGAAGCTTGTCAAAGTTCAATTCCCATTCCAGAGGCAGGCATTACAATCCACACTGTAGTACTGAGTGACGGTCACTATGGGAGGGGTGGTACTGAGGGAGGGTCACACTGTGGAAGGGGTGGTACTGAGTGAGGGTCACACTGTGAGAGGGTGGTACTGAGGGAGGTTCACACTGTGGGAGGGGTGGTACTGAGGGAGGGTCTCACTGTGGGAGGGGTGGTACTGAGGGAGGGTCACACTGTGGGAGGGGTGGTACTGGGGAGGGTCACACTGTAGGAGGGGTGGTACTGAGGGAGGGTCACACTGTGGGAGGGTGGTACTGAGGGAGGTTCACACTGTGGGAGGGGTGGTACTGAGGGAGGGTCTCACTGTGGGAGGGGTGGTACTGAGGGAGGGTCACACTGTGGGAGGGTTGGTACTGAGGGAGGGTCACACTGTGGGAGGGTCACTCTGTGGGAGGGGTGGTACTGGGGAGGGTCACACTGTAGGAGGGGTGGTACTGAGGGAGGGTCACACTGTGGGAGGGTGGTACTGAGGGAGGTTCACACTGTGGGAGGGGTGGTACTGAGGGAGGGTCTCACTGTGGGAGGGGTGGTACTGAGGGAGGGTCACACTGTGGGAGGGTTGGTACTGAGGGAGGGTCACAGTGTGGGAGGGGTGGTACTGAGTGAGGGTCACACTGTGGGTCGGATGGTACTGAGGGAGGGTCACACTGTGGGAGGGGTGGTACTGAGGGAGGGTCACAGTGTGGGAGGGGTGGTACTGAGTGAGGGTCACACTGTGGGTCGGATGGTACTGAGGGAGGGTCACACTGTGGGAGGGGTGGTACTGAGGGAGGGTCACACTGTGGGAGGGGTGGTGCTGAGTGAGGGTCACACTGTGGGTGGGGTGGTGCTGAGGGAGGGTCACACTGTGGGAGGGGTGGTACTGAGTGAGGGTCACACTGTGGGAGGGGTGGTACTGAGTGAGGGTCACACTGTGGGAGGGGTGGTGCTGAGGGAGGGTCACACTGTGGGAGGGGTGGTACTGAGTGAGGGTCACACTGTGGGAGGGGTGCTGCTGAGTGAGGGTCACACTGTGGGAGGGGTGGTACTGAGTGAGGGTCACACTGTGGGAGGGGTGGTGCTGAGGGAGGGTCACACTGTGGCAGAGGTGGTACTGAGGGAGGGTCACACTGTGGGAGGAGTGGTACTGAGTGAGGGTCACACTGTGGGAGGGGTGGTACTGAGTGAGGGTCACACTGTGGGAGGGGTGGTGCTGAGGGAGGGTCACACTGTGGGAGGGTGGTACTGAGTGAGGGTCACACTGTGGGAGAGGTGGTACTGAAGGAGGGTCACACTGTGGGAGGGGTGATACTGAGTGAGGGTCTCACTGTGGGTCGGATGGTACTGAGGGAGGGTCACACTGTGGGAGGGGTGGTACTGAGGGAGGGTCACACTGTGGGAGGGTGGTACTGAGTGAGGGTCACACTGTGGGAGAGGTGGTACTGAGTGAGGGTCACACTGTGGGAGAGGTGGTACTGAAGGAGGGTCACACTGTGGGAGGGGTGATACTGAGTGAGGGTCTCACTGTGGGTCGGATGGTACTGAGGGAGGGTCACACTGTGGGAGGGTCACACTGTGGGAGGGGTGGTACTGAGGGTGGGTCACAGTGTGGGAGTGGTGGTACTGAGGGAGGGTCACACTGTGGGTCGGATGGTACTGAGGGAGAGGCACACTGTGGGATGGGTGGTACTGAGGGAGGGTCACACTGTGGGAGGGTGGTACTGAGGGAGGGTCACACTGTGGGAGGGGTGGTACTGAAGGAGGGTCACACTGTGGGAGGGGTGATACTGAGTGAGGGTCACACTGTGGGAGGGGTGGTACTGAGGGAGGGTCACACTGTGGGAGGGGTGGCACTGAGGGAGGGTCACACTGTGGGAGGTGTGGTACTGAGGGAGGGTCACACTGTGGGAGGGGTGGTACTGAGTGAGGGTCACACTGTGGGAGGGGTGGCACTGAGGGGGGGTCACTGTGGGAGGTGTGGTTCTGAGGGAGGGTCACACTGTGGGAGGGGTGGGACTGAGGGAGGGTCACTGTGGGAGGTGTGGTTCTGAGGGAGGGTCACACTGTGGGAGGGGTGGGACTGAGGGAGGGTCACTGTGGGAGGTGTGGTACTGAGGGGGGGTCACACTGTGGGAGGGGAGGTACTGAGGGGGGGTCACACTGTGGGAGGGGTGGCACTGAGTGAGGGTCACACTGTGGGAGGGGTGGTACTGAGAGAGGGTCACACTGTGGGAGGGGTGATATTGAGGGAGGAAATGGGAGTTGGCCTAGGACTTATCCAGCTTCTTTTCGGGAAATGGGAACCACTTGCCCTCTTCCTCTGCAAGTGAGTGGTGCTGACAGGCATATTGCTGATTGCGGGGCACACACTGGGCTTGGTGAAGCCACCACAAAGACTCCATGGAGGAATGGATCACAAAGTCCTCCCAACACTGCACACAAAAGAGCTATATCCTGGGTGAAACTCATTCTCTGCTATGGAGGGGTCACCATTCAGAATCAGAAAATGCTACAGCCAACTCCATCGTTGGCACTCGTCTCACGTAGACTGGGAGAATCAGAATGGTACTGGACCCCAAGAAAGGGAGTTTATGGAGTGCCTCCGAAATGGATTCTTAGAACAGCTTGTACTGGAGCCTACCAAGGAGAAGGCAATTCTAGATTTAGTGTTGTGCAATGAACGAGATTTGATCAGGGACCTCGAGGTAAAGGAACCATTAGGAGGTAGTGACCATAATATGATATGTTTTAACCTACAATTTGAGAAGGAGAAAGGAAAATCGGATGTGTCAGTATTACAGTTGAACAAAGGGAACTATGTGGCTATGAGGGAGGAGCTGGCCAAAGTTCAACGGAACGATACCCTAGCAGGGCAGACAGTGGAACAACAATGGCAGGTATTTCTGGGAATAATGCAGAAGGTGCAGGATCGGTTCATTCCAAAGAGGAAGAAAGATCCTAAGGGGAGAAAGGGGCGGCCGTGGCTGACGGGGGAAGTAAAGGGCAGTATAAAAATAAAGGAGAAGAATAACATAGCAAAGATGAGCGGGAAACCAGAGGACTGGGAAGCTTTTAAAGAGCAACAGAAGATAACAAAAAAGGCAATATGCCAAGAAAAAATGAGGTACGAAGGTAAACTAGCCAAGAATAGAAAGGAGGATAGTAAAAGCTTCTTTAGGTATGTGAATAGCAAAAAAATAGTTAAGACCAAAATTGGGCCATTGAAGACAGAAACGGATGAATTTATTATGGGGAACAAGGAAATGCCTGTTGAGTTGAACAGGTACTTTAGATCTGTCTTCACTAGGGAAGACACAAACAATCTCCCAGATGTAATAGTGGCCAAAGGAACTAGGGTAAAAGATGAACTGAAGGAAATTTATATTAGGCAAGAAACGGTGTTAGATAAACTGTTGAGTCTGAAGGCTGGTAAGTCCCCGGGACCTGATGGTCTGCATCCCAGGGTACTTAAAGAGGGGCTCTAGAAATCATGGACGCATTGATAATCATTTTCCAATGTTCTATAGATTCAGGAACAGTTCCTGCTGATTGGAGGGTGGCTAATGTTGTTCCACTTTTCAAGAAAGGAGGGAGAGAGAAAACAGGGAATTATAGACCAGTTAGCCTGATGTCAGTGGTGGGAAAGATGCTGGAGTCAATAATAAAAGAGGAAATTATGACACATTTGGATAGCAGTAGAAGGTTCAGTCTGAGTCAGCATGGATTTATGGAGGGAAAATCATGCTTGACTAATCTTCTGGAGTTTTTTGAGGATGTAACTATGAAAATGGACAAGGGAGAACCAGTGAATGTAGTGTACCTGGACTTACAGAAAGCTTTTGATAAAGTCCCACATAGGAGATTAGTGGGCAAAATTAGGGCACATGGTATTGGAGGCAAAGTACTGACATAGATTGAAAATTGGCTGGCTGGCAGGAAACAAAGAGTAGCGATTAATGGGTCCCTTTCGGAATGGCAGTCTGTGACCAGAGGGGTACCGCAAGGTTAGGTGCTGGGACCGCAGCTGTTTACAATATACATTAATGATTTAGATGAAGGGATTAAAAGTAACATTAGCAAATTTGCCGATGACACAAAGCTGGGTGGCAGTGTGAAATGTCAGGAGGATGTTATGAGAATGCAGGGTGACATATGAGAATGCAGGATGACTTGGACAGGTTGGGTGAGTGGGCAAATGTATGGCAGATGCAGTTTAATGTGGATAAATGTGAGGTTATCCACTTTGGTGGCAAGAACAGGAAGGCAGATTACTATCTAAATGGAGTCAAGTTAGGAAAAGGGGAAGTACAACGAGATCTAGGTGTTCTTGTACATCAGTCAATGAAAGCAAGCATGCAGGTACAGCAGGCAGTGAAGAAAGTTAATGGCATGCTGGCCGTTATAACAAGAGGAATTCAGTATAGGAGTAAAGAGGTCCTTCTGCAGTTGTACAGGGCCCTGGTGAGACCCCACCTGGAGTATTGTGTGCAGTTTTGGTCTCCAAATTTGAGGAAGGACATTCTTGCTATTGAGGGAGGGCAGCGTAGGTTCACAAGGTTAATTCCCGGAATGGCAGGACTGTCATATGTTGTAAGATTGGAGCGACTGGGCTTGTATACACTGGAATTTAGAAGGATGAGAGGGGATCTGATTGAAACATATAAGATTATTAAGGGATTGGACACGCTGGA
This sequence comes from Hypanus sabinus, assembly GCF_030144855.1. Taxonomy (NCBI): domain Eukaryota; kingdom Metazoa; phylum Chordata; class Chondrichthyes; order Myliobatiformes; family Dasyatidae; genus Hypanus; species Hypanus sabinus. The sequence continues at coordinate 3,169,216 of NC_082706.1, forward strand.
GGCAGGAAACATGTTCCCACTGATGGGTGAGTCCAGAACTAGAGGCCACAGTTTAAGAATAAGGGATAGGCCATTTAGAACAGAGATGCAGAAAAACATTTTCACCCAGAGAGTGGTGGATATGTGGAATGCTCTGCCCCAGAAGGCAGTGGAGGCCAAGTCTCTGGATGCATTCAAGAAAGAGTTAGATAGAGCTCTTATAGATAGCAGGGTCAGGAGATATGGGGAGAGGGCAGGAACGGGGTACTGATTGTGTATGATCAGCCATGATCACAGTGAATGGCGGTGCTGGCTAGAAGGGCCGAAAGGCCTACTCCTGCACCTACTGTCTATTATCTATTGTCTCCCCAGCTTCAAAGGCACCTTCAAAAGGCGATGCCTCAAAAAGGTGTCATCAGTCATTCAGGACCCCCACCACCCAGGACACGCCCTTTTCTCACTGCTGCCATCAAGGAGAAGGTACAGGAGCCTGAAGACACACACTCAACATTTCAGAAACAGCTTCTTCCCATCCACTATCAAGTTTCTGTATGGACAATGAACCCATGTACACTACTTCATTCCCTTTTACTTTCATTTTTGTTCTCTTTTTGCACTACTTACTTAATTTTGTTTTTATATATATTTCTCACTGTAATTTATCAATTTTATTATTATGTATTGCAATGTACTGCTGCTGCAAAACAGCAAGTTTAACAAGATATTCCAGTGATATTAAACCTGATTCTGATTTTCATGAAACATTTAGGAAAGTAATATTTACGTAATGTAAGCAAATCAGGGAGGAGAATCCCAGCTTGTGGCATTGTGGCCTGGCAAGGAAACACCAATGTTCAGGCAGGAAAAGCCTCCAGAAAGTAGCAGACACAGTGCAGTCCATCACAGGCAATTCCACCACCCCCCCACCCCGTCCCCGCCACCACCATTGAGTACATTTACGTGGAGTGTTGCCACATGAAAGCACCATCCATCATCAAGGACCGTCACCACCCAGGCCATGCTCTCTTCCCACAACTACCGTCTGGCAGGAGGTACAGGAACCTTAGGTCCCACACTACCACATTCAGGTACAGTTAATACCCGTCAAGCATCAGGTTCCTGAGGTGGCGTGGATAACTTCACTCACCTCAACACTACAGATTCACTTTCAACTGCACAACTCATGTTCTCGGTATTTCTTTATTCACAGTTTGTCTTCTTTTGCACATCAGTTGTCAGGTTTTGTTTATGTCTGGTTTTATTGTACATTCTATTGTATTCTTTATTTTTCCTGCCAATGCCTGCAAGAAAGTGAATTTCCAGGTACTGCTGTATATGGTGACATATTCGTACTTTGATAACACAATTACTTTGAACTTTGCATGTAATGAAGTACTAGGTACAGTGAATGACGACAAGAAAAGGCCCAAATGATGCCATTGCAAATTGTCGGAAAACAAGTTCCCAGAGAAGGAAGTACTGTGAATGTTGTTGAACCTCTGTCAGTTTAATATTACTGAGAAGCCATATTGCAGGAAATTCAAGTTAATCTCATTGCCCTGGGACTGGAATCACAACTGCAGCTGGACTAGGAACAGAAGAGAAAGATTTTAAAGAGAAAAATAGTGATTAGCTTTATTTGTCACATTTGCATTATAAGCGTCAAATCAAGTCAGCAAGGATTATGTTGGGGCAGCCACAAGCGTTGTCGTGCTTTCAGCACCAATATAGTATGCCCACAACTCACTAACTGTAACCACGTATCTTCGGAATGCAGGAGGAAACCATGGGGCCATGAGGAGAACGCACCAAACCCTTAAAGACGGTTGTGGGAACTTACAGCTAGCACTATATAACCTAACACTAATCGCATTGCCACCGAAAGGAATAGAAAGGGAAGTTTTCTACACAGAGGATGGTGAGTATATGATACAAGATGCTAGAGGAAGTGGTAGAGATTGGTACAATTACAATGTTTAAAAGGCATTTGGACAGATGCATGGACAGGAAAGATTTAGACCAGGGGTTTATGCCATTAACTGAGGGGGTTTGTGAACCCCAGGTTGGGAACCCCGGTCTAGAGGGATGTGTGGGCAAATGCTTCCATGGAATTTATTGGTTTCATGGCTGCCTACAGGAGGGCTGATGTCAGAGTTATATTCTGCATACATAGTTTCATAATAAATATACTTTTGAATACAGGCAAATGTTTCTAGCTCAGGTAGACAACATATGAAATGCTGGAGGAACTCAGTAAGTCAGGCACCATCTCGAGGCCTCGGCTGAAATGGTTTATTCAACTCCCTAGATGCTGCCTGGCCTGCTGAGTTCCTCCAGCTTTTTATGTGTTTTGCTCTGGATTTCTGGCATCTGCAGAATCTCTTGTGCTTATAGCTCAGCTAGACAACTTGGCTAGGCCAAAAGGCCTGTTTCGGTGCTGCATGAGAGGCTGATATGAAGGAGAGGGAGGGAACGGTTGGGCTGAATGGCCAGTTTGCTGGCTGAGATTGTAACCACAGTCAGTGTCTGAGCTTGAAACAGACCTGGGCCAGATGAGACAGCCGAGCTGGCACTGTATTCAGAAGGAACCTGAGCCCATAACAAAGGCATTCCTTTGGTTTGTAAATGTCCACACACGTGCACCGCACAGCCCACAGGATAACGGGAGATAGCAGTGCATTGCGTTGAGTGTGGGCGGGGGCAGGGATAGAGTGTTGAGCTGTAAGCTTACTGTTTATCTACGTTGGGACAGCTGCATCTCTAGGGGGGTTGGTGCACATAACCACACTCTCCTGGCAATTGGACATTGTTTCTACTGTCCTGTTATCTCAGCCAGATAGGAAGCACCAGGCATCCGACAGGATCAACGGCCACAATTCATCGCAGTAAAGGGAAGCTTGTGCACAGAATCATTACACTTTGGGAATTTCGGGAGATCTGCGCAGGTTACTAACTCACTACATTAGTTCCCATGTCCACTACTGTTCCAAAGTGTTGCAAAGCCAGGGGCCAAGCTGTCAGACTGTATGAGGAGAGTGGTCGCTAGAGCGTTCAGGTGGACCCTGAAGGAAGGGTGAACAGAGCAGAGAAAACTGTTTGCCACGATCACACTGCAGGGGAGGGAAACTGGCCTCTCGGCCACATTTGGTCCATGTGCATTGCTCTGGGGGAGGCCAAGAACTGGAATCTTGCCACATCGTGCACATTCCAACAGCAACCCAGACAACAAGATATCTCTGATGAAGGGTTTTGGCCTGAAACGTCGTCACTACCTCCTCCCATAGATGCTGTCTGGCCTGCTGAGTTCTGCCAGCATTTTGTGTTTTTATTAACGAGATATCTTCCTGGCTCCCCAGCCTAACAGTTTCCTTGTAACTGAGGTGATGGAGATTTTGGAATTTAAATCTCATCAGAGCAGAATGATGACAATGGAATTCAAAGCAGCCTACTGGAACCCCTCACAAATATTCTTCAAGGATAGAAGACAAGCAGCCCAGTGCTAATTGTGGCATTTAATGTGAACTCAGTCATTAATATGACGCCATCACAAAATATGTAACATCTGGAGGTGAAGAACTCTCAAACTGAAGAACAATTCCAGTTTTCAAAAGTACGTGTGGCTTACATTGAAAGGATTATGTTCTTATCATGGTAGTCCAACAGCTCATATACATTAATCCTTTTATTCCTGATTCCAGTGTTTAATAGCTCTGGGCCTGTGCACACTAGAGCTTAGAAGAATGAGGGGAAGCTCTCATTGAAACCTACCCAGAACGCTGTCACACGAAAGCAGCAGCCATCATCAGGGACCCCTTTCTCTCTGGCTGCTGCCATCAGGAAGAAGGTAGAGGAGCCTCAGGACCCACTCCACCAGGTTTAGGAACGGTTATTACCCTCAACCACCGGGCTCTTGAAATAAAGGCAATAACTTCTCTCAACTACACTTGCCCGATCACTGAACTGTTCCCATAACCTATTTTCATGGACACTTCATCTCCTGTTCTCAATAATTATTGCATATCTATTTATTATTACTGTTATTATTGTTATTTCTTTTTCCTCTTCTGTTAGTATTTGCACAGTTTGTTGTCTTTTACACATGGGATGAATGCTCAAGTTGGTGCGGTCTTTCATTGATTCTGTTTTGGTTATTATTCTGTTCTGGATTTATTGCATATGCCTGCAAGAAACTGAATCTCAGGGTTGTATATGGCAACATATATTATAATAAATTTTACTTTGAACTTTGAATCTATCAAACATTGAAAGGCTCAGACAGAGTGGATGTGGATAGGATGTTTCCAATAGTGGGAGCTCTAGGACCTGAGGGCACTGCCTCAGAATTCAAGGAAGTCTCTTTAGAACAGAGATGAGGAGGAATTTCTTTAGGCAGAGAGTGGTGAACCCGTGGAATTCATTGCCACAGACAGCTGTGGCGGCCAAGTCATTGGGAATATTTAAATCAGAGGTTGATAGGTTCTTAATTAGTCAGGGTGTTACAGGTTAAGGGAGGAAACCAGAAAAATGGGGTTGACAAGGATAATAAATCTGACATTATGGAATGGCAGGGCATATCTCAATGGGCTGAATGGCCTTATTTTTTTCCTATGTCTGATATGACATGAGAAGCTTGTTGAGAATACCTTCATACACTGACATCATCAGCACTGCAAGAGGCTGACTGACAGAGTAATGCTGACTGAAGGATAAATACTCAACGAGACACCAAGGAGAACTCTGTCGTTCAAAACATTCATAGAAAACATACAGCACAATATAGGCCCTTCAGCCCAAAAAGCTGTGCCAACCCTTTCTAAAAGGACCTTTCTCATCTGAGGAGATTTAAAATCTCATCTGAAAGAAAACACCCAAGACATGTCAGCTTAGAGTTCATGTCCCAGTTTAAGGAATGAACTAATGACCTTTGACCTTAGAGGGCAAGGGGTCTACTACATCATACAAGGGCAAGGCTGCATGCTTCTGAATCAGAAGTTGTGAGTTCAATTCCTACTCCAGAAACTTGGAGACAAAGATCTAGACTGAAGCTCCTGTGCACACAGAAAGAGATGGCTTCTTTTGGATGAAATTTTAAACTGAAGCCCCGTCTCTTCTCTTTAGTTGATGAAAAAAAGGGGAAGGAATTCACCTGAACATTCTGGCCAATATTTATTCTTTAATCAAGAACTCTAAGATAAGACTACTAGAGCAATCAATTCAGAAAGAGTAAGACAAAGAAGCACAAACCAATCCTCATACAGGGATCAGAAGTGGAGAGAGTGAGCAGCTTCAAGTTCCTGGGTGTCAAGATCTCTGAGGATCAAACCTAGTCCCAACATATCGATGCAGCTATAAAGCAAGTGAGATTGCGGCTATATTTAATCAGGAGTTTGAGGAAATTTGGTTTGTCACCTAAAACACTTAAAAAAACTTCTCCAGATGTACCATTCTGACAGGCTGTATCACTGTCTGGTATGGGGCAGGCGTTACTGCACAGAGTTAAAAAAGCTAAGGAAAGTTGTAAAATTAGTCATCTCCATCATGGGTACTAGCCTCCATAGTATCCAAGACATATTCAATGAGCGGTGCCTCAGAAAGGCAGTGTCCATTATTAAGGACCTCCAGCACCCAGGGCACACCAGCTTCTCACTGTTACCATCGGGTAGGAGATACAGAAGCCTGAATGCACACACTCAGTGATTCAGGAACAGCTTCTTCCCCTCTGCCATCCAATTTCTAAATGGACATTGAACCCTTGGACACTGCCCCACTTTTTTTAATAGTTTTGCTTTTGCACTACTATTCTTAATTTAACTATTTCATATACATTTATATACTGTACTGACTGTGACCGCTTTATTTATTTTTCTCTATCATGTATTGCATTGTACTGCTGCTGCTAAGGTAACAAATTTCATGACATATGGGGTGATATCAAACCTGATTCTGACTCAGTCTAGGTTACAGGAACTTGCTGTGCGCAAACTGTTTCCTGGAATACAACAGTGACTACACTTCAAGGAAGACCGTAAGACATTGGAGAAGAATTAGGCTGTTCGGCACTTCAAGTCTGCTCTGGCAGTCCATCATGGCTGATTTTTTTTCCCTCTTAACCCCATTCTCCTGCCTTTCCCTGTGACCTTTGACACCTTCACCTTGACTAATCAAGAACCTGTCAACCTCCACATTAAACATACCCAATGACTTGGCCTGCACAGCCGCCTGTGACAATGAATTCCTAAGTTCACTTCCCTCTGGCTAAAGAAATTCTTCCTCATCGGTTCTAAAGTGATGTCCTTCTATTCTGAGGCAGTGTGCTCTGGTCCTAGACTCACCCATTATTGAAAACATCCTCTCTACATCCAGTCTACCTAAGCCCTTCACTATTCAGCAGGTTTCACTGAGATCCCCCTCATCCTTCTAAACTCCAGTGACCAGAGCTGAAACACTGGCTGTTTATTCCCCGCCACCGAAGCTGTCTGACCGGCTGAGTTCCTTCAGCATCTTTTCTGTGTGATACTCTGGATTTACCACATCTGCAGAAGCTCACGTGTTTAGGATTTGCCAAACGCTCCTCATATGTTAAGCCTTTCATTCCTGGGATCACTGAGATATGGAATGATTGTCCTGAATTTGTACAGGACGTTGTAGGAATGGAGCCCCCTTTACTGTGGAGTGTAGTGAGGAGCTTCTCCCTTCCCAAGCAGCTTTCCAACATCTACTTCACACACTGGCATAAATTATTGTCAGGAACCTTCTATTGGGCTCAGTCACTGTCTGAAAAGCACTATCTATTGAAGTATCTGGTTACGGTAACTTCCCCTCTGACCCTGAAGTGACCTGTCACTGACATCAAACCTCAGCACCTTACACTGGGCTGTCGGTCACTAACACTGAGACACCTGCACCATACAGGGAGAATCGATCGAGAAACCGAGAGGTTGCTTCCATTCATTCCCCATAACCTCCTACCAGGAGGAACCCAGGTCCTTTGAGGCAGTTAGAGGAAAATATGGGAACCACTCATTTTATATGTCAGCTCAGAATGATGACATAGGAAGAGTGAAGAGAGATAGGTTCATACCCTAAACACAAAACTTCTCACTGGGACTCATGGACCCAATATACTTCATTTCCAAAGTTGGACAGAAAGGAATCATAGGTTCAATCCCGTGCCAAAGATGAGCCCAAAGATCCAAGCGGATGCAGAAGGAGTAAGGTCATGTCGGAGGTCCACCTTCCCAATGCAGGTTGAAACCAAAGACTGTTCACATTTCCCAGGAAGGTACCTCACCACCAGCCATGAACAGAAGACGATCAGGGAAGTGCAGGAACACAGAAGTGATGCCATTAGCACAATGCTTTACAAGGAGTTTGTATGTTCTCTCTGTGACTGCATAGGTTTTCTCTGGGTGCTCTGGTTTGCAAAGAGAATAGCAAGTTAGTATTAGTAAGTTGTGGGTATGCTGTGTTGGTACTGGAAACATGGTCACACTTGCAGGCTGACCCAGCTCAGCCTCGGACTGTGTTGCTCATTTTTCACGCTTCAGTATATGCTTCAACATTTCAATGTACAAGCAGCAAATTAAGTTAATCTTCCATCTTTATTTTCTTTCTTTTTAAATCTTTTTATTAGTTTTAAACAAACATAAATGAAACATGAATACAAAATGTTTGAGAGTACATAATTAATAGTTTAAATAGACATTCAGATGTATAATAATAAAAAATATATAACCTCTCAAACTCAGAACATTAATGAACAAAGAAATAAAAAGAGAAAAAAAAACCCCCAAAAAACCCACTAACCAACATGGGCCATTGAATAATGTTAAGTACATATACAGCAGTGCCAATAACTCCGAACCTCCATCCAATTGATTAAGGATAATATAAGTAAGGTTTAGGAAAAGACAATTCAACTCATGTGAAAATGTTGAATAAAAGGTCTCCAAGTTTCATCTTTATTTTTCTTTAAAACATTCTTTATTCTTTGTTTGAACCCCAAAACTTCCGGTATTGGAAATCTGGAATAAAAACAAAAAACAGCCGGAACTCTCAGCTGGTGGGCAGTACTTCAGGAGAAGGGTTAACAGAGTCACGGTTTCTAATCAACTCAAAAACATTTAGACAATAAGACCATAATATATAGGAGCAGAATTAGGCTATTTAGCCCATCGAGTCAGCTCCACCATTTCTTCATGGCTGATCCATTTCTCTCTCAACTCCAAACTCCAGCCTTCTCCCCATAAACCTTCACGCCCTGACTAATCAAGAATCTATCAACTTCAGCCTTAAAAAAACCAAAGACTTGGCCTCCACTGCCGTCTGTGGCACAAATTCTATAGATTCACCATTCTCTGGCTAAAGAAATTCCTCCTCATCTCCGTTCTCAATGGATGTTTCTCTGTTCTGACGCACAGTCCTTTGATCCTAGACTCCTCCGTCATGGGGAACATCCTCTCCATATCCACTCTACTGAGGCCTTTCAACATTCGATAGTTTTCAACAAGATACCCTCCTCATTATTCTAAATTCTAGTGAGTACAGGCCATTAATGGTCCTCATATGATCTACTCCTCTGGAAATGAATGCTAACATTACATTTGCCTTCCTCACCGCCGACACACTCTGCAAATTAACCTTTAGCGAATCCTGCATTTAATCAGTTTCTTTAACCCTAACTGCTGCCTGACTTGTTGAGGATTTTTATTTTGTGTGTCCAGGGGTAAACATTCAATCACCATCACTGATACACAGATACGGCTGGTTGATATGCAGGAATTGCTGGTGTCGGCCAAATGCTTAGTAGCTGCATGTCTTGTGGCTGTGAAAGGCACCATATAAATATACAGAAACGAATACCAAAAGATTGAAAGAGTAGCTCTATTTGCCACAGCTACACCAAAACATCAAGATGTACAGTGAAATCAACAACCAACATAGTTGAAAGATGTACTGGGGCAGCAATAAGAGTCACTGTGCTTCCAGCACCACAACTTGCGAACTCTAACCCGTACATCTTTGTAAGAGGAAACAGGGGCAGTTGACTAAACACATTATGTGGTCATGGGGAGGACATACAATTTTTTTAAATTTTATATTTAATTTATTACATATATAATAAATTAAATAAAAATATAAATCTTATTGTAATTTATAATATTTTATTGTACTGCAGCTGCAAAACAACTAATTTCGGGACATATGTCAGTGATCTTAAACCTGATTCTGATTCGGAGTTTGTTTTGGTACATGTCAGGCGAGTTCTTTCCCTTTTGTCAGTGTGTTATCAGGAGTAGGGTAGAAGCCGGACAGCTGACAAAAGTTAAAAGGAAAGAATAGTTTGTCCTTCCCACTCTAAAGTGATGAGGTATCAGATTCTAGGGTTCTGACATCAATTCCTGGAGGTCAGGGTTCATGCCAAAAGTGGACAATGCCACCCTTTTCCTGCTACAGCCTGCACAATTGTTGAAAGCACTGTCTTATCTTATTTACAATTGGCCAAACATCTCCACAGGTGAGAGACCATTAAAGAGGCCAGCTCAAACTCAGGTGAAATGGTCACTGCAATCAAAACAATGTTGGAAATTAAACCTCAGGTTTAGATAAAGAGCATTAGATTAGGTCAAAAAGTTGTTTTGAGAACAGAGGATTAAGACAACAGATTGTAAAACGAGAAGTTGGGAAGACCAGCTCAAGGTTTTTCAGCATCCGTGGGTCAAAACTTGACAGAGGCAACATGATAGAAGTGTACAAGATGATAAGAGACATAGATGGAGAGGATAGCCCGAGACTTTATCCCAGGGTAGAAATGGCTAATACACGGGGGCATAATTTTAAGGTGATTTGAGGGAAGTCTAGGAGAAGGATGTCAAAAATATATTTTTTTGCACAGAGGTGGGTGTGTGGAATGTGCTGCCAGGGATGGTGGTAGAGGCTGATACATATGTCAGGAACATTTAAGAAACTCTAGAGAGGCAAATGGATGATAGAAAAATACAGGGCTGTGTGGGAAAAAGAGTTAAATTGATCTTGGGATAAGTTAAAAGGTCAGCACAACATCATGGGCCAAAAGGCCTGTACTGTGCTGTAATGTTCTATAACATAATGTGGCGTGTGCGTGTGTCCGCGTATTTTTATTAATTTTTTTTATTTTGAGATGCACGACGGAATAGTCCCTTCCAGCTTTCGAGCTGCACTGTTCAGTAAACCCCGCCCCCCCCACCAAGCCCCAATTGAACTCTATTCTAATCAAGGGAGGAATTACAATGAGCTGTTAACCTGCTCGTGGACTGTGGGAGGAAACCAGCGCACACGGGGAAAATTCGTGCCTTCTTCAGGAGGACGTACAGAGACCCCTTGCAGAGGATGCCAGGATTGAACCCTGAACTCTGACGCTCTGTTGTAATAGTGTGCACTGCTGTGGTGCCCATTAGGAGTGCATTTGATAATACTCCCCCTTGACTTGCTTTATTATTAAATAGCTTTACTGTTATCCTCACCATATTCTACAGAGGATGTATCGAGAGTATCCTGAGCAGGGGCATCACTGTTGGTTCAGAAATTGCACCTCCTTGGTCGTAAGACCCTGCAGCGGATAGTGAGGTCAGCTGAGAAGACCATCGGGGTCTCTCTTCCCGCCATTACAGACATTTACACTACACGCTGCATCCACAAAGCTAACAGCATTGTGAAGGACCCCACGCACCCCTCATACAAACTCTTCTCCCTCCTGCCATCTGGCAAAAGGTATCGAAGCATTCGGGCTGTCACGACCAGACGGTGAAACAGTTTTATCCCCCAAGTCATTAGACTCCTCAATTCCCAGAGTCTAGTCTGACACGAACTTACACACATACACACTCACTCAACTGAACACCACTCCGCTCCTTTTGCAATTTTTGCTCATTTCTTTCTCAATTCCTGCTAAAACATTGTTTACATTTACATTTATATTTACATTTACATTATTTATTATTATATTGTATTTTGCCCTTTTCTGTGCCTATTGTCTTGTTTATTAATTTTTGTGCATTTTGTGCATTTATGTAGTCCCGTGTAGATCTGAAAACTAATGTAATTTTGTATTGTTTCAGGCGGTCTAGTATAGTTTTGTGTTGTTTAACGTAGTCTTGTGTAGTTTTGTGTTGTTTCAGGTAGTCTAGTGTAGTTTTGTGTTGTTTCAGGTAGTCTAGTGTAGTTTTGTGTTGTTTAACGTAGTCTAGTGTAGTTTTGTGTTGTTTAACGTAGTCTAGTATAGTTTTGTGTTGTTTAACGTAGTCTAGTGCAGTTTTGTGTTGTTTCAGGTAGTCTAGTGCAGTTTTGTGTTGTTTCAGGTAGTCTAGTGTAGTTTTGTGTTGTTTCAGGTAGTCTAGTGTAGTTTTGTGCTGTTTCATGTAGCATCATGGTCCTGGAGGAACGTTATTTTGTTTTTACTGTGTAGTGTACCAGTAGTTATGGTTGAAACAATAAAAGCCACTTGACTATTAAGTATATTTATCATAAGTTATATTAGGACTTGACGTTGATCTGTAAAAGAAGGAAGAAAAGTGATTCTGCTCACTCAGCAGTTACTTTTCCTAGGCTGGTGTCATTTTAAAATGTGTTTTTTTTGCCTCTTCCATTGCACGTACACCGTGCTAATGGTTGTCCGATTTTTTTTATTATTTAAAGTGCACAGCATAAGTTGTTTAATAAATCAGGTTCTGTCTTCACCATTGCCTGTTTAATCAATGATCCTAGAAACTAAAATCTCTCAAAATTACCATCCACCGACTGGTTGGCAGTGTCAATTCTGTTAGCAATCTCTGGGCAGTTTGACATGTTGCTGATTCCCAGCTCTTTGCCTCCTCTTGATTTTTCCTGAGCCCTGACTGATGGGCGGTATTGTAAGAGCTGAATGTAAATTCAGCTCATCGTGCCTGTTACTTCATGCCAACAGTTTGTCTCTGTGGTTGCCCTGAGCCCTCACTAATGATTCTCAGCTACCTCCCACCACCCGCTACCTCCCACCACCTGCTACCTCCCACCACCCACATCCTCCCACCACCCACTTCCTCCCAACACCCACTTCCTCCCACCACCCACTTCTTCCCACCAACCGCTTCCTCCCACCACACCACTTCCTCCAACCACCCGCTACCTCCCACCACCCACATCCTCCAACCACCCACTTCCTCCCACCAACCACTTCTTCCCACCAACCACTTCTTCCCACCAACCACTTCCTCCCACCACCCACTTCCTCCCATCACCCACTTCCTCCCACCACCCGCTACCTCCCACCACCCACTTCCTCCCACCACCCACTTCCTCCCACAACCCACTTCCTCCCACCACCCACTTCCTCCCACCACCCACTTCCTCCCACCACCCACATCCTCCCACCAACCACTTCTTCCCACCAACCACTTCCTCCCACCACACACTTCCTCCCACCACCCACTTCCTCCCACAACCCACTTCCTCCCACCACCCACTTCCTCCCACCACCCACATCCTCCCACCACCCACTTCCTCCCAACACCCACTTCCTCCCACCACCCACTTCTTCCCACCAACCGCTTCCTCCCACCACACCACTTCCTCCAACCACCCGCTACCTCCCACCACCCACATCCTCCAACCACCCACTTCCTCCCACCAACCACTTCTTCCCACCAACCACTTCTTCCCACCAACCACTTCCTCCCACCACCCACTTCCTCCCATCACCCACTTCCTCCCACCACCCGCTACCTCCCACCACCCACTTCCTCCCACCACCCACTTCCTCCCACAACCCACTTCCTCCCACCACCCACTTCCTCCCACCACCCACTTCCTCCCACCACCCACATCCTCCCACCAACCACTTCTTCCCACCAACCACTTCCTCCCACCACACACTTCCTCCCATCACCCACTTCCTCCCACCACCCGCTACCTCCCACCACCCACTTCCTCCCACCACCCACTTCCTCCCACAAACCACTTCCTCCCACCACCCACTTCCTCCCACCAATAACTTCCTCCCACCAACCACTTCCTCCCACCAACCACTTCCTCCCACCACCCGCTACCTCACACCACCCGCTTCCTCCCACCACCCGCTTCCTGCCACAACCCACTTCCTCCCACCACCCACTTCCTTCCACCAACCACTTCCTCCCACAACCCGCTTCCTCCCACCACCCGCTTCCTCCCACCACCCGCTTCCTCCCACCACCCGCTTCCTCCAACAAACCACTTCCTCCCACCACCCGCTACCTCCCACCACCCACGTCCTCCCACCACCCACTTCCTCCCACCAACCACTACCCCCCACCACCCACCACCCGCTTCCACCCACCACACACTTCCTCCCACCAACCAGTACCTCCCACCACCCGCTTCCTCCCACCACCCACTACCTCTCACCAACCACTTCCTCCCACAACCAGCTTCCTCCCACCACCCACTTCCTCCCACCACCCACTTCCTCCCACCAACCACTTCCTCCCATCAACCACTTCCTCCCACCACTCACTACCTCCCACCAACCACTTCCTCGCACCATCCACATCCTCCCACCACCCGCTTCCTCTCACCACCCACTTCCTCCCACCACCCACTTCCTCCCACCAACCACTATCTCCCACCAACCACTTCCTCGCAACATCCACTTCCTCCCACCACCTACTTCCTCGCACCATCCACCCTCCCACCACCTACTTCCTCCCACCACCCGTTCCTCCCACCAACCGCTACCTCCCACCAACCACTATCTCCCACCAACCACTTCCTCGCAACATCCACTTCCTCCCACCACCTACTTCCTCGCACCATCCACCCTCCCACCACCTACTTCCTCCCACCACCCGTTCCTCCCACCAACCGCTACCTCCCACCAACCGCTTCCACCCACCAACCACTTCCTCCCATCAACCACTTCCTCCCACCAACCACTTCTTCCCACCACCCACTACCTCCCACCACCCACTTCCTCCCACCACCCACTTCCTCCCACCAACCACTACCCCCCACCACCCACCACCCGCTTCCACCCACCACACACTTCCACCCACCACACACTTCCTCCCACCAACCACTTCCTCCCACCACCCACTTCCTCCCACCACCCACTACCTCCCACCAACCACTACCTCCCACCACCCGCTTCCTCCCTCCACCCACTACCTCCCACCAACCACTTCCTCCCACAACCAGCTTCCTCCCACCACCCACTTCCTCCCACCACCCACTTCCTCCCACCAACCACTTCCTCCCATCAACCACTTCCTCCCACAACCAGCTTCCTCCCACCACCCACTTCCTCCCACCACCCACTTCCTCCCACCAACCACTTCCTCCCATCAACCACTTCCTCCCACCACCCACTACCTCCCACCAACCACTTCCTCCCACCACCCACTTCCTCCCACCACCCACTACCTCCCACCAACCACTTCCTCCCACCACCCGCTTCCTCTCACCACCCACTTCCTCCCACCACCCACTTCCTCCCGCCACCCACTTCCTCCCACCAACCACTTCCTCCCACCAGCCGCTTCCCCCCACCACCCACTACCTCCCACCATCCACTTCCTCCCACAACCAGCTTCCTCCCACCACCCACTTCCTCCCATCACCCACTTCCTCCCTTCATCAACCACTACCTCCCACCACCCACTACCTCCCACCACCCACTACCTCCCACCAACCACTTCCTCCCACCACCCACTTCCTCCCACCAACCACTACCCCCCACCACCCACCACCTCCCACCACCCACCACCTCCCACCAACCACTTCCTCCCACCAACCACTTCCTCCCACCACCCACTTCCTCCCACCAACCACTTCCTCCCACCACCCGCTTCCTCCCACCAACCGCTTCCCCCCACCAACGGCTTCCTCCCACAACCCACTTCCTCCCACCACCCACTTCCTCCTACCACCCACTACCTCCCACCACCCACATCCTCCCACCAACCACTTCCTCCTACCACCTGCTTCCTCCCACCAACGGCTTCCTCCCACAACCCACTTCCTCCCACCACCCACTTCCTCCCACAACCCACTTCCTCCACCCACTACCTCCCACCACCCACATCCTCCCACCACCCACTACCTCCCACCACCCGCTTCCTCCCACCAACCACTTCCTCCCACCACCCGCTTCATCCCACAACCAGCTTCCTCCCACCACTCACTTCCTCCCACCACCCACTTCCTCCCACCACCCACTTCCTCCCACCACTCACTTCCTCCCACCAACCACTTCCTCCCACAACCAGCTTCCTCCCACCACCCACTTCCTCCCACCACCCACTACCTCCCACCAACCACTTCCTCCCACAACCAGCTTCCTCCCACCACTCACTTCCTCCCACCACCCACTACCTCCCACCAACCACTACCTCCCACCAACCACTTCCTCCCACAATCAGCTTCCTCCCACCACCCACTTCCTCCCACCACCCACTTCCTCCCACCACCCACTACCTCCCACCACCCACTTCCTCCCACCACACACTTCCTCCCACCAACCACTACCCCCCACCACCCACCACCCGCTTCCTCCCACCAACCACTACCTCCCACCACCCGCTTCCTCCCACCACCCACTACCTCCCACCTACCACTTCCTCCCACAACCAGCTTCCTCCCACCACCCACTTCCTCCCACCACCCACTTCCTCCCACCAACCACTTCCTCCCACCACCCACTACCTCCCACCACCCACTTCCTCCCACCACCCGTTCCTCCCACCACCCGCTTCCTCCCACCACCCGTTCCTCCCACCAACCACTTCCTCCCACCACCCACTTCCTCCCACCACCCACTTCCTCGCACCATCCACTGCTTCCCACCAACCACTTCCTCCCTTCACTAACCACTACCTCCCACCAACCGCTACCTCCCACCACCCACTTCCTCCCACCACCCGCTTCCTCTCACCACCCACTTCCTCCCACCATCCACTTCCTCCCACAACCAGCTTCCTCCCACCAACCACTACCTCCCACCACCCACTTCCTCCCACCAACCACTACCTCCCACCAACCACTTCCTCCCACCACTCACTACCTCCCACCACGCACTTCCTCCCACCACCCACTTCCTCCCACCAACCACTACCCCCCACCACCCACCACCCGCTTCCACCCACCACACACTTCCTCCCACCATGCACTTCCTCCCACCACCCACTTCCTCCCACCAACCACTACCCCCCACCACCCACCACCCGCTTCCACCCACCACACACTACCTCCCACCAACCACTTCCTCCCACAACCAGCTTCCTCCCACCACCCACTTCCTCCCACCACCCACTTCCTCCCGCCAACCACTTCCTCCCATCAACCACTTCCTCCCACCATCCACTACCTCCCACCAACCACTTCCTCCCACCACCCACTTCCTCCCACCACCCACTACCTCCCACCAACCACTTCCTCCCACCAGTCGCTTCCCCCACCACCCACTACCTCCCACCATCCACTTCCTCCCACAACCAGCTTCCTCCCACCACCCACTTCCTCCCATCACCCACTTCCTCCCTTCATCAACCACTTCCTCCCACCACCCACTACCTCCCACCACCCACTTACTCCCACCAACCACTTCCTCCCACCACTCACTACCTCCCACCAACCACTTCCTCGCACCATCCACATCCTCCCACCACCCGCTTCCTCTCACCACCCACTTCCTCCCACCACCCACTTCCTCCCACCAACCACTATCTCCCACCAACCACTTCCTCGCAACATCCACTTCCTCCCACCACCTACTTCCTCGCACCATCCACCCTCCCACCACCTACTTCCTCCCACCACACACTTCCTCCCACCACCCACTTCCTCCCACCACCCACTACCTCCCACCACCCACTTCCTCCCACCACCCACTTCCTCCCACCACCCACTTCCTCCCACCAACCACTTCCTCCCACCACCCACTTCCTCCCACCAACCACTATCTCCCACCAACCACTTCCTCGCATCATCCACTTCCTCCCACCACCTACTTCCTCGCACCATCCACCCTCCCACCACCTACTTCCTCCCACCACCCGCTTCCTCCCACCAACCGCTACCTCCCACCAACCGCTTCCTCCCACCAACCACTTCCTCCCACCACCCGCTTCCTCCCTCCACCCACTACCTCCCACCAACCACTTCCTCCCACCAACCACTTCCTCCCATCAACCACTTCCTCCCACCACCCACTACCTCCCACCAACCACTTCCTCCCATCACCCACTTCCTCCCTTCATCAACCACTTCCTCCCACCACCCACTACCTCCCACCACCCACTACCTCCCACCAACCACTTCCTCCCACCACCCACTTACTCCCACCACCCACTTACTCCCACCACCCACTTCCTCCCACCACTCACTACCTCCCACCAACCACTTCCTCGCACCATCCACATCCTCCCACCACCCGCTTCCTCTCACCACCCACTTCCTCCCACCACCCACTTCCTCCCACCAACCACTATCTCCCACCAACCACTTCCTCGCATCATCCACTTCCTCCCACCACCTACTTCCTCGCACCATCCACCCTCCCACCACCTACTTCCTCCCACCACCCGCTTCCTCCCACCAACCGCTACCTCCCACCAACCGCTTCCTCCCACCAACCACTTCCTCCCACCACCTACTTCCTCCCACCACCCGCTTCCTCCCACCAACCACTTCCTCCCACCAACCACTTCCTCTCACCAATTGCTACCTCCCACCAACCACTTCCTCCCACCACCTGCTTCCTCCCACCACCCGCTTCCTCCCACCAACCACTTCCTCCCACCACCTACTTCCTCCCATCAACC
This sequence comes from Hypanus sabinus, assembly GCF_030144855.1. Lineage (NCBI taxonomy): Eukaryota > Metazoa > Chordata > Chondrichthyes > Myliobatiformes > Dasyatidae > Hypanus > Hypanus sabinus. Next base: position 3,187,005 of record NC_082706.1, read on the forward strand.
ACTTCCTCCCACCAACCACTTCCTCCCACCAACCACTTCCTCCCACCACCTGCTTCCTCCCACCAACCACTACCTCCCACCACCCACTTCCACCCACCACACACTTCCTCCCACCACCTGCTTCCTCCCACTACCCCCCACCCCCCACCACCTGCTTCCACCCACCACACACTTCCTCCCACCTACCACTACCTCCCACCACCCACTTCCTCCCACCACCCACTACCTCCCACCAACCACTTCCTCCCACCACCCGCTTCCTCCCACCACACACTACCTCCCACCAACCACTTCCTCCCACCACCCACTTCCTCCCACCACCCACTACCTCCCACCAACCACTTCCTCCCACCACCCGCTTCCTCTCACCACACACTTCCACCCACCACACACTTCCTCCCACCAACCACTTCCTCCCACCACCCACTTCCTCCCACCACCCACTACCTCCCACCACCCACTTCCTCCCACCACCCACTTCCTCCCACCAACCACTACCCCCCACCACCCACCACCCGCTTCCACCCACGACACACTTCCTCCCACCAACCACTACCTCCCACCACCCGCTTCCTCCCACCAACCACTTCCTCCCACCAACCACTACCTCCCACCAACCACTACCTCCCACCACCCGCTTCCTCCCACCAACCACTTCCTCCCACCAACCACTACCTCCCACCAACCACTACCTCCCACCACCCGCTTCCTCCCACCAACCACTTCCTCCCACCAACCGCGACCTCCCACCACCCACTTCCTCCCACCACCCACTTCCACCCACCACACACTTCCTCCCACCACCCACTTCCTCCCACCATCCACTTCCTCCCACCACCCGCTTCCTCCCACCAACCACTTCCTCCCACCAACCGCGACCTCCCACCACCCACTTCCTCCCACCACCCACTTCCTCCCACCACCCACTTCCTCCCACCATCCACTTCCTCCCACCACCCGCTTCCTCGCACCATCCACTACTTCCCACCACCTGCTTCCTGTCAGGTGCTGCAGGACAAGCCAAAACCTTTCATTAAATGGATGAAAACTTAGCTTTAGCTTCGGACGAGGGCTGAAGTTCATGCCTGGTTTACTCATCTCTCTTTTCTTTTCAATTCCTTTTTACTGAATGAAGATATCTTTCAATGATTGTAATTTGCACACAACATTCGAGTACCCCTCAAGAAGCAGAATCTGAAGCAGATGCGGACAATGAAGAGGAGCAACCCTTGATGAGCAGCTTTCCATATCTCAGCTGCATCAGCTGTCCCACATTGGGGAAGGGATGAAGGGACCGAAGGGAGCAGCAGTATGTTCTCAGGTGTGCATCCAGGTGCAGGTGCAGACAAGGCGGCGTCAGGGTCAGAGCATCCCCGCGGAGAGCGAGGGTAGTCCCGATGTCTGGTCGATTAAAGCATCAGGCTGAATTGGAAAGGTCGGGTAAGGGTTGAATCAGAATTTAAGTGCTGGGCCAGATTAAAAAGTTCAGGGTGTCCGGCCCAGCGAGGTGAGGGCCAGTTCTGCTCACTGATCCATGACACTTACTCAGCTCCCCACTGAAATCCAGAGTCGGCTGCAGTGACGCCTGAATTCACGTCTGTGGTCTCGCAACATTTGCTCAGCTTTGTGATGAACTGAGACTGCATTGATGCTTGGCTTCGTGTCTTTCATTAAACTTCAGTTCTGAAGCTATTTGTTTACTTTTATTGTTTGCAATGTTTGTTTTTTTCTCTCTCTCAGCACATTTGTGTGTTCGATGGTCTTTTCTTTAACGGGTTCTTCTGGGTTTCTTTGTTTTGTGGCTGCCTGTAAGGAGATGAATCCCAAGGTTGGACCATGTATACATTGTGATCATCAATGTTCTTTGAACTTTTAGGTGGAAAGCAGCAGGCCAGGCAGCATCTAAAGGAAGAAGTATAGTCAATGTTTCGGGCCGAGACCCTTCATCAGGACTAACTGAAAGAATAGATAGTAAGAGATTTGAAAGTGGGAGGGAGAGGGGAGATCCGAAATGATAGGAGAAGACCAGAGGGGATGGGGTGAAGCTAAGAGCTGGAAAGGTGATTGGCAAAAGGGATACAGAGCTGGAGAAGGGAAAGGACCATGGGACGGGAGGCCTCAGGAGAAAGAAAGGGGGAGGGGAGCACCAGAGGGAGATGGAGAACAGGCAAAGAGTGATGGGCAGAGAGAGAAAAAAGGAGGGTGGGAATAAATAAATCAGGGATGGGGTAAGAAAGGGAATAGGGACATTAACGAAAGTTAGAGAAATCTATGTTCATACCATCAGGTTGGAGGCTAACCAGATAGAATATAAGGTGTTGTTCCTCCAACCTGAGTGTGGCTTCATCTTGACAGTAGAGGAGGCCATGGATAGACATATGAGAATGGGAATGGGATGTGGAATTAAAATGTGTGGCCACTGGGAGATCCTGCTTTCTCTGGTGGACAGAGAGTAGGTGTTCAGTGAAATGGTCTCCCAGTCTGCGTCCGGTGCTCCCGGTGCAGCCTTTTATAAATTGGTGAGACCCGGCGCACACTTTTCAAATATATATTATTTCTTTTTTTGCACGATTTTTAATCCATTCAATATACTTATACTGTAATTGATTTGTTTATTATTATTTCCCTTCTAGATTATGTACTGCATTGAACTGCTGCTGCTGCTAAGTTAACAAATTTCATGACTCATACCGGTGATAATAAACCTGATTCTGATTCTGAGCTCCACTTGTCCCATCACTGATATGTTCCCACAAACTATGGACTCACTCTATGATCTCTTTATCTCATTATCTCATGTTCTGATTATTTATTTATTGCTATTTATTTATATTTGCTTTTGCACAGTTTGTTGTCTTCTGCATTCTGATCTTCCATTGATCCTGTTGCCATTACCGCTTTACAGATTTGCTGAGTCTGTCCACAAGAAGATGAATTTCAGGGTTGTATATGGTGACATATGTGTACTTTGATAGTAAAATTTACTTTGATTTTTGAATGGTCCGTCTTTTCCCCATGGTATGGGAGCCTGAAAGGTTTAAAGTGGGAGGGGAAAATAGGAGCAGCTTTTCACGCAGAGGTTGTGGGTTTATGGAACAAGCTGCTGAAGGAAGCTTTAGAGGTGGGTGCAATTACAAAGTTTAAAATTCAAACAGGTTTCTGGATAGGAATATTTGAAAGAGAGACAGGCCAAATGCTGGGAAATAGGACAGGCTTGAATAGACATCTTAGGCAGCATGGACCAAAGAGCCCGTTGGAGTCCATGAGACTATGAAGAGGTTGAGTAGGCTCGAACTTTATTCCTACAATGTACAAGATTAATGGCTGATCTTATAGGAGAGCATAAAGTCATGAGGAGCATTGACATCGTGAATGAACCATGTCTCTTCCAAAGGCAAGGGAACCAAAAGTTCAAGGGCATAGTTGAAGGTGACAGTGGAAGGATTTAACAGATTCATGAAGGGCAAATTTCCCCCCCACAGAGGGTATATGGAGTGGTATATAGTTCCTTAAGTTTGTCATAGACAGGGGAGCTTCCATTGCTTATTAAATGTTCCCAAAGGCATGCGTCGTAAATAGCCTCTGACAACCAAGTCCAGCTCCTGCGGCTAAACCAGTGGCTTAGATTCTGAGCCTAGCGGAACCATTTCTACTGACATGGAGAAGGGGTAAAGACGGGTTACTGGCACTTTAAAGCCAGTCGCTTCGAATAGATGGTGCTCACCAGCCGTGGAGAAGGAAAACTCTGATCTCAAACCTCTGCTGCCTTCTGGCTACACCCACTTGTGGAGTTGCCTCCTGGAGTAAATCCCGAGGACTGATCGAGAGCTGGAGTCCCCGAGGCACTCCTACATTGAGTTAAGTCCAAGGCTGACTGGCAACTCCCGCGACACTGCTCAGCAAAGACTGTTCCAGCCTCGGCTATTCCTTTGGGTTCATCAACTATATCGAGAGAAGAAGCCTGCTACATGGACAGTAGATTTCTCTCCATATCATACTGCCCTGGCTTACATACCAGCTTGTGTAGCTAGGACACAGTATCCATGGTTAACCCAGAACAACAGAGGGTCTCAATATGGAGCCAGAAGAAACGGCTGATTGGGATACAGTAATGACATTTAAAAGATATTTGGTTAACAATACAAATAGGAAAAGTTTGGAGGGATATAGGTCAAATGTGGGCAAATGGGAGACTTTGGTCAGCAGAGACAAGTTGAGCCAAGGGCCTGTTTCTGTACTGTAATGCTCTGTGGTTCTATGACAGACCTTTCTTTGCCACGTATCACATTGTGCCCTGGAGCTGTGTGGTGTTTGGGGGTTAACAACATCACAACAAAAGTCCACACAAGGCGAATGCCCCTACACTCCCCCACCCCCAGCTCTCACACCTCCCATGTGTCACTTGCAGAGACTGATGTCCGCTAATTTGTCCAGGCTGCCTCTGGTCCCCCTCAGAACGGACCTCCCATTGGCCACATCAGCAGCCGCTCACAACCTTTGACTGACAAGCGTGCAGATACCTGGGTGGAAATGTCGTTTATCCAACTCGAACATACAAACAGATTGGGCCAAGAGATTCACTTTGTGTAAATACATTCCCTCCGGCTGTCTGTCACCACACAGACTGCTGATGTGAAATTTGGATGGTTGGCCTGCGGGGGAAGGGGTTCCCATTCCAGGCCAGAGTGATAGGAAGTGGTGGGAGGAGGGTATTGAACTGGGAATTAACAGGCTAGCCCAATGGATGAGATTACGCTAGATCTCCTCATCACCAAATACCCGAGCTCAGGATTGCAAGTAAATTCTTCAGTCACTCAAGATTGTTTATGTCGTTCCCAGCACACAAGTGTAAAGGAGAACAAAATAATTGTTCCTTGAATCGAAGCAGCAAAACAAAAACACACTAAGAGAAAGAACACAGTAATAAAAGAAAAACACAATTAATATAAATATATAAGATAGCTTATCCTGAAAGATTGCCTATTGGCGACAGCAGATGCAAACCCAAAGGCTCTTCACACGGCTTTAGACCACCTGGACAACACAAACATCTATGTCAGGGTGTTTATTGACTATAGCTCAGCACTTAACACCACTATTTCCACTATCCTGATTGAGAAGTTGCAGAACCTGGGCCTCTGTACCTCCCTCTGCAAATGGATTCTCAACTTCGTAACCCGATGACCACAATCTGTGTGGATTCGTGATAACATCTCCTCCTTGCTGACGATCAACACTGGCACACCTCAGGGGTGTGTGCTTAGCCCACTGCTCTACTCTCTCTATATCCATGACTGTGTGGCTAGGCATAGCTCAAATGCCATCTATAAATTTGCTAATGATACAACCATTGTTGGTAGAATCTCAAGTGGTGACGAGAGGGCGAACAAGAATGAGATATGCCAACTAGGGGAGTGGTGTCACAGCAACAACTTTGCGCTCAGTGTCAGGTAGATGAAAGAGCTGATTGTGGACTTCAGGAAGGGTAAGACGAAGGAACACATACCAATCCTCATAGAGAGATCAGAAGTGGAGAGAGTGAGCAGCTTCAAGTTCCTGGGTGTCAAGATCTCTGAGGATCTAACCTGGTCCCAACATATCGATGTAGTTATAAAGAAGGCAAGACAGTGGCTATACTTCATTAGGAGTTTGAAGAGATTTGGTATGACAACAAATACACTCAAAAACTTCTATAGATGTGCTGTGGAGAGCATTCTGACGGGCTGCATCACTGTCTGGCATGGAGGGGCTACTGCACAGGACCGAAAGAAGCTGTAGAGGGTTGTAAATTTATTCAGCTCCATCTTAGCCTACAAAGTACCCAGGACATCTTCAGGGAACAGTGTCTCAGAAAGGCAGGGTCTATTATTAAAGACCGCCAACACCCAGGGCCTACCCTTTTCTCACTGTTACCATCAGCCTCCAAATCTTCAAGACCTTCTACAGGGGCACTATTGAGAGCAACCTGACTGACTGTATCACGGCCTGGTACGGGAACTGCACCAACATTGATTGCTGGCCGCTGCAGAGAGTGGGATAGACAACCCAGTGCATCTGTGGATGTGAACTTACCTCCATTGAGGACATTTATAGCAGCAGGTGCAGAAAGAAGGCCTGGAAGATCATCGGGGGCACCAGTCACCCCAACTACAAACTGTTTCAGCTGCTTCCGTCTGGCAAACAGTACTGCAGTATTAAAGCCAGGACCAACAGGCTACGGGACAGCTTCTGTCTACAAGTCATTAGACTTTTAAATTCACGTGTCTGTACACTATGGAATAATAATGCAAAGGGTTTTACTCCCTCATGCAGTGAGGCGGATTAAAGTTTTAAATAAATAAATAAACAAGCAAGTTCATTGCACACCAACAGTAAATAACATCCTGATTTAGATTTACTTTCACAAAGATGACAAGAGGGGGAGGGAGGGATTTGAAATCGTGGATAAGCATATAAAAATGAAGGTGTTGCTTAACTGGTAGGTCCATGAATGTAGGGGCGGTGGATACAAGAGAACTAGAAGCAGGCTAACAAGGCTTCTGATGACAATATTTAAAAAAACTGCAGATGCTGTAGATCTGAAACATTCAGCAGATCAGGTAGCATCTGTAGAGAGAGAAACAGAGGTAATACTTCAGGTCTGGGACCTTGTGACAGAAAATATTTCCAACATTTTCTGTTTTTGTTGAAGCATTTACTGACCTTACCCATTTTGTATTTGATTAAGTAATTGATCCCAGGAATGAAAGGGTTAATTTACGAGGAATGTTTGATGCTCTGGGTCTGTACTCGCTGGAGTTTAGAAGACTGAGGGTGGATCTCATTAAAACCTATCAAACATTGAAAGGCCTAGACAAAGTGGATGTGGAGTGGATGTTTGCAATAGCGGGGGAGTTTAGGACCAAAGGGCACAGCCTCAGAATAGAGGGACATCCCTTTAGAACAGAGATGAGGAGGAATTTATTTAGCCACGGAGTGGTTAATCTGTGGAATTCATTGCCACAGACAACTGGAGTCCATGTCATTAGCTACAGTATATTTAAAGTGGAGGTTGATAGGTTCTTGATTAGTAAGGGTGGCAAAAGTGACAAGGAGAAGGCAGGAGAATGGGGTTGAGATTGATAATAAATCAGCCATGATGGAATGGTGGAGAAGACTCAATGGGCCGAATGGCCTGCTTCGGCTCCCATGTTTTATGTTCTTATGCATAGAGGGGGGATGGTGAGGACTGCATTGGAATGAGCCAGACGTGAATCTCAGCAAGGCATGGGCGAGGATATGAATAGTATGTTGAGCAGAGGCAGAGAAGAAACGGATGTGCAGACCCAGAAAAATAAACAGACCGAGGCAGGCACAGGCGAGTCGAAGGCAAAAACGCAACAAAGGGTCAAACATAACAACATGGCTGTCAGAAGTCTGGCTGCCTCTGCACTGTATTCACTCTCACAAACACCCATCCTCCAAAATTCAGGCCTTTACCTAATCCCAGTGCACTCCCAGTGCGCCTCCAGAGCACTCCCTAAACTGACCACCTGTGTCTTCCCAAACCTTTCCACCTTCACAAGTGCAGCCCTGTCACTTGTCTGCACTCATTTCTGTCTCTTCATGACGCTCGCCTCATGGTGTCCCTCCCACGAGAAAGGAGCAGCCACCGCCCTGGTCAAGTTCTCTTCTCACTACTGAAATCCGGAAGGACAAGCGGGAGCCTGACGTCCCCCACCACCAGGTTCAGGAACAGTTATTACCCCTCAACCATCAGGTCCCACACCACCAGGTTCAGGAACAGTTATTACCCCTCAACCATCAGGTCCCACACCACCAGGTTCAGGAACAGTTATTACCCTCAATCATCAGGTCCCACACCACCAGGTTCAGGAACAGTTATTACCCCTCAATCATCAGGTCCCACACCACCAGGTTCAGGAACAGTTATTACCCCTCAACCATTAGGTCCCACACCACCAGGTTCAGGAACAGTTATTACCCTCCTGAAGCAACGTGGATAACTTCACTCACCTCAATGCTGAACTGATTCCACAACCTACAGCTAAAAGAATTTGGGGAATTCAATATCCAATTTGCCAGGAAGACTATGGAACAGAAATGTAAGTATCTACCTCATGGGGCGCACCTGGCTTTAGGGGTTACACACATCAGCCACGTTGAAGGAATTTAGATCAGCACTTTCAGGGCTCTCCACAGTTATGTGAGATTCCTGGGAATTCTGGAATGGGATGCCAGTAATATAGACAGCATGTGTGGGGACTGCTGTAAATAGACAGCTAAAGTGCAATTGTGTCTAATTTATATCTGGGTAAAGCTGGGCTAGGAATGGAATCATTCGACCAAACTTTGTGCTGGACAGGTGTGATGTGAGATTGGAATCTGGTGGGAGTATTCAGATCAAACTGCCGCCTGTTCAGCAAGGATTATGCTCCCGACGTCACTCTGTCACAAGGCCTTCGGCAGTCTGCCTCCATGTTCACGGGAGCCATGGTAACAGGAGCCATTTCCAGTCTGTCCAATGGAACGGCCTGCGTGGAGGCCTGAATCCATTCCGATTAGGGACTGCAAATTCCTGAGGAGTGAGTACAATTTCCACAAACACTCTCACAGGCGCAGCCTCCTTGTCATGAGCACCAGTGACGTCAAGGTCCTATATTCAGTGGAAGGGGAAGGGTGAGTCTGAGGAGACACCCCTCTCCATCTCTCACTCCCTTTCAACCGTCCCCTCGTCCATCTGACCAAACACACCCAATCAACCCCCACCCCAAACTTCACCTCGCTAGCCCGAGGAGCAAATACACTGGCCATTCAGTCAATAGATATTGAGGAGATTGGAGAGAGAGAGAGACAGAGATATAGAAAGAGAGAGACAGAAAGAAATACACAGAGATAGAGAGATAGATTGAGAGAATTACATAGATAGGTAGAGAGAGATAGACAAAGAGACAGAGAGAGGCAGAGAGAGAGGAACAGAGGGAGAGTGAGCAAAGAGACAGAGAGGCGGAGAGAGAGCAAAGGGGAGTGTGAGACAGGGAGTGTGAAGGAGACAGGCATGATTGACAGGGTGAGAGAGAAAAGGAGACAAACAGAGATAGGAGTAAAAGAGTGAGAGAAAGAGAGAAAGTGTGAGAGGGAGAAAGGGAAAGAGTGAGAGGGAGAAAGAGAAAGTGTGAGAGGGAGAAAGAGAAAGTGTGAGAGGGAGAAAGAGAAAGTGTGAGAGGGAGAAAGGGAAAGAGTGAGAGGGAGAAAGGGAAAGAGTGAGAGGGAGAAAGGGAAAGAGTGAGAGGGAGAAAGAGAAAGTGTGAGAGGGAGAAAGAGAAAGAGTGAGAGGGAGAAAAAGAAAGTGTGAGAGGGAGAAAGGGAAAGAGTGAGAGGGAGAAAAAGAAAGTGTGAGAGGGAGAAAGGGAAAGAGTGAGAGGGAGAAAGAAAACGAGGTTGGGGGAGAGTTGGGCCATGCTTGTTTTCAGAGCTCAGTGAGCACAATTGATACGTGCTGTTTTGTCGTGTGGGACAATTCATTGTGATCAAAGTTAGGCTGCATGGTGGGCTTATTCCTTCGGCTCACATTTCCAGTAGGTGAGTGTCTGCTGACATGTCAGCCTATTTTAGGCACAGCAGTTATTTGCCAGGAATCCCATTGAGGAAGCTGTTTGATCCTGAGGAATGAGCTCAGGCTGCTGCATTCTCTAAAAATTAAGCAAGCTTCTTGGACTGTCCCCTCTATCCTCACCACGTAAAAGGTGGGAGCCACAGCTCATGTGATGCCACCACGGCTCAGGCTGTTGGAATTCGAATTCAATTCCGATGCCATCTGTAAGGAGTTTGAACGTTCTTCCCATGACCAAATGGTATTTGTCCAGGTGCTCCAGTTTCCTCCACAGTCCAAAGACGTACCAGTTTGTCGGTTAATTGGGCATTGTAAAATGTTCTGTGATTAGATGAGTGTTAAAATAGGCGGGGTTGCTGAGTAGTGCAGCTCATTGGCTTGTAAGAGTTGTTCTGTGCTGTATCTTGAAATAAAATTAAAGGGAACAAAGGGGTCCACCAACTCTCTTCCTGGTCACGTTACCACTTCCTGGTCACATTACCACATGCAATCCCATGTAAAATGCGCATTGTGTTCCATGCTTTGCATAATTCTCCAGATGCAGCTATGGGGTGGGAATGCCTGAGTTCTCCTTGGGTTTATAGCAATGGCTGGTGGGGTCTTGCCTCTGAGTTAGAGGAAGTGGTTGCCACTTCTTGCCAGGTACTGGCCCGGAGACCTACACTATTGTCCAAGTGGATGACTGAGGGAGGAGGCATCCTACCACCTCTCCCATGCGCCATGTTACTGTTTCAAAAGGAGGAGAGTTCTTTCACATTCCTACATTACAAGTTTGTTGCACAAATTGATCACAGCCCAAAAGGTTCTTCAAAAATTATGGAGAATGAATGATAGAAAAACAGAGGCTATGTTGGACAAACACAAGGAAATCAGCAGATGCTGGAAATTCAAGCAACACACACAAAATGCTGGTGGAACACAGCAGGCCAGGCAGCAACTAAACGTCGACAGTGCTTCTCCCTATGGATGCTGCCTGGCCTGCTGTGTTCCACCAGCATTTTGTGTGTGTTGGAGGAAGGGCTGGATTGATCTAGGAGTAGGTTAAAGGGTTGGCACAACAACACGGGCCAAAGGGCCTGGACTCTGCAGTAATACTCTGAAATATGTTCTATGTTGCTCGTTCAGACAAGAGAACTCCTGAGGCCACTGAGGGGACATTAGATGCTAGTTTTATATCGAGTGGTGGGTACGTGTGGTGGTGGGAGAGGCAGATACATTAAGGACACTTAAGAGACTCTTAAATAGGCAATGGATGATAGAATAATGGAGGCTGTATAGGAGGGAAGGGTTAGATTGATCTTAGAGTTAGTTAAAAGATCAGCACAATAACACGGGCTGAAGGGCTTAGGCTGTGCTCTAATGTTCTAACTTTGCAATCACTTGGAGTTGTAAAATGGATTTCAGAAGTCTTTTTCTTGCACTGGGGGTTTCCTAGTCTTTGGCAATTCCCTGCTGAACCCAGCAGCCATTTCTCATTGAAGGAGTGGCTCGACAGAGGGGCAACACGGAAGCCAACACAGCTGTGCATTCCTATCAATAGTTCAAAGTCAGTTGGAGACGGCTCCAGATTATCTGAGACCCAGTTGCTCTTTTCTCTCCCTCTAGACTCTTTGGCAGAATCTTTGAAGATTCATTGGGGGAGTTAAAGATTAGCATATAACGATGGCTTCACTCTACCCTTGCTTGGTGCACTGGGCCTGAGATGCAGGGCAGTGTTGTTGGTGAGGCTTTCATTATGCACTATCACTGCTCATGGGAGTGAGGGGAGGGGTGACAAAGGGACTCTCCAGTTATAAATCCATCCACATTCCTGGGACAACGTGTCTGAAACATGTATAAATCTGTCCAAAACCAGATAACCAAACATACACAAAGCATTTTGACCGCCCAGTCCATGCGCAATTTATGCTCCACACTTCGCCTTGGTAATATCCACACTGCCCTATCCAGCTTTCCCCTAAACCACTCCATCCAATTGGAGAACTGTCCACGTTGGTTGGTCTGTCTGTGTGTGGATGGGTGGAAGAGAAGGAAGAAAGAAGCTTGTGAAGTTCGTCAATGAAAACACTCGAAAACTTCTACAAATGTACCGTGGAGAACATTCTGATTGGCTGCATCACTGTCTGGTATGAGGGGTGCTACTGCACAAGACCAAAATAATTTGCAGAAACTTGTAAAATTAGTCAGCTGTATCATGGGTACCAGCCTCCGAAATATTCAAGACATCTTCAGGGAGCAGTGCTACAGAAAGGCAGCATCCATCGGTAAGGATCCCCACCCAGGACACGCCCTCATCACACTGTTACCATCAGGAGGGAGGTACAAAAACCTGAAGAGACACACTCAGCAATTCAGGAACAGCTTCTTCTCCTCTGCCATCAGTTTTCTAAATGGATATTGATCCCGTGAACACTACCTCACTCCTTTTTATTTCTGTTATTTCACACTGCTCATTTTAACTTAATTTAATAGACATATAGATACTAAAGATAACTCAGATTTTTTCTCTATATTTATCACATATTTCATTTTATTGTTGCCGTAAAGTTAACAAATTTCACAACACATGCCGGGGATATTAAATCTGATTCTGATTCCGTTTGTCTGTTTCGTTTGTTGCTTGTTGTGTTCAGTGTTGATCTGCCAAGCATTGTGGGCACGCTCTGCTGGGTCTGGAACGTGAGAGACAGCACTTGCAAGTGTTGAATGTCATTGAAACCTATTGAATATTGAATAGTCTAGATAGAATGGACATGGGGAGGGTGTTTCCAATACTGGTAGAGTCTGGGACCAGAGAGCACAGCCTCAGAATAGAGGGATGCCCCTTTAGAACAGAGATGAAGAAAAATTTCTTAGCGAAAGGGTATTGAATCTGTGGAATTCATTAGCACAGACATCAGGCAGAGAAACTCACCTGGTTCCTCAACACCAGCTCCATAGCAAAGAAAGCCCAGCAGCGTCTCTACTTTCTGCAAAGGCTGAGGGAAGTCCATCTCCCACCCCCCATCCTCATCACATTCTACAGGGGTTGTATTGAGAGCATCCTGAGCAGCTGCATCACTGCCTGGTTCGGAAATTGCACCATCTTGGATCCTGCAGCGGATAATGAGGTCAGCTGAGAAGATCATCGGGGTCTCCCTTCCCGCCATTACAGACATTTACACTACATGCTGCATCCGCAAAGGAAACAGCATTATGAAGGACCCCATGCACCCGTCATACAATGTCTTCTCCCTCCTGCTGTCTGGGAAAAGGCTCCGAAGCATTCGGGCTCTCATTACCAGACTGTGTAACAGTTTCTTCCCCCAAGCTATCAGACTCCTCAATACCCAGAGTCTAGACTGACACCCTGCCCTATTGTCCTGTTTATTATTTATTGTAATGCCTGCACTGTTTTTGTGCACTTTATGCAGTCCTGAGTAGGTCTGTAGTCCAGTGTACCTTTCTCTGTGTTGTTTTTTTACGTAGTTCAGTCTAGTTTTTGTACTGTGTCATGTAACACCATGGTCCTGAAAAACATTGTCTCCTTTTTACTAAGTACTGTACCAGCAGTTATGGTGGAAATGACTTGACTTGACTTGACTTGACTTTGGGGGCCAAGTCATTAAAGGGGAGGTTGATAGGATGAGGTCCTGTAGAGAGAAGACAGGAAACTAGGTCACCATCACCATCATCACCATGTGCAGTGTCGTATGACGTGGGCAATCATGGTCGTCTATCAATGACTACGATTGTTTGTGCCAAATGTTTCTACAGAACTGGTTTGTCATTGCCTTCTTCTGGGCAGAGTCTTTACAAGACGGGTGACCCCAGCCATCATCAATACTCTTCAGGGATTGTCTGCCTGGTGTCAGCGGTCACATAACCAGGACTTGAGATATGTACCAGCTGCTCATACGACCGTCCATCACCTGCTCCATGGCTTTACCTGACCCTGATCAGGGGCTAAGCAGGTGCTACACCTTGCCCAAGGGTGACCTGCAGGCTAGCGGAGGGAAGGAGCACCTCACACCTCCTTTGGCAGAGACATATGTCCACCCCACCACCCTAGGAAACCAAAAAGCAGGACCTCCAGGGTAGTAATCTCTGGATTGCTGCCTAAACCACACACCACTGTGGGTAAGAATAGGATGATTCTGCAGATACAATAAATTCTTCTTCATCTTTGTTCTAAAGGAGTGTCCTTCTATTCTGAACTGCTGGGTTCCTCCAGGTTCTTGTATGTGCTGCTCTAGAAATGAGGATTACTTACTTCTTCAACCTGCCATCCCTTTCATGGGTGATCGGAGCCCTTCTCCAACACCTGCTGTCGAAAGGACTAGACAGGGTGGATGTGGAGAGGATGTTTCCTATGGAGGGGGTAGCCAGAACTATGGTGCGACCTTTTAGAACGAAGGAAAAGAAGAATTTTTTATCCAGAGAGTATTGAATCTGTGGAATGCTTTGTCACAGACTGTGGCGGAAGCTAAGTCAGTGAGTATACTTAAGACAGAAGTTGATCGTTTCCAGATCGGTCAGGGCATCAAAAGATATGGCGAGTTGGCAAGTGTATGGGATGGAGTGAGATCTGGGATAAGCCGTGATGGGATGGTGGAGCAGACTCGATGGGCTGAATGGCCTAATTCTGCTCCCATGTCTTACATTCAGGGAGTGTTTGGGAACCGAGAGAACAGGGTGACTGAACCACACCAGCAGGTTCAGGAGCAGTTATTTTAGTTTTTTATTTAGAGATACAGCGTGGAACAGACCCTTCCTGTTCTTTGAGCCACACTGCGCAGCAACCCCCGATTTAACCCTTGCCAATCGAGTGACAATTTACAGTGAATTAACGCATGAGATCCTTCAGTGTGTGGACCAGGATGTCAGAGATCCTTTACCAGTCTGTCGTAGCGAGAGCAGTCTTCTTTGCGGCTTTACGTTGGGGGAGCAGCATCGGCGCTGTGATGCAAAAAGACAAACTCGTCAGAAAGGCTGGATCTGTGCTCGGCTGCAACCCGGACTCCCGAGTTAGTGGTGGAGAGAAGGTCACTATTCAAACTGTCATCCATTATGGACAATCTGGCACATCCTCTCCATAATCTACTGAATAAGCAGCAGAGCGCTCTTTCCAACAGACTCGGTCAGCTCCGCTGTCGCAAGGATCGTTAGAGAAAATCTTTCCTGCCAAATCCAAAAAGCCTATACAACAGTTCATCTCTGTATCATAGGAGAACACGCATCATTGTACAATAGTCTGTGTTATTATTTTGTACATTATTAGTGTACAATATTGCATATTGGTAAATTATTATTGTGTATATTATCATTCTGTACTTTATTATTGATTAATATTATTATCATTATATATTTATTACTTATTATTATTGGTGTGTTTTTAAATTTTGCTGCTGTAATGAAATAACTCCCCACTTGGGATCAATAAAGTACTTATAATAATTATTATTATTAACCAGTACTAGTGGGAGGAAACTGGAGCACCTGGTGAAAATCCCACACATTGCAAAGGGAGGATGTGCAGACTCCTTACGGTTGACATCCCTAGCAAATACCCTAATCAGTAGCTATTACCCCACAACCATCAGGTTCCTGAACCAACTTGGATAACTTCACTCACCCCAACACTGAACTGATTCCAGAAGTACAGATTCACTTTCAAGCACTCTACAACTCACGTTCTCGGTATTATTTCTTTATTTTTTAGTATTTGCACATTGTTTGTGTGTCGTTTTTTAAATTGATTCTATTGTATTTCCTGTTCTACTGTGAATATCTGCAAATAAATGAATCTCAGGTTGTACATGATAACATACACATATTTTGATAATAAATTTACTTTTCCCAAAGTGTGGACAATCATAGACTGTGCTTGTGTTTTACTACCCCTTATAGACACCCCGAGTGCAGTCTCCTGTCACTAGTATTTGACCCTCGGAGACTCTCTGCACTCGATAACTCAAATTCCATACCCCTCAAACCACCTGATTACTGCTTGAATTTGATGTAACCCTTTAAGTGCTTTGAGCTGATACCAGTTACCATAGAGTTTACAGCAGGTCAGTAGAGGGGTCTCCTACAATGTTCAGAGATATGTACCAAAGTTTAAAATCAGTTGCAAACAAGAGAAAATCTGCAGATGCTGGAAATCCAAACAACACATACAAAATGCTGGAGGAACTCAGCAGGCCAGGCAGCATCTATGGAAGAGAGGGCAGTCGATGTTTCAGGCCAATTCCCTGTGTATAAACCTGTGTATAAGATGAAGAGAGGTATTGATCGTGTGGATAGTCACAGGCTTTTCCCCAGGCCTGAAATGGCTAACACGAGAAGGCGCAGTTTTAAGGTGCTTGGAAGTAGGTACAGAGGAGATGTCAGGGGTAGCTTATATGCAGAGAGTGGTGAGTGCGTGGAATGGGCTGCCGGCAATGGTGGTTGAGGCAGATACGATAGGGACTTTTAGATAGGTACATGGAGCTTAGGAAAATAGAGGGCTATGAGTAACCCTAGGTAATTTCTAAAGTAAGTACATGTTCGGCACAGCTTTGTGGGTCTGGATACTGTAAATGACCCCAACAGACTCACAGGTGAAGTGTCACCTCACCTGGAAGGGGCCCTGAATTGTAGTGAGGGAGGAGGTGTAGGGGCAGGTGTAGCACTTTTCCACTTGCAAGGATAAGTGCCAGGAAGGAGATCAGTGGGGAGGAACGGATAGACAAGGGAGTCGCATAGGGAGTGATCCCTGCAGAAAGTTGGAAGAGGGAAAGTTGTGCTTGGTGGTGGGATCCCAATGGAGATGGTGGAAGTTATGGAGAATTATATGCTGGATGTGGAGGCTGGAGGGGTGGTAGGTGAGGACTAGAGGAACACTATCCCTGGTGGGGTGACGGGAGGAAGGGATGAGGGAAGATGTGCACAAACAAGAGAAAATCTGCAGATTTAAATGCAGTTGTGTACTTTGTGAGCAGCCATCACTACTGTCATGTGGAAATCAAGCAGCTAACAAGATCCCACAAGCCCTAAATGCAGAGAGCCAGATAAACCCCCAACCTGCAACAAAACAGACAATAGGCTCAAAGCTTGCAAGTAGCCAGCGACTTGAATTCAATTCCCGACGTCGTCTCTGAGGAGTTCGGATGTCCTCCCATAACCATGTGGGTTTCCTCTGGGTCCTCCGAGTTCCTCCCACAGTCCAAAAAGGTTGGGTTAATTGGTCACGTGGGTGTAATTTCTCCTTGGGCCAGAAAGGCCTGAGATCAGACAGCCAGACCGACAGATCTGACCGACAGAAGGAATGAGATCAAACAGGCAGCTTGAGAAGCTTCAGTGAGTCACACTGAGTTGGGAAGTCATGATTTCAAATTCCACTCTTTAGCCTGTTACTGCACTGTGTCTTTGCCGAAAGTTTCAGGAGCCAGGGAGATTCTCCCAGAGCGGAACAAGACTGAAGCTGTTCCTGGAACCAATCGTTATTTCTATACCAACATCACTGGGACGGACGGCAGCCATTGCTCATGGTGGGAACTTGCTGTCTGCACATTATTTGATGCATTTTCTTTCACTGCATCTGTTCAGAAAGTATTTAACATATCTTTTCATTACTGGCAAGCCTCAATGTTTTTCAAAAGGCTCTGGGTGAAGTCTTTCCTTACGTAATTGTATTAGATCACCAACACAGCAAAAGATGACGGTTTTGTTTATTTGAATTGTAATCAGAAGTGGTTAAGATAAGAGGACCTTCGCTCCATCACAACAGACTTGATATTCTGGTGGCTACCCATTTCAATTCAGCTTCCACTCCTGTTCCAGCATGTCGGTCCATGGCCACTCTCAGGTTGGAGGAGTAAC
Source organism: Hypanus sabinus (assembly GCF_030144855.1). Lineage (NCBI taxonomy): Eukaryota > Metazoa > Chordata > Chondrichthyes > Myliobatiformes > Dasyatidae > Hypanus > Hypanus sabinus. The sequence continues at coordinate 3,204,460 of NC_082706.1, forward strand.
AGCTCATTTTCTCTCTGGGTAGCCTCCAACCTGATGGCATTTGAACTCTCTAACTTGTGTCAGATTCTTTCTTCTTCAGCACTTTACCTCTTCTACTGACTACTTCATCTCTTCATCTCCCCTCCCTGAATCATCCACCTTCCCCCTCACCTGCTCTGCTTGTACTCCTCCCCTTCCTTTCCAGTCCTGATGAAGGGTTTCGGAACAATGACTGTTCATTCCCCTTCAGAGAAGCTGTCTGACTTGCAGAAACAACATTAGAAAGTTTTTGACAAGATTAGGCCATTCTGCCAAAAAAAGCTTGTCAAATTCCTATTCCCATAGGGTGTTGAAATAACTATCGAGTTTAAATTTGAAAGTCTCTAAGGTACTACTCTCAACTACACAACAAGATAGTTTGTTCCATGTGGCCACAACTCGCTGCCTAAAGAAGTGATTCCTAATATTCGTCTGAAATCTCCCCTCAACCAGTCTCCACCTATGGTCCCGTGCACATAATGAAGGATTAGTTTTGAAATAGCAGCTGGCATCCACCTTACTTATACCCTTAATGATTTTGAACACTTCCATCGTGTCTTCTCATTCTGCATCTACTTATGCTAAAAAGATTTAATTCTTTCAATCCTTCTTCATCGCTCATACCTTTCTCTGGTCTAGTCACCCTTAACTGACCTCTTTCCAGTGCCTTTACATTCTTCACACAACATGGAGACCAAAACTGTGCACACTACTCAAGGTGTAGCCTCACAAACGCATTCTACAGTTTAAGGAGAACATCTCTAGACTTGGGCTCCACTGAGCACATTATATAGCCTTCCTAGTCACTTCTGTGTATTCGCTAGATATTGATAGTAATGAGTCTACCAGGATGCCTAAATCCTTTTACTGTACACCATCTCAAGAACCCCCATTGTATCTAATGTTTCTACTTCCTATATGTAATACTTTAGATTTACTTGTATTAGATTTCATCCGCCATTATCTCCCAACATCTGGATTTTGTTTAGATCTAACCACATTGACTCTGTTGACTGAATATTACCAGCCGATCCCCCTAATTTTGTGTCATCAGCAAATTTTACTAGCTTATTCGTTGTGAGCTTATCCAAATCATTAATGTAAACTAAAACAGCAGCAAAGCCAAAACTGATCTTGCAGAGCCCACTTTTAACATCTAGGTGTGAAAATGATCCTCTCAGCAGAACTCGTTTCTGTTTTTGAACCAATTCTGCACCCATTCACACATCTCACCCTAAATCCCTCCCTCCTGTAACTTGATTATGAACCTCTGTGGGTTACCTCGTCAAAAGCCTTCTGAAAGTCCTATCAACTGCTCTTGTTATCATAAATTTTAGTTGTCTCTTCATAGAATTCCAGCATATTAGTAAACATGATTTCCCCTTTCTAACCCCATGCTGGCTTTCTGCTAACATGCCTGTTCTTATCAACTGGTTTTCCAACTCATTCTTTGTTACAGTTCCCATTATCGTGCCTGCGATACACATTAGCTTACTGGTCTGTTGTTACCAGGCTCAGTGTGGTTACCCTTGTATACTGGACAATGTTAACCCATTTCCAGTCCTTGGGAATTTCACCTGTCTTCGATGACTTTTGAAAAATACATGTTAGTGGTTTGTAAATATAATCACAGATCTCTTTGTACCCTTGGATGCATGTTGTCTGGCCCTGGAGATTTATTAACTTTCAGCCTTTTCTGCTGACGCAGGACCTCTCTTTCTGAAATCTCTAAGTCATTTAAGGTGACAACTTTATTTTTCTCTACACTTGCTGACATATTGCTAATATCTCTGCAGGTGAAAACTTCAGCAAAATACGAGTTAAGAGTATCCACTATGTCCTTCTCTGCATAATTTAGCACCCACTATTATTCCTAATACATTTAGCTTCCTCCTTGACGTTTTCTATACTACTAAAACATTGAAAAAAATCTCTTAGGGTCAATCTTAGCATTATCAGCAATATCCTTCTCAACCTGGCTTTTGGCAATCTAAATCTCTCTCTTGACTATAGCTCTCATATTTTCATATGCCTACGTTGGTTAACATCATTACTACTTTTTCTGTATTCCTTATATATGCATATCTTTATTCATCCATTATTTTTATTGCTTCTCCCAACCTCGGGTGTGAACATTTCCTACACTGCATGAATTACCTCTTTAAATCAATCCCATTGTTCCTCAACTGATTCAACATCAAGCAGTCCCTTCCAGTTTACCTTCTGAAGTCTTTGCTGCATCTGCACAAACTTTGCCTTTCTGAAATTAAATTTAATGGCTTTGGTTTTCACTGATATACTCTCCAAAAAACTTTGAGACTGACAACGTTATAGTCACTTGTTCCTAAAGTCTCAAAAACTTCCATATTCAAATTCTATCCTGATTGTTACAGAATCAAATCTAGACAGGCCTGCCCTCTTGTTGGTGAATTAACATACTGGATCAAAAAACAATCATTCAATAACTCAGTTAATTCACTTTCCTGTAATCCATTAGTCACTGGGTTTGCCCACTCAATATTTGGGAAATTAAAGTCACCTATAACCATAACATCACCCTCAGAACTTGCTTTTCTAATATTCTGATAGAGTCGTTTATTAAAATCACTGTCAGCTTTAGGGAGTGTATAACACACACCCAGTGTTACTCCTTTACCCTTATAGTTTTCAATTCTCAGCCACTTCACTAAGTGTCAATTCATCTCCTATCACTTAAACTCTCTCTTATGTACAATGCTACCCCTCCACCTTTCTGAAATAAAGTATATCCTTTGATACCATAGTCATCTCTATTCTTTGAGGCCAGCCTGGTCTCAGTTATTGCTGTTATATCATACTTGTGGGCACTTGCATATAAATACAGCTCACTTATTTTATTCTTAATACTTCTTCTTAGTATAGGCCATCCTTATGTTTTCACCCTATTCTGATCCACTTTTATATTTTTGAAACCTATAATCAGTTTATGTCCTAATATATTATTCTCCACTATGATGTTTAAACAGTTGAGCCTGGCCTGGTCTACATCCTCTGCCCCCCTCCCCCCCCATTATTCCCTAATTTAAACAGTCCTCAACTAACTGAAGCATACACTTGTCCGGTACATTATTGCCCCCCCCCTCGGTTTAAATGCAACCGGTCCCAGTGGTACAGGTTCCACCTGCCCCAGTGTCCCTCTAACCTACACCGTGATTTGAGCCACGCGTTAAATCTTCTAATCTCCTCCATCTTACCTGGACTGGCGTGTGGCGCAGGCAGAACTTCCGAGAAGATCACTTTGTCCGTTCTGTCCCCAAGCTTCCCACCGAACTCCTTAAGTTTGTCTTGCAGAACTGACAGCCTGCCTTTACCCATGGCATTTGTTGTGGTGTGGACAATGTCTACTGGATCCACACCAGCTCTGGCCAGGAGTTCATCTACTTGTCCAGGGAAGCCCCTAGTAGGCAACACCCCGTACGAGACTCTTTGTCAGTACACACCAGATTCTCAATCCCCACCCCCCCAACAATTGTGTCCCCTACTATCTCTACTTCCTTTTATGGGGCTTAAGTTTAGGATTAGAGAGGCTCCTCTGTCCTGTCGACCGCCTCAGAGGATCCATGTTCATCATTGAACATTGCTAGAAGTTCTAAATGGTTGGACACTTCCAGCTGTGGGGTTGATGTCCCCACAGAATGTGCACTTCCCACCGTCAGCCACCTGTCTCTTTCCGGTCTGGAGTCTCAACCTGCGGAACTCTTGGGGTGCATGCCATCTCCCTGAGTTACGAAAACAGATGATCAAAGTTGGCGGATTACACTGGACTTACCCTCAGTGATCACTTTACTAAGTACCTGCTGTACCTAATAAAGTGGCCACTGAGTGTGTGTTCATGGCCTTCTGCTGCTGTGGCCCGCCCACCTCCAGGTTCGATGTGTGGTGTGCTCAGAGACGCTCTTCTGCATGCCGCTGTTTTAATTCGTGGTTATTTGAGTTACTGTCATCTTGAACCAGTCTGGACATTCTCCTCTGACCTCTCTCATTCACAGAGATGCTGCTCACTGGATGGTTTTTGTTTTTCACACCATTCTCTGTGAACTCCAGAGACTGTTGTGTGTGACAATCCCAGGAGATCAGCAGTTCCTGAGATACTCAAACCACCCTGTCTGGCACCAACAATCATTCCACAGCCAAAGTCACCTTGATCACATTCCTTTCCCCATTCTGTTGTTTGGTCTGAACAATAAATTAACTTCCTGACCATGTCTGCATTGAGTTGCTGCCACATGACTGGCTGATTAGATATTTGTGTTAATGAACAGGTGAACCTGATAAAGTGGATAAAGGGCATTCAGTGAGACCATATCGGAGACGTGTGCCAGTGCTGATCTCTGTCTTTAAGGCAGCTTGTTGATGTACGGGAAGCAGTCAGAGAAGATTGCCTGGTCTAATAAGTGGAATGGAATAATAAATTTTGGTGAGGAAAACCCAGGGAGGTTAAGCTTCTTTCACTGGAGTTTTGTGGAGTGAGAGGTTCCTTCGTTGAAACATGGGAGGCACCTAGACAACGTGAATGCTGTCAGGAGCCCTGTCAGCTTGCTCGCCTGTATTTGTTCATCGCTGTCATTTAATCCTTGTGCTTTCCGGTTAATCTTGTCAAGTTACTTTGACCGGCACAGGTTTTCCGCGCATTCTGATTATTAAAAGTGAACTCCCAATTAGAGCTTATTACAGGGCCCTTGTTTTAGCATGATTAGACTCACAGTCTAATGTACACAACTGCAGATGTTCTGTGTACGACCCCTTGTTCGGTCTTTACATGGGAGTCTATCATCCCTCCGCACTGGGGCTGTCATTGTCTGCACGTACTGTTACAGGAGGCAGAAAAGATGAGTCCTCTTGAGGGAACTCGATCTAGAAATCACTGGGTAAAGCAAAGAGCGACCCGATTCAGACAGAGATTAGGTCAATTATTCTTCTATTAGATGGTCAAGGGACTCTGGAACTCTTTTACAGGTTGGTAAAAGTGGAATCTTTGAATGATTTAACCAGACAAGTAGATAAACAAGGAGTGATGGGTTACTGGGGATAGTTCGGAATAGAGAGTTGCAGTTACTGTCAGGTTCAATTGAGCAACAGAGTAAATTCAAGGAGGCAAGTGCCCCAGTCGAGCTGCTATTTTGATTATAAACTTTGATTAACAACTGATTGCTGAAGACCCAATATTGTTTTTTATTTTACAGCAACTGAATATTTGTGATTATAGTGCTGAAGTAAAACTGTAAATCAGAAAATTAATATAAAGCTAAATTATAAAGCAGAATAACATTGTGCATTTCATATGGTACAGAAGGCCTTTCCTCATAAAATGTATTATCAGGCTTATACTGAGAGATGGCATGGGAAATCCAGCAACAAAGTCAGGAAGGGAAATTATTCTAAAGAAAAGAAAAAAAAATAGCTATTTACCTGACCCTGGTATCAAACGCACTTAAAATAATCAAAGTAAATACAACTCATTAAAAATGTTTAATGTTATTAAAATAACAAAATACTTATTAGAATATTAATATTGAGTAATTAAAGGAGAAAACCAAATTAATCCTCTGCATTTACCTGTTTAATCTATGTCAGTACCCTGGGCCACTGCACAGCTTCGGAAAAAGCTGCAGGGAGTTGTAAACTCAGCCAGCTCCATCATGGGCACTCGCCAACCCGGCACCCACTGTATCTTCAAAAGGTGACGCCTCAAAAAGGTGACAGTGCCGTCAGGGATACCCATCACACAGGACATACCCTCTTCTCATTGCTACCATCAGGGAGGTGGTACAGTCCTGAAGACACACACTCAACATTTCAGCTACAGCCTCCTCTGCATCACTGTCTGGTACAGAAGGACCACCGCACAGCTTCAGAAAAAGCTGCAGGGAGTTGTAAACTCAGCCAGCTCCATCATGGGCACTAGTCTCCCCAGCATTCAGGACATCTTCAAAAGGTGATGCCTCAAAAAAAAGCGGAGGGGAGCATCCATCATTAAGAACCCCCATCACACAGGACATGCCCTCTTCTCATTGCCACCATCAGGAAGCCTAAAGACACACATGCAGTGCTTCAGGAACAGTCATTTCCCCAACACCAAACAATTTCCGAATGGACAATGAACCTACGTACACTGTCTTTCTTGTTTCATCACTAATAATTGAATTTCATTTTTCTGCGTATATCTCTTTCTGTAATTTATTGTTTTAATTATGTATTGCAATGTACTGCTCCCACAAAACGTTCCATGACGTACCTGTATGCCACTGATGTTAAACCTGGTTCTGATTCAGTTCAAAGTGGACACAAAACCAGTGGCTTCAGGTGTCAAGGTAGATTGGCGGTGTAGCAGAAATCATGGGACTGAGTTCAATCCTGGCCGTGGATACCTGAAATGGAATCGGTTTCTCATTGTCACATGCACCAGAATACAGTGAAAAACTTGTCTTGCTCGCTGTTCTTTACACAGAGAATTGAGGAAAAACAATAAGAGAAGCAGAATAAAGTGGAACAGCGACGGAGAAAGTGCCGTTTGGGTAAACAATAACGTGTAAGACCATAACGAGGTTATTCTGAGATTCTGCTGGCGGCTTTACCGAGTGCAGACCGTGTCAAAGGAGGGGAGACTAGTTTCTATGATGTGCTGAGTTGTGTCCACAATTCTCTGCAGTTTGTTGTGCTCGTATGCAGTGCAGATGCTGTACTAAACTGATACACATTCAACCTGAACACTCGTGGGTAGATACACATTCAAACAGAACGCTCGCATGCCGATACACATTCAAACAGAACGCTCGCATGCAGATACACATTCAAACAAAACGCTCGCATGCAGATACACATTCGAACAGAACGCTCGCATGCAGATACACATTCAAACAGAACGCTCGCATGCAGATACACATTCAAACAAAACGCTCGCATGCAGATACACATTCGAACAGAACGCTCGCATGCAGATACATATTCAAACAGAACGCTCGCATGCAGATACACATTCAAACAAAATGCTCGCATGCAGATACACATTCGAACAGAACGCTCGCATGCAGATACACATTCAAACAGAATGCTCGCATGCCGATAAACATTCAAACAGAATGCTCGCATGCCGAAACACATTCAGACTGAACGCTCGCATGCAGATACACATTCAAACAGAACGCTCGCATGCAGATACACATTCAAACAGAATGCTCGCATGCCGATAAACATTCAAACAGAACGCTCGCATGCAGATACACATTCAAACAAAACGCTCGCATGCCGAAACACATTCAGACTGAACGCTCGCGTGCCGATACACTTTCCAAAAGAACGCTCGCGTGCCAATACACATTCAAACAGAACGCTCACATGACGATACACATTCAAACAGAACGCTCGCATGCCGATACACATTCGAACAGAATGCTCACATGCAGATACACATTCAGAGAGAACGCACCCATGCCGATACACATTCGAACAGAACGCTCGCATGCAGATACACATTCAAACAGAACGCTCGCATGCCGATAAACATTCAAACAGAATGCTCGCATGCCGAAACACATTCAGACTGAACGCTCGCGTGCACATACACATTCGAACAGAACGCTCGCATGCAGATACACATTCGAACAGAACGCTTGCATGCAGATACACATTCAGAAAGAACGCACGCATGCTGATACACATTCAAACAGAACGCTCGCATGCCGATAAACATTCAAACAGAATGCTCGCATGCCGAAACACATTCAGACTGAACGCTCGCGTGCCGATACACTTTCCAAAAGAACGCTCGCGTGCCAATACACATTCAAACAGAACGCTCACGTGCAGATACACATTCAAACAGAATGTTCGCATACAGATACACATTCAAACGGAACGCTCGCATTTCGATACCCATTTGAACAGAACGCTTGCATGCTGATACACATTCCAACAGAACGCTCACATGCCAATACACATCCCAACAGAACGCTCACTTGCAGATACACAATAGAAAAGAACGCTCGCATGCAGATACACATTCAAACAGAATGCTCGCATGCCAATACACATTTGAACAGAATGCTCGCATGCAGATACACAATTGAAAAGAACGCTCGCATGCCGATACATATTCAAACAGAACGCTCGCCTGCCGTTACATATTCAAACAGAACGCTCACGTGTGATACATATTCAAACAGAACGCTCGCATGCAGATACACATTCGAACAGAACGCTTGCATGCAGATACACATTCAGAAAGAACGCACGCATGCTGATACACATTCAAACAGAACGCTCGCATGCCGATAAACATTCAAACAGAATGCTCGCATGCCGAAACACATTCAGACTGAACGCTCGCGTGCCGATACACTTTCCAAAAGAACGCTCGCGTGCCAATACACATTCAAACAGAACGCTCACATGCCGATACACATTCAAACAGAACGCTCGCATGCCGATACACATTCGAACAGAATGCTCACATGCAGATACACATTCAGAGAGATTGCACCCATGCCGATACACATTCGAACAGAACGCTCGCGTGCAGATACACATTCGAACAGAACACTTGCATGCAGATACACATTCAGAAAGAACGCATGCATGCCGATACACGTTTGAACAGAACGTTTGCATACAGATACACATTCAAACAGAACGTTCGCATACAGATACACATTCAAACAGAACGCTCGCTTGCAGATACACATTCAAACAGAATGCTCACGTGTGATACACATTCAAATGGAACGCTCGCATTCCGATACACATTCAAACAGAACGCTCACGTGTGATACACATTTGAACAGAACGCTTGCATGCTGATACACATTCCAACAGAACGCTCACATGCCAATACACATTCAAACAGAACACTCGCTTGCAGATACACAATTGAAAAGAACGCTCGCATGCAGATACGCATTCAAACAGAATGCTCACATGCCAATACACATTTGAACAGAATGCTCGCATGCAGATACACAATTGAAAAGAACGCTCGCATGCCGATACATATTCAAACAGAACACTCGCCTGCCGTTACATTTTCAAACAGAACGCTCACGTGTGATACATATTCAAACAGAACGCTTGCATGCAGATACACATTCAGAAAGAACGCACGCATGCCGATACACATTTGAACAGAATGCTCACGTGCAGATACACATTCAAACAGAATGTTCGCATACAGATACACATTCAAACAGAACGCTCGCTTGCAGATACACATTCAAACGGAACGCTCGCATTTCGATACACATTCGAACAGAACGCTTGCATGCCGATACACATCCCAACAGAACGCTCATTTGCAGATACACAATTGAAAAGAACGCTCGCATGCAAATACACATTCAAACAGAATGCTCGCATGCCAATACACATTTGAACAGAATGCTCGCATGCAGATACACAATTGAAAAGAACGCTCGCATGCCGATACATATTCAAACAGAACGCTCGCCTGCCATTACATATTCAAACAGAACGCTCACGTGTGATACATATTCAAACAGTACGCTCGCATGCAGATACACATTCAAACAGAACGCTTGCATGCAGATACACATTCAGAAAGAACGCACGCATGCCGATACACATTTGAACAGAACGCTCATGTGCAGATACACATTCAAACAGAACATTCGCATACAGATACACATTCAAACAGAACGCTCGCTTGCAGATACACATTCAAACGGAACGCTCGCATTTCGATACACATTCGAACAGAACGCTTGCATGCCGATACACATCCCAACAGAAAGCTCGCTTGCAGATACACAATTGAAAAGAACGCTCGCATGCAGATACGCATTCAAACAGAATGCTCGCATGCCAATACACATTTGAACAGAATGCTCGCATGCAGATACACAATTGAAAAGAAGGCTCGCATGCCGATACATATTCAAACAGAACGCTCGCCTGCCGTTACATATTCAAACAGAACGCTCACGTGTGATACATATTCAAACAGAACGCTCGCATGCAGATACACATTCGAACAGAACGCTTGCATGCAGATACACATTCAGAAAGAATGCACGCATGCCGATACACATCCCAACAGAATGCTCACGTGCAGATACACATTCAAACGGAACACTCGCATTTCGAAACACATTCGAACAGAACACTTGCATGCCGATACACATCCCAACAGAACGCTCACTTGCAGATACACAATTGAAAAGAACGCTCGCATGCAGATACACATTCAAACAGAATGCTCGCATGCCAATACACATTTGAACAGAACGCTCGCATGCAGATACACAACTGAAAAGAACGCTCGCATGCCGATACATATTCAAACAGAACGCTCGCCTGCCGTTACATATTCAAACAGAATGCTCACGTGTGATACATATTCAAACAGAACGCTCGCATGCAGATACACATTCGAACAGAACGCTTGCATGCAGATACACATTCAGAAAGAACGCACGCATGCTGATACACATTTGAACAGAACGCTCACGTGCAGATACACATTCAAACAGAACGTTCGCATACAGATACACATTCAAACAGAACGCTCGCTTGCAGATACACATTCAAACGGAACGCTCACATTTCGATACACATTCGAACAGAACACTTGCATGCCGATACACATCCCAACAGAACGCTCGCTTGCAGATACACAATTGAAAAGAACGCTCGCATGCAGATACACATTTGAACAGAACGCTCGCATGCCGATACACAATCTAACACAATGCTCGCATGCCGATACACATTCAAACAGAACGCTTGCATGCAGATACACATTCAGAAAGAACGCACGCATGCCGATACACATTTGAACAGAACGCTCGCATTTCGATACACATTCGAACAGAACGCTTGCATGCCGATACACATCCCAACAGAAAGCTCGCTTGCAGATACACAATTGAAAAGAACGCTCGCATGCAGATACGCATTCAAACAGAATGCTCGCATGCCAATACACATTTGAACAGAATGCTCGCATGCAGATACACAATTGAAAAGAAGGCTCGCATGCCGATACATATTCAAACAGAACGCTCGCCTGCCGTTACATATTCAAACAGAACGCTCACGTGTGATACATATTCAAACAGAACGCTCGCATGCAGATACACATTCGAACAGAACGCTTGCATGCAGATACACATTCAGAAAGAACGCACGCATGCCGATACACATCCCAACAGAACGCTCACGTGCAGATACACATTCAAACGGAACACTCGCATTTCGAAACACATTCGAACAGAACGCTTGCATGCCGATACACATCCCAACAGAACGCTCACTTGCAGATACACAATTGAAAAGAACGCTCGCATGCAGATACACATTCAAACAGAATGCTCACATTTCGATACACATTCGAGCAGAACACTTGCATGCCGATACACATCCCAACAGAACGCTCGATTGCAGATACACAATTGAAAAGAACGCTCGCATGCAGATACACATTTGAACAGAACGCTCACATGCCGATACACAATCTAACACAATGCTCGCATGCCGATACACATTCAAACAGAATGCTCGCATGCCAATACACATTCGAACAGAACGCTCGCAAGCCGATACATATTCAAACAGAACGCTCGCATGCCGATACACATTCAAACAGAACGCTCGCAAGCCGATACACATTCAAACAGAACGCTCACGTGTGATACATATTCAAACAGAACGCTCGCGTGCCGTTACATATTCAAACAGAACGCTCACGTGTGATACATATTCAAACAGAACGCTCGCATGCAGATACACATTCAAACAGAACGCTCGTGTGCAGAAACACATTCCGACAGAACGCTTGCGTGCGGATACACATTCCGAAAGAACGCTCGCATGCAGATACACATTCAAACAGAACGCTCGCATGCCGATACACATTCGAACAGAACGCTCGCGTGCAGATACACATTCGAACAGAACACTTGCATGCAGATACACATTCAGAAAGAACGCATGCATGCCGATACACGTTTGAACAGAACGTTCGCATACAGATACACATTCAAACAGAACGTTCGCATACAGATACACATTCAAACAGAATGCTCGCTTGCAGATACACATTCAAACAGAATGCTCACGTGTGATACACATTCAAATGGAACGCTCGCATTCCGATACACATTCAAACAGAACGCTCACGTGTGATACCCATTTGAACAGAACGCTTGCATGCTGATACACATTCCAACAGAACGCTCACATGCCAATACACATTCAAACAGAACACTCGCTTGCAGATACACAATTGAAAAGAACGCTCGCATGCAGATACGCATTCAAACAGAATGCTCACATGCCAATACACATTTGAACAGAATGCTCGCATGCAGATACACAATTGAAAAGAACGCTCGCATGCCGATACATATTCAAACAGAACACTCGCCTGCCGTTACATATTCAAACAGAACGCTCACGTGTGATACATATTCCAACAGAACGCTCGCATGCACATACACATTCGAACAGAACGCTTGCATGCAGATACACATTCAGAAAGAACGCACGCATGCCGATACACATTTGAACAGAACGCTCACGTGCAGATACACATTCAAACAGAATGTTCGCATACAGATACACATTCAAACAGAACGCTCGCTTGCAGATACACATTCAAACGGAACGCTCGCATTTCGATACACATTCGAACAGAACGCTTGCATGCCGATACACATCCCAACAGAACGCTCACTTGCAGATACACAATAGAAAAGAACGCTCGCATGCAGATACACATTCAAACAGAATGCTCGCATGCCAATACACATTTGAACAGAATGCTCGCATGCAGATACACAATTGAAAAGAACGCTCGCATGCCGATACATATTCAAACAGAACGCTCGCCTGCCGTTACATATTCAAACAGAACGCTCACGTGTGATACATATTCAAACAGAACGCTCGCATGCACATACACATTCGAACAGAACGCTTGCATGCAGATACACATTCAGAAAGAACGCACGCATGCCGATACACATTTGAACAGAATGCTCACGTGCAGATACACATTCAAACGGAACACTCGCATTTCGAAACACATTCGAACAGAACGCTTGCATGCCGATACACATCCCAACAGAACGCTCACTTGCAGATACACAATTGAAAAGAACTCTCGCATGCAGATACACATTCAAACAGAATGCTCGCATGCCAATACACATTTGAACAGAACGCTCGCATGCAGATACACAACTGAAAAGAACGCTCGCATGCCGATACATATTCAAACAGAACGCTCGCCTGCCGTTACATATTCAAACAGAACGCTCACGTGTGATACATATTCAAACAGAACGCTCGCATGCAGATACACATTCGAACAGAACGCTTGCATGCAGATACACATTCAGAAAGAACGCACGCATGCTGATACACATTCAAACAGAACGCTCGCATGCCGATAAACATTCAAACAGAATGCTCGCATGCCGAAACACATTCAGACTGAACGCTCGCGTGCCGATACACTTTCCAAAAGAACGCTCGCATGCCAATACACATTCAAACAGAACGCTCACATGCCGATACACATTCAAACAGAACGCTCGCATGCCGATACACATTCGAACAGAATGCTCACATGCAGATACACATTCAGAGAGATTGCACCCATGCCGATACACATTCGAACAGAACGCTCGCGTGCAGATACACATTCGAACAGAACACTTGCATGCAGATACACATTCAGAAAGAACGCATGCATGCCGATACACGTTTGAACAGAACGTTCGCATACAGATACACATTCAAACAGAACGTTCGCATACAGATACACATTCAAACAGAACGCTCGCTTGCAGATACACATTCAAACAGAATGCTCACGTGTGATACACATTCAAATGGAACGCTCGCATTCCGATACACATTCAAACAGAACGCTCACGTGTGATACACATTCGAACAGAACGCTTGCATGCTGATACACATTCCAACAGAACGCTCACATGCCAATACACATTCAAACAGAACACTCGCTTGCAGATACACAATTGAAAAGAACGCTCGCATGCCGATACATATTCAAACAGAATGCTCGCCTGCCGTTACATATTCAAACAGAACGCTCACGTGTGATACATATTCAAACAGAACGCTCGCATGCAGATACACATTCGAACAGAACGCTTGCATGCAGATACACATTCAGAAAGAACGCACGCATGCCGATACACATCCCAACAGAACGCTCACTTGCAGATACACAATTGAAAAGAACGCTCGCATGCAGATACACATTCAAACAGAATGCTCGCATGCCAATACACATTTGAACAGAACGCTCGCATGCAGATACACAACTGAAAAGAACGCTCGCATGCCGATACATATTCAAACAGAACGCTCGCCTGCCGTTACATATTCAAACAGAATGCTCACGTGTGATACACATTCAAACAGAACGTTCGCATACAGATACACATTCAAACAGAACGCTCGCTTGCAGATACACATTCAAACGGAACGCTCGCCTGCCGTTACATATTCAAACAGAACGCTCACGTGCAGATACACATTCAAACAGAACGTTCGCGTACAGATACACATTCAAACAGAACGCTCGCTTGCAGATACACATTCAAACGGAACGCTCACATTTCGATACACATTCGAACAGAACACTTGCATGCCGATACACATCCCAACAGAACGCTCGCTTGCAGATACACAATTGAAAAGAACGCTCGCATGCATATACACATTTGAACAGAACGCTCGCATGCCGATACACAATCTAACACAATGCTCGCATGCCGATACACATTCAAACAGAACGCTTGCATGCAGATACACATTCAGAAAGAACGCACGCATGCCGATACACATTTGAACAGAACGCTCGCATTTCGATACACATTCGAACAGAACGCTTGCATGCCGATACACATCCCAACAGAAAGCTCGCTTGCAGATACACAATTGAAAAGAACGCTCGCATGCAGATACGCATTCAAACAGAATGCTCGCATGCCAATACACATTTGAACAGAATGCTCGCATGCAGATACACAATTGAAAAGAAGGCTCGCATGCCGATACATATTCAAACAGAACGCTCGCCTGCCGTTACATATTCAAACAGAACGCTCACGTGTGATACATATTCAAACAGAACGCTCACGTGTGATACATATTCAAACAGAACGCTCGCATGCAGATACACATTCGAACAGAACGCTTGCATGCAGATACACATTCAGAAAGAACGCACGCATGCCGATACACATCCCAACAGAACGCTCACGTGCAGATACACATTCAAACGGAACACTCGCATTTCGAAACACATTCGAACAGAACGCTTGCATGCCGATACACATCCCAACAGAACGCTCACTTGCAGATACACAATTGAAAAGAACGCTCGCATGCAGATACACATTCAAACAGAATGCTCGCATGCCAATACACATTTGAACAGAACGCTCGCATGCAGATACACAACTGAAAAGAACGCTCGCATGCCGATACATATTCAAACAGAACGCTCGCCTGCCGTTACATATTCAAACAGAATGCTCACGTGTGATACATATTCAAACAGAACGCTCGCATGCAGATACACATTCGAACAGAACGCTTGCATGCAGATACACATTCAGAAAGAACGCACGCATGCTGATACACATTTGAACAGAACGCTCACGTGCAGATACACATTCAAACAGAACGTTCGCATACAGATACACATTCAAACAGAACGCTCGCTTGCAGATACACATTCAAACGGAACGCTCACATTTCGATACACATTCGAACAGAACACTTGCATGCCGATACACATCCCAACAGAACGCTCGCTTGCAGATACACAATTGAAAAGAACGCTCGCATGCAGATACACATTTGAACAGAACGCTCACATGCCGATACACAATCTAACACAATGCTCGCATGCCGATACACATTCAAACAGAATGCTCGCATGCCAATACACATTCGAACAGAACGCTCGCAAGCCGATACATATTCAAACAGAACGCTCGCATGCCGATACACATTCAAACAGAACGCTCGCAAGCCGATACACATTCAAACAGAACGCTCACGTGTGATACATATTCAAACAGAACGCTCGCGTGCCGTTACATATTCAAACAGAATGCTCACGTGTGATACATATTCAAACAGAACGCTCGCATGCAGATACACATTCAAACAGAACGCTCGTGTGCAGAAACACATTCCGACAGAACGCTTGCGTGCGGATACACATTCCGAAAGAACGCTCGCATGCCGATACACATTCTGACTGAATGCTGGCATGCAGATACACATTCAGAGAGAACGCTTGCATGCCGAGAAATATTTGAACGGCACGCTCGCATGCCGATACATAATCGAACAGAATGCTTGCATGCCGATACACATTCAAACAGAACGCTCGCATACCGATACACAATTGAACAGAACGCTCGCATGCCGATACACATTCGAACAGAACGCTCGCATGCAGATACACATTCCAACAGAATGCTCGCGTGCAGATACACAATCGAACAGAATGCTTGCATGCAGATACACATTCCAACAGAACGCTCATGTGTGATACACATTCGAACAGAACGCTTGCATGCAGATACACATTTGAACAGAACGCTCATGTGCAGATACACATTCAAACAGAATGTTCGCATACAGATACACATTCAAACAGAACGCTCGCTTGCAGATACACATTCAAACGGAACGCTCGCATTTCGATACACATTCGAACAGAACGCTTGCATGCCGATACACATCCCAACAGAACGCTTGCTTGCAGATACACAATTGAAAAGAACACTCGCATGCAGATACACATTTGAACAGAACGCTCGCATGCCGACACACAATCTAACACAATGCTCGCATGCCAATACACATTTGAACAGAACGCTCGCAAGCCGATACATATTCAAACAGAACGCTCGCATACAGATACACATTCAAACAGAACGCTCGTGTGCAGAAACACATTCCGACAGAACGCTTGCGTGCGGATACACATTCCGAAAGAACGCTCGCATGCAGATACACATTCAAACAGAACGCTCGCATGCCGATACACATTCAGAGAGAACGGTCGCGTGCCGATACACATTCAAAGAGCACACTCGCATGCAGATACACATTCAAACTGAACGCTCGCGTGCCGATACACATTCCAACAGAACGCTTGCGTGCCGATACACACTCTGACTGAATGCTGGCATGCAGATACACATTCAGAGGGAACGCTCGCATGCTGAGAAATATTTGAACAGCATGCTCGCATGCCGATACACATTGAAACAGAACGCTCGCATACCGATACACAATTGAACAGAACGCTCGCATGCCGATACACATTCAAACAGAACGCTCACATGCCGATACACATTCAAACAGAACGCTCACATGCCGATACACATTCCAACAGAATGCTCACGTGCAGATACACAATCGAACAGAATGCTCGCATGCAGATACACATTCCAACAGAACGCTCGTATGCCGATACACATTCAAACAGAACGCTCGCGTGCAGATACACAATCGAACCAAATGCTCGCATGCCGATACACATTCAAACAGAACGCTCGCGTGCAGATACACAATCGAACCAAACGCTCGCATGCCGATACACATTTGAACAGAACGCTCGCATGCCGATACACATTCAGACTGAACGCTCGCATGCCGATGCACATTTGAACAGAACGCTCGCATGCCGATACACATTCAGACTGAACGCTCGCATGCCGATGCACATTTGAACAGAACGCTCGCATGCAGATACACATTCACACAGAATGCTTTCTATGGTGCATCGACAATCATTAGTAGTCATTGACGGGGACAGACCTCCCTGTGACGATGTACATGGTCTCAGGAAATCTATTTCCCTCCCATCCCCTAAGGAGGTGCAGGGGGAGTTGATTAGCTGCTGTATTTACTATAAATACCCCTCCATACAGGCTTGCACCAAAGATAGTTAAAAAGCTATGAGCCAATGGGCACATAGGAGACAGTACTTCAAAGTTCAAAGTAAATTTATTATCAATGTGCATATTATGTCACATTTTACTAGCCTGTGATTTATTTTCCTGCAGGCATTCACAGCAGATATAAATATATACAATGGATTCGATGAAAAACTACACAGCATCAAAAGAACACACACAAAATGCCGGAAGAACTTGGCAGGTAGGCAGCATCCTTGGAAATGAATAAACAGTTGACGTTTCAGGCCGAGACCCTTCTTCAGGACTCAAAGACAGAGAAGCAAGCAAAGTGCAAAAGAAGACTAACTGTGCAAATGCAAATAAATATCTTAATACATACACACATTGAACTGAAAACATGAGTTGCAGAGTCCCTGAAAGTGAGTCCACAGACTGTGGAATCAGTCCAGTGTTGGGGTGGTTGAAGTTTCCCCCGCTGAGGTGAAAGGTGACAGGAATATAAGGAGGGGGAGCCGGATCTAATGGGTTTGTTCCCTTGGTATCTGCAGGAACATGAGGGGCTTAAAGGTCTTTCTTCATCATTGTAAGATACAGTATTAATGATTTTTTTTACTTTTGTAATTTATAGTAATTTAGGCCTTTGCCTGCACAAAACAACAAATTCACATAATCCAAGTCTGTGATAATTAACCTGATCCTCTGGTTTTGAAGGAATCTTCTCAGTCTACAGAGATAAGTTATGGTAAATCACAGAACAGGCTGGTGAAGCAGGGATTCAACGTGAGGCCTTCACATTCAGATTCAGTATTTGTCACATGTACAGTACATCAAACCACACAGTGAAATGCAGGGTTTGCGTTAACAATCAACACGAGCAGAAGGGCAGCCCGCAACTTTTGTCACACGTTCCACAAGACCGTAAGACATAAGAGCAGAGTTAGGCCATTGACCCATCGTCTGCTCCGCCATTTCATCATGGCCAATCGATTTTCGCTCTCAGCCCCAATCTCCTGCCTTCTCCCTGTATCCCTTCATGCCCTGACCAATCAAGAAACTATCAACCTCTGTTTTAATTTTACCTGCACAGCTGCCTGTGGCAACAAATTGCAGAGATCCAGTGCCAGCATTACATGCCCACCATGTCCAGCTGAACGACACAAGCAACAACAGCAACCAAAGGCCCTACCCATCTCTACCCACCAAAACTATTTCTGGTTCTAGCCTGTACTGAAGGGTATTTTAAGTATATGCAGCAGCTAATCAATTTCCCACCTCATTCCCTCTTCTTCCCTCACTCACTGGGAGGAAGATGCAAAAGACAGCACAACTTGCAAGAGTCTAACCGTAATGAGTGTGTGATTATTATGAAAGACCAACCAGTTCACTGGCATCCTTCAGAGAGGATATGTTACCAACCCTGGCCAAACACGTGGCCATAACTTTTGTTTGTCTCTTTTTCACCATAAGCAGCTTTACCAGACTCCGGTGCAGACGAGAGACGGGTGACAAAGTGAGCTGCATTCCACTGTCATTCTCTGCACTGGAGAGGTGATCTGTGTGAATGCGGATTGGAAGTCCAGCACTGAACTACTGCTAGGTGGCGGCCAGAGGACCAACAGATCAAAGACTCTCCCCTCCACCTCTATTCCATTAAAAGGGACTTCTTTCCTTCAGCTAATTTGCTTCAGGTTTGAAGGAAAAGTTAATCTAATTACTCTTAATTGTGTTGTTAGCCAAGCAATTGTTTTTCAACACTCTCACCTCTTTGATAAAGTTTGAGGCTGCTGCATTTTACCTAAGCTGATAAGAGGAGCCTCCACATAAGTGCTTTGTATTCCTGTGGCAGGAGCTGGCTCAGTACACACTGGCAGTGATAAGCAGAGGGCCATTTTGGCTCTACCTTGTAAATTTGCGGTCACGGTTGTGTATTGCTACAGCCACTGGCAGCTTCCGTATGCCGTCTTGAAGTAACAGTGTGTGGGACTCTCCAAGGAGGTGACCTACCTTCCTGAACGTCCCTGCCACGCCATACTGCAGGTATGTGGTAACAACAGGCCAGGCACCATCTTCCCTCGTGTTTGTCCACGTACAATGCAGGCCAGGTAGCGTCTTCCCTCGTGTTTGTCCACATACAATGCAAGCCAGGCAGCATCTTCCCTCGTGTTTGTCCACGTACAATGCAGGCCAGGCAGCATCTTCCCTCGTGTTTGTCCATGTACAATGCAGGCCAGGCACCAGCTTCCCTCATGTTTGTCCATGTACAATGCAGGCCAGGTACCAGCTTCCCTCGTGTTTGTCCATGTACAATGCAGGCCAGGCACCAGCTTCCCTCGTGTTTGTCCACATACAATGCAGGCCAGGCACCATCTTCCCTCGTGTTTGTCCATGTACAATGCAGGCCAAGCACCATCTTCCCTCGTGTTTGTCCATGTACAACGCAGGCCAGGCAGCATCTTCCCTTGTGTTTGTCCATGTACAATGCAGGCCAGGCACCATCTTCCCTTGTGTTTGTCCATGTACAATGCAGGCCAAGCACCATCTTCCCTCGTGTTTGTCCATGTACAACGCAGGCCAGGCAGCATCTTCCCTCGTGTTTGTCCATGTACAATGCAGGCCAGGCAGTGTCTTCCCTCATGTTTGTCCATGTACAATGCAGGCCAGGCACCATCTTCCCTCGTGTTTGTCCATGTACAATGCAGGCCAGGCAGCATCTTCCCTCGTGTTTGTCCATGTACAATGCAGGCCAGGCAGCGTCTTCCCTCATGTTTGTCCATGTACAATGCAGGCCAGGCACCATCTTCCCTCGTGTTTGTCCATGTACAATGCAGGCCAGGCACCATCTTCCCTCGTGTTTGTCCATGTACAATGCAGGCCAGGCACCAGCTTCCCTCGTGTTTGTCCATGTACAACGCAGGCCAGGCAGCGTCTTCCCTCGTGTTTGTCCATGTACAATGCAGGCCAGGCACCATCTTCCCTCGTGTTTGTCCATGTACAATGCAGACCAGGCACCAGCTTCCCTCGTGTTTGTCCATGTACAATGCAGGCCAGGCACCAGCTTCCCTCGTGTTTGTCCATGTACAATGCAGGCCAGGCACCAGCTTCCCTCGTGTTTGTCCATGTACAATGCAGGCCAGGCACCAGCTTCCCTCGTGTTTGTCCATGTACAATGCAGGCCAGGCACCATCTTCCCTCGTGTTTGTCCATGTACAATGCAGGCCAGGCAGCATCTTCCCTCATGTTTGTCCATGTACAATGCAGGCCAAGCACCATCTTCCCTCGTGTTTGTCCATGTACAACGCAGGCCAGGCACCAGCTTCCCTCGTGTTTGTCCATGTACAATGCAGGCCAGGCACCAGCTTCCCTCATGTTTGTCCATGTACAATGCAGGCCAGGCACCAGCTTCCCTCGTGTTTGTCCACGTACAACGCAGGCCAGGCAGCGTCTTCCCTCGTGTTTGTCCATGTACAGCGCAGGCCAGGCAGCATGTTCCCTCGTGTTTGTCCATGTACAATGCAGGCCAGGCAGCATCTTCCCTTGTGTTTGTCCATGTACAATGCAGGCCAGGCACCATCTTCCCTCGTGTTTGTCCATGTACAATGTTTGCTTTTGGAAAGCAGGGACATGAAAGACAGCAGATGCTGGAGCCTGGAACAACACGCAGAGGTCTGGAGGAACTCAGCCGCTAAGAAGGGAGGTGGGCAGTTGATATTTCAGGTGGAGACCTGCTCATCTGGACTGACCCACTGAGTTTCTGTGTTGCTCCATTTGTGAAACTCAGCTCCTCAGGAACCAAATTTCAGAACTGGAGTTTAACTTGAACCATTGATCTATCACACACTTGCATATCTCAAAGTCAAACCCTTGTTCACAGGGTTGACTCAATGCCTGTCTCCACAAAGAGCCCCACTATTATAAAACTATTAAATGGTTCCCCTTTTCGATAAGACAGACTCGCAATCTACCTCATCACTAGAATTCAGAAGAATGAGGGGTGACCTCCTTGAAACCTATTGAATAATGAAAGGCCTTGATAGAGTCGATGTGGAGAGCATGTTTCCTGTTGTGGGAGAGTCTAGGACCAGAGGACACAGCCTTGGAATAGAGGGGCGTCCTTTTAGAATGGAGATGAGGAGGAATTTCTTTAGTCAGAGAATTGTGAATCTGGAATTTTTTGCCACAGGCAGCCATGGAGGCCATTTTTATGTATACTTAAGGCAGAGGTTGAAAAATTCTTGATTGGTCAGGGCATGGAGGGATATGGGGAGAAGGCAGGAGATTGGGGCTGAGAGGAAAATTGGATCAGCCGTGATGAAATGGGGGAGCAGACTCGATGGGCCAAATGGCCTAATTCTGCTCCTATATCTTATGGTCTACTATGATCTTCACCTCTCTGTCTAGCTGCACTGCCCTTTTTCTGTAGCTGTTCCACTTACATTCTACATTGTTATTGCTTTCCCTCAATGCATGAAGGGTGTGATCAGGCTACTGCTTGCCATTGTATCTCAGCACAAGAGACAATAATAAACCAATTCCAATTCATTTGCAGAATCACAAAGTAGAGGAGGCCACTCAGCCTGTGTTGGCTACATTTATTTTTATTTAGAGATACAGCACGGAACATGTCCTTCCGGAATCTGAGTTACAGAACCCGTCAACCCCCCCTTTTAACCCTAGCCTAAGCACGGGAAAAATTACAATGACTGGAACGTTGTTGGACTGTGGGAGGAAACCAGAGCACTTGGAGGAAACCCACACACATCACGGGGAGAACACACAAACTCTTTATAGAAGAAGCCAGAATTAAACTCTGAATTCCTATGCCCCTGGCGATAATAGTGTTGCACTAACGATTGTGACTTCAAATTGATGCTATTCTGCTCACTCTGACCGAGGTCTCCGAGTTTCGTGTTCAGTTACCGAATGTTAAATGTGCTTCTGTAACTCTGCTCACCGGCAGTGACCAAATCAAACATCCGTGGATCTTCAGGCAGTTGTCATTGATCTGGCCCCAGTCACTTTCAGAGACCCTGACAGAAGCCACCCGATAGAGGAAGGGGGCATTAGAACCTATCTGACAGGGGAGAAGTGCATTAGAACCATCCCAACATGGGGGGGCATTAGAACCCCACCCGACAGAGGAGGGTGGCATAAGAAATACCTGATGAGGGGCAGGGGGCATTAGACCCAACCTGATGGGGGACCCATGTGACATAGTAGGAAGCCATTAGAACCCATGTGAGAGGAAGGAGGGGTGTTACAAACCCACCTGAGGCGAAAGGAGTGCATGAGAACCCAGCTACTGGGATAGGGGAGGCATGATAATCTATCAAACGGAGGGAGGGCATTAGAAACAACCAATGGAGGGGCATTAGAAATACCTGATGGAGGTGGGCATTAGAAATACCTGATGGGGGGGGGACATTAGAAATACCTGATGGGGGGGGGACATTAGAAATACCTGATGGAGGTGGGCATTAGAAATACCTGATGGGGGGGGGAGACATTAGAACTAACTGATGGAGGGGGGCATTAGAACTACTTAATGGAGGGGGGACATTAGAAATACCTGATGGAGGTGGGCATTAGAAATACCTGATGGGGGGGACATTAGAACTAACTGATGGAGGGGGGCATTAGAACTACTTAATGGAGGGGGGACATTAGAAATACCTGATGGAGGGGGGCATTAGAACTACCTGATGGAGTGGGGTACATTAGAAATACCTGATAGAGGGGGACATTAGAAATACCTGATGGGGGGGACATTAGAAATACCTGATGAGGGGGGGACATTAGAAATACCTGATGGAGGGGGGCATTAGAACTACCTGATGGAGTGGGGTACATTAGAAATACCTGATGGGGGGGACATTAGAAATACCTGATGAGGGGGACATTAGAAATACCTGATGAGGGGGGGACATTAGAAATACCTGATGGGGGGGGCATTAGAAATACCTGATGGAGGGGGGCATTAGAACTACCTGATGGAGTGGGGTACATTAGAAATACCTGATGAGGGGGGGACATTAGAAATACCTGATAGAGGGGGGCATTAGAAATACCTGATGGAGGGGGGCATTAGAAATACCTGATGGGGGGAAACATTAGAAATACCTGATGGGGGGTGGGGGAAAGAATGCAAGGTGGTAATATCATATTTTTCATTCACTGGTATTCTCACCAGAGGCCAGCCATAGTCTGAAGCCTAGCTTCACTGGAAAGTACATTCAGACTGGGAATTCGTACAATAGTGGGGTATTCAAAGGTAAACACTAACAATGTTCACAGTAGAATTCATGTTGTTTGAGCCCTTGGTGGCTCCCACACCAGTGTCATCAATTATAACCACACCATTACAGCACAGTACAGACCCTTTGGCCCACTATGCTGTGCCTAATCTTTTAACCTACTCTAAAATTATTCTAACCCTTCCTTCCCACAATTTTTCTTTCATCCATGTGCCTATCTAACAGTTTCTTTACTGTCTCTGATAATTCTGCCTTTACCACCACCTCTGGCACTCACCACTACCTGTATGAGAAAGCTACCTCTGAAATCCTCCCTATATTTTCCTCCAATAACCTTAAAATTATGCTCCTGCATATTGGCCACTTCTGCCTTTGGAAAAAGTCTCTTGAACGCAATAAGTTCTTATTGCATATTCTCTGCATTCTCCGTATCTCATGTTCTCAGTGTTATTTTTTATTTGCACAATTTGTCTTCTTTAGCACATTGATTGTATGTTTAGTTTTCATAAATTCTATCGTATTTCTTTATACCTGCAAGAAAATGAATGTGGCAACCCATACATACTTAAAATAAATTTACTTTGAACTCTCTCTTTCCCTTCTTCCCTCTGTCTCTCACTCTATTCCATCTCTCTTTTCTTCCCTCCCTTTGTCTTCTCTCTCTCCCTCTTTCTCTCTCTGCCTCCCTCCTGCTCTCTCTCCCACTCTATTTCTCTCTCCCTCTCAGTCTCTCCCTCCCTCCATCTCTCTTTCTGTCTCTCAGAGTCAGATCTATCACCACTCAGCTGATGTTGCTGAAAGACTATCTGGTTAGTCTCCCACACTGCTGTTCATGCGGAGTTTGCTGCAGTTCATACGTTATCAACAATGTTCCCTCTCTCACTTTTTTTACAACTGCATGGAGCAGGAAATTTTTACATGGCCTGAAAACTGTGAGGTATGCTTTTCTTTAGTAATAAGCACATCAAACACAAACCACAGCTCACAGCACAAGTAAACAATGTCAGGCAGTCAAAGCAACCGACAGGCACAACGGCAAGAGCAGAATGTTTTGTCTTGACAGCGTCAGCGTTTAGCAGGCCGGTGGTTTATTAGCAATTAGCTACCAACTTCCATTCTGTGTTTATTGTTACAATCTGTAACTGTGTTGTAACTTGAAACATTGACAATGTAAATAGGTTGCAGCATTAAAATATTTCAAAGTAAAGATTCTGGTATATTTATTGTTTAGAAAATTTATGGATTAAATTCATTAGCACATAATTAATTACAGGGTCTTTCAAAGTTATACTAACATAATTTCAAGATGATGTTAACATTATATAAATGAAAATTCCAGCTGTTTAGCAACAAAGGCTATGTGCACAGGAGCATTTCAGTTACCGTGTGGCTGTGTATCCGTACTGCTCAGAGGGAACAGTGGTTATGAAGTGCCGTGGTCATGCAAGTTTTTCCTGAAGCAGGTAGTTAATGTGAAAACCAAGCCAGGAGGAGGGATGGGGGGAGCCTGAAGACACAGGCTGTCTTCCCCTTCACCATCAAAATTCTGAACAGTCCATGGACACTGCCTCCATACCTTGTTCTCTTTTCGCACTAGTTATTTAATTCTTTTATATAGGGTATATTTCTTATTGTCTTTTATAACATAGTGTATGTATTGCACTGTGCTGCTGCAAAGCAACACATCACAGGACAGAGCTTGGTGATGATAAATCTGATTCTGGTTCCGAATCCAAGGTGGTTGTAGGGGTTCAGGGATGCCTCGGCCTCCTTTAACAGACCACACTCTCTAGTGATTCAGAAAGATGAGCCACACTTCAAGGCAATTCCCCTTAACACTGTTAATGACTGTCAATGTTGTGATAACTTGACTGAAGTGTTTGAAAGAGGGGCCACTATTACCCTGCGTTTGTCCAGTGTTTACTGAGGGCTGGAGTCAGGACAAGTCATTAACCCGCCACGGGAACCAGTAGCAAGAATCTTTTGATTCAACAAGTGACTGAGAGAGTGTACCTCCCGAGTGTCCGCCTCCCCCCATCCACCCGCCTCCCTGTGAGCTTCCATTTCTCCAGATCATCTAGCCCTCTCTTCAAACCATCCCTTTGGCTGTCCGGGGACCGGTTCTCCTCTCCCGGCGATGGAATAAAGTCAGAGGCTGAACATCGGAGCAGCGTTAAAAAAGCACTTTCTATTCAAAGACATGGGACTTGCTGTGACACTCGTCACCCAGGCAATATGAGACTGCAGATCCACTCATGCCTGGAGCCCACAATTGACAGCAACTCAGTCAGCTATACGAAACCCTAATAAAATGCGCACTTGATGTTGTGAGGGTCGACTCCAAGATTGCAACCAAGAGCTGAGATTATTTTTAAGCGCATCTCCTCTGTTTCTGCAGCCTTCCGTTCTACTTGAAAAGGATTTTTTTTTAAAAAAAGAAGCATTTAATTCCCAAGCTCCAGAGCACCGCTGCTCTCCGGGGCTGTAAACTGCATTAAAGACGCAGGTTCCCTCTCCCACCCCCTTCCCTTCACCGGGGCCTCTGTCGAATTACTGTCGGAGGACAGCAAACAACAAAAAAAAGGGCAGTGTGCGAGTGCTTCGGCGTAAGGAGTTACGGAGAAGAGCAAGACAGGACGGCATCAGCTATGCATCCGCTGGGCTCCCGGTGTATTTATCTGTAAGAATCCCTCTCTAATTTAAGGATGCATTTCCAATCATCAAATCTCCAATAATGTAAATACGTGTTATTAGAATTAGAAACGGTGGTCTGCATTTTAAATATTGATGTAATTTTTGTCATTATTTCTGTGACAGATGCCTACAGTTCACATTGCTGTGTCTTCGCGCCCAGGTAAGATGCATGAATCGCTACATTACAAATTATCATCAGATTAGATTGATATTTTAAAGTAACAAGATTTAAAGTAACAGCGATGGTACAGAGATCAAATTTGCTTAAGAACATGTAGTCTTTTCTTTCCCTGAAATCTTTAAATACGTTTCCAACTTTTACACAGCGGAGTGAAACTTTTTTTGTTAATTCTGTTTTACACAAGAGATTCATGAGCAGGTTCATGAGCTAGAGGAATACTAGAGATTGTGTTAAGGCTGTATCTTGGAGCATCTCACAGAGATTTCCTTACCTAACTGCTAGAGTGCGGAGTTGTAATGGTGAAGGACAAGCCAATGCTATATTTGCATGTGGCCTCATCCTGCGGAAAGCAAATTTGCCCATACATCTTCAGGAAGGGATAGAAATTTAATGGGAGATGATGGGAATGGGGGAGATGAGAAACAGGAATGGGGAAAGATGGGAATCAGGAATAGAGAGATGGGAATGGGGGTGATGGAAATGGGAGAGATGGGAGTCGGGAATAGGGAGATGGGAATGGAGGAGATGGGAAACAGGAATGGGGAAAGATGGGAAAAAGGAATAGGGAGATGGGAATGGGGGTGATGGAAATGGGAGAGATGGGAGTCGGGAATAGGGAGATAGGAATGGAGGAGATGGGAAAAAGGAATAGGGAGATGGAAATGGGGATCTGGGAATAGGGAAATGGGAGACAGGAATGTGGAGATGGAAATGGGAGAGATGGGAATGGGGAGAAGGGAGATGGGATTAGGAGGGACAATAATGAGGGAGATAGGAATGTGGCAGGGAATGAGTAAGATGCAGATAGGGGAGATGGGAAAGGGGAAGCAGGAGATGGGAGAGGGGAATGGGGGTATGGGAATGCAGGAGATGGGAATGAGTGAGATGTGAATAGAGGAGATGGGAGACAGGGTTGGGCAGAAAGAATAGCAGAACTGCTCAACTGATGAAATCAATTTTACAACCTTTCTTGGCTAATATGTTTGGGATAAATGTCTGAAATTTCTAACGCATGCTTTGTGTGGAAATAACATGGGAGCTCAAATGATTACTGTGTGAGGGGTGGACTTTTTTTCTGTGAAAACTGATGCATTTATGAATGGTGAGGTTGGGTGGGGGTGGCAGCAACCAAGCTCACCGATCTATAAAGGGATCGGATCAATATTAGACAGTGTCTCCCAGTTAATCTCCAATCTGCCAGCAGATTCAGAGAACCACGGGCATCGATTCTATTTAAAGGACATTGTTTTAAGAGCATCATTTGCAAATGGGTAGAACACGCACTGACCTAAGTGATGATTTAATACAGAATTGTGTTCACATTACACATCATTAGAAATATACAGGCTGAAGTTAGCAGAAGAAAATTCATTTTTGTTAATTAATATAATATTGCAGAAAGAGGTAGAATGATAGTCAGTGGTTTAATGGAAAATGTTTTTCATTACACTCCTTTTAACCAGGAACAATTTAATTAACCTAATCCCATTGGGTTTAATGTGTGTGCAGAGGGGAGAGAGCTGTTCAGGCTCAGCCAATTAACTCCACAGCATTGGCTCTTTTTTCTCTCAGCTATGATAACATCAAACTGAATATAGCAGCAGGGGTGTTAGACTGTACTACCTCCTATGTAACACATTAAACCATCACTCCATGTCTTTATGTTTGTGTCTTTCATTGTCCAAGCTATTTACTTCAATTGAACTTCAACAATGAAAAATGAAAGACTTACATTGGGTAGCACCTTTCACTTCCTCAGCATGTGGAGCAGTGTTTTATGGACCAACATATTTTTAATTTTTTTAAATTTAGAGTGACTTACTGAATCTTCTCAAGTAGCCTGGTTGATCTGCTTCCTTCATCTGTGATATTATCTGACTGTCTACCGATCCACCTATCTGTCCATCTCTCTATCTATTTATTTATTCTTTCATCTGTCTGTCTATCCATTTATTTATTTAGAGATACAGCACAGTAACAGGCACTTTCAGTCCAATGAGTCCACACCACCCAATTACACCCATGGGACCAATTAACCTAGTAACCCGTATGGCTTTGGACTGTGGGAGGAAACTGGGGCTCCCGGAGGAAACCCACACAGTCACAGGAAGAACATGCGAACTCCTTACAGAGAGCTGCAGGAACTGAACCCTGACTGCAGGCACAGTTTTAGCATTTTGCTAACTCCTACACCACTGTGTCAGCTGGCATCAAAAACTGAACAGCTTCTGACCTTGGCCAAGGTTTGGACATTCTAATAATGTTGGTTGAGGAATTATAGCTGGACACTGTGGAGAAAACTCATCATAGTATCATGGAATTGTTTACTCCATCTGCTAAGGTAAACAAAACTTCACTCTAACATCTGTATCAGAATTTGGCTCTTCCAGTAGTAAAGTGCTTGAATTACCAGCCTCGATTTCTGTGTGTAGAAACAGCAGCCTCGATTTCTGTGTGTAGAAACATCAGCCTAGATTTCTGTGTTTAGAAACACCAGACTAAATACCAATGTGCAGAAACACCAGAACAGATTTCTGTGTGTAGAAGCACAAATCCGGATTTCTGTGTGTGGAAACATCAGCCTAGATTTCTGTGTGTGGAAACATCAGCCTCAATTTCTGTGTTGTATAGGACACTCAAGTCAGAGATGGAAATGATTCCCATTGAACCTCAGTGGAAAACAGTAGGAGGTGTTTTGGGTGATTAAGGAAGAAAGGTTACCGAATTCAAGGAAAGATGTCAACAAAATAGAGAGAGTGCAGAGGAGATTTACTAGAATGTTACCTGGGTTTCAGCACCTAAGTTACAGAGAAAGGTTGAACAAGTTAGGTCTTTATTCTTTGGAGCGTAGGAGGTTGAGGGGGGACTTGATAGAGGTGTTTAAAATTATGAGGGGGATAGATGGAGGACATGGATAGGCTTTTTCCATTGAGAGTAGGGAGATTCAAACAAGAGGACATGCGTTGAGAGTTAAAGGGCAAAAGTTTAGGGGTAACACAAGGGGGAACTTCTTTACTCAGAGAGTGGTAGCTGTGTGGAACGAGCTTCCAGTAGAAGTGGTAGAGGCAGATTTGATATTGTCAATTAAAGTAAAATTGGATAGGTATATGGACAGGAAAGGAATGGAGGGTTATGGGCTGAGTGCAGGTCAGTGGACTAGGTGAGAGAAAGAGTTCGGCATGGACTAGAAGGGCTGAGATGGCCTGTGTCCATGCTGTAATTGTTATATGGTTAATGTGTGGCTTTCAACAGCTCCCTGCCTTTCTGTATCTTGACCCAGACTTTCGCATTGCCTGGTTCACCACACTCAAAAATATTTACTTCCTACTACCCAACCCATCACTGTATCACATACAAAGCTCATGAAAGGTTTTGACCCAAAGCACTGACTGTTTACTCCCCTCCATAGATGCTGCCTGACCTGATGAGTTCCTCCAGCATCATGTGTGTGTTGCTGTGGATTTCCTGTATCTGCAGATTTTCTCTTCTGTTTTCACAGAACTATTTACTTCCCATTTCCCAGACCATTGCTGCCATCACCCTAGTGCACCACACACTAAATTCCTGATGATGGGTCTTGGCCTAAAGTATCAGCTATTTATTCCTCATCGTGGAGTTCAAAGTTCAAAGTGAATGTATTATCACAGTACTTATATGTCCACACATACAGCCTTGCGATTCACTTCCTTGTGGACATGTAAATCCACAATAGAATAATAGCCAAAATAGAATCAGTGAAAAACTGCACGGGCTGGGCTTTCAACCAGATGCAAAAAAAAACAATAGTGATAATAAATAAATAAACAATAAGTATCCAGAACATGAGATGAAGAGACCTTGGAAGTAAGACCATAAGTTGTGGAAACAGTTCAGTGTTGGGATGAGTTAAGTTGAATGAAGTTGTCCCCTCTGGTAGATAAGGGGGTAATAACTGTTCCTGAACCTGGTGTTGTGGGACCTGATGGTTGAGGGGTAATAACTGTTCCTGAACCTGGTGGTGTGGGACCTGATGGTTGAGGGGTAATAACTGTTCCTGAACCTGGTGGTGTGGGACCTGATGGTTGAGGGGTAATAACTATTCCTGAACCTGGTGGTGTGGGACCTGATGGTTGAGGGGTAATAACTATTCCTGAACCTGGTGGTGTGGGACCTGATGGTTGAGGGGTAATAACTGTTCCTGAACCTGGTGGTGTGGGACCTGATGGTTGAGGGGTAATAACTGTTCCTGAACCTGGTGGTGTGGGACCTGATGGTTGAGGGGTAATAACTGTTCCTGAACCTGGTGGTGTGGGACCTGATGGTTGAGGGGTAATAACTGTTCCTGACCCTGGTGGTGTGGGACCTGATGGTTGAGGGGTAATAACTGTTCCTGAACCTGGTGGTGTGGGACCTGATGGTTGAGGGGTAATAACTGTTCCTGAAGCTGGTGCTGTGGGACCTGATGGTTGAGGGGTAATAACTGTTCCTGAACCTGGTGCTGTGGGACCTGATGGTTGAGGGGCACTAACTGTTCCTGAACCTGGTGGTGTGGGTCCTGAAGCTCCTGTATCTTCTTCCTAATAGCAGCAGTGAGAAGAGAGTATGTCCTGGATGGTGGAGCTGCTTCTTTCCGATGTAGATGTGCTCTGTGGTGGACAGCACTTTACCCTTGATGGATTGAGCCAATCCTCTACCTTTTTTAGGCTTTTCCATTCAACGGCATTAGTGTTTCCATACCAGGCCATGTTGCCAATAGTCAGTAGACTCTCCAACACACATCTATGGAAGTTTGTCTAAGTTTAAGAATGACAAGCCGAATCTTCACAAACTTCTAAGAAAATAGAGGCACTGCCATGATGTCTCTCTAATGGCACTTACATGCTGAAACAGATCCTCTGAAACAATAATGTTGAGGAATTTAAAGCTGTGGACCCTCTCCAGCTGTCATCTCCCAGTGAGGAGGCTTCCTCCTCCTGTACTCAATAATCTGTTCCTTGGTTTTGCTGACATTGAGTGAGAAGGTGTTGTTGTGGCACCACTCAGCCAGATTTTCAGTCTCCCTCCTGTATGCTGATTCATCACCATCTTTGCTATGGCTTATGACACTGGAATGCCATAAGAGCTGATATTCATAAGTATAAAGTGGGTAGAGCTGGGGACTAGGCATACAGCCTAGTCGTGCTCCTGTGCTGACGGAGATTGTGAAGGAGATGTTGTTCCCAATCTCAAGTGACTTAGGGCTGCAAGTGAGGAAATCCAGGATCCAATTGCACATGGAGGTATTGAAACCTAGGACTTGAACCTCATTGATTACTTTTGAGGGGATGATAGCATTGAATGCTGAGCTGTAGTCAATGAAGAGCGTCCTGATGCACGAGTCTTCACTGTCCTGATGTTCCAGGGTTGAGTGAAGAGCCAATGAAATGGTATCTGCTCTTGACCTGTTGCTCCGGTAGGCAAATTGGAGATTCAAGTTATTTCTCAGGCAAGAGTTGATATGTTTCATCGCCAACCTTTCAAAGCACTTCATCACAGTGGATGTAAGTGCTACTGGAAGATAGTCATTGAGACATGTTACCACATTCTTCTTGGGTACTGGTATAATTGAAGCAGCTGGCTGCCTTAGACTGCCAAAGTGAGAGGTTTGAGATACCAGTGAACATTCCAGCCAGTTGATCAGCACAGGTCTTCAGTAGGTACTTCATCTGGGCCAGATGGTTTCTGAAAATGCTTTCTGACGTGTTGAGTTCCTCCAGCTTTTTGTGTGTGTGTTGCCCTGGATTTCCAGCATCTGCAGAATCTGAGGTGTTTAAACGAAACGATCTACTTCCCGTTCTCTGACCCATCATTGCTATCATTGATAGGTATACACAAGTGAGAGTTAGCCACTGAGAGCCTTGAGACAGCCCGGCTCGTGGCTGACCTGCTTCTGGATGTGTCTCCTGCTCGGTGCCAGTTCTTCATAGCCATCAATCTCCTGGTCTCTGAACCAGCCTAACCCTGCTTTCTTCCCTTAGCCATTTTATCATGAACCCCTGTTCCAATAATACTCACCCACCATCCCCTCACTTCCCAAGCAAATCTATAGATACTCCCCACTCTCATTAAAAGTTTCACTTTTTCCAGTGCTTTTTATATTACTCACCTTTTCTCTCTCTCCATCTAATATCAGATTCTCCCTCATACTTATTTACCCTTTCTACATTTAATTACAGTACTCTATAACAGTAGCTACAAGTGAACAATATACTTATGCAGTGTTCCTCAGGCACATCTCTAGGAAGGAAGAATACTACGAGACCTTCTACCTGGGAATACTAGAATTTCTAACAAAGTTTTCTCCTTCCCCCTTTCTCTGTCTCTCTCGCCCCTCTATCTGTAAATCTTTCTCCTCTCTCACTCTCTCTCTCCCTCCCTCCCTCTCTGTCTGTCTCCACCCACCCCCCCCCCCACCCCCGCCACCTCTTTTTCTGTCTCTCTTTGCCTGAGTTTAATGCTCCAGGTTCTTGAAGTGGGACTTGAATGCAATTAAAATGGCCAGTTAACCACAGAGAAGATCAGTGTAGCCTCTCTAAAAGCTGGCAAATATAAATTCCCAAGCACGCCCCTGTCCTGGGCTGGAGAAATTCCCTGTCAGGTTTCCTGCTCCTAATCTTAGCCGTGTGATCACTGCTATGAAGCTTATATGTAGACTCGTCTGTTGGTATTACTGCACTGACAACTATTCCTTTCATAACCATTATCTACAGAAACATTCACACCCTGTCACACACAGGGAATAAACCGATACAGCTATTGTTGGCAGGGAAACAATTTGTCCTTAGTTCCTGAGATTATACAGTGAGAGAGTGTCACTGATGGCCATACCTTCCTCCCAGGATTCAGTCCCATTGACCTCAAAGTTCAACGTAAATTTATTATCAAAGTATGTATATACTAACTTGAGATTCTGCATTAGGAAGGAACACTTGGAAACCTTCTTCCTTTGAATACTGTACTAGAATTTCTACCCAAGATTTCTCCCTCTCTCCTCTTTCTCTGCCTCTCTCTTCCACCCTCTGTCACTCTCTCCCCCTCTCCTATATGTCTGACTTCCTCCCTTCTCTCTCTCTCTCTCTCCCTCTCTCTCTCTTTCTCTCTCTCTCTCTCTCCCTCTCTCTCTCCCCCTCTCTCTCTCTCTCACTCTCCCTCTCTCTCTCCCTTTCTCCCTCCCTCTCTCTCCCGGCTCACCCAGCAGTGTCCCTTTGATAGGTATTGATCAATCTCCCTGAACTTTAACAAATAACCGTGTCTCCTTCCCATTCTTCCACCTGAAATGTCAGTTGTTTTTCTCTTCCCTCAATGTGGCCCAATAGCATTTACTGTTTTTATTTTAGATTATAGAATCTGCAGATTTTTTTTTTATTTTTAGGGATTTGTACCTGATGCTGAATTAATCCCCAGGTTAGAATCTTGGATTAAAAATGCCGAGGCTGCAAATTCAATTTCCACAACTTCTGGCTTCTTGGTAGAAGTGGAACAACTTCTAAGTTCCACAATTTGGGTTTTATCCAAAACCCTAATCCAGTAAATTCCTCAGAACATTGGGTAGAAATCCTTGACAATTGTCAAAAGCAGGATATTAGACCAGATGGAAACATGGGCGAAGAAATACATATAACATGCTGGAGGAACTCAGCAGGTCGGGCAGCATCCGTGGAAACGAGCAGTCAACGGATGCTGCCCGACCTGCTGAGTTCCTCCAGCGTGTTGTACTTGTTGCTTTGACCACAGCATCTGCAGTGTACTTTGTGTTTATGGGCAAAGAAATGGCTGATGGAGTCTAATCCAGATAGGTGTGAGGTGTTGCATGCTGAGAGGTAAATGTAAGAAGAAAGTATAGAGTCAATGACCCTTGGGGGCACTAATGCACAAAGGGTTCTTAGGTCCATAGCTCTCTGTAAATGGCAACACCAGTAGACAGTGTGGTGAAGAAGGCATCTAACATGCATGCCTTCACTGGCTGGGGTGCGAGTGAAAATGTCAGTAAGTCAATTTGCAACTGTATAAAATTTTGACTGTGTGGAGTTCTGGTTGCCTCATTACTGGAAGACTTACTGTCGACACCCTCATACATCTAAGGTGAGAGGGGAAAAGTTTAGAGCTGTGCAAGGCAAGATTTTGATACACAGAGCAGTAGGTGTCTGTGATTCACTGTCAGTGGAAGCGAGCGTAGCACGGTAACGTAACGGTTAGTGAAATGCTTTACAATGCCAGTCGTCACCAAATGGATTCAATTCCTTCCGCTGTCTGCAAGGGGTTTGTACGTTTTCTCCATGAGGGTTTCCCACAGGTGCTCTGGTTTCCTCCCACATTCCAAAGACGTACAGCTTAGGGTTAGTGAGGTGTGGGCATGTAGGAAGCACGGTGACACGTGCCGGCTGCCCACAATGCATCCTCGGACTGTTCTTCATTGTTGCAAGCGTCTAAACAATATCGCTTGTAACAACACTGTATGTTTCAATGTTTTACAGTACATTGACACATAAAGCTAATCTTTTCTTTATTTAAATACTGATATTATTTAACTGTTGATATTATTGAACTGTCATCAGAAACACTGTCTGTGGAAAGAAAACTCAACTGTTCCTACCTGATCTGTGCAAAGGATGACACAGTTATTTTACTTAGAGATGTCCTTCTGGCCCTTTTGACAATGCTACTGGCAGCGCATTGATTTAACCCGAGCCTAATCACAGGACAATTTACAATGACCAATTAACCTGCAAACTGGTATGTCTTTGGACTGTGGGAGGAAGCCCACCCATTCCACAGACTCCTTACAGAGGACGCTGGGACTGAACTCCCAGTTCTGATGCATCAAGTTGTAAAAGTGTTGTGCTGACCACTGCTCTACTATGGCATCCAGTACTTTGGATGCAGCTTATACTCAGACATCCTGGGCAGTAGGTAGTGTGCCCATAGGCAGGGGGATTGTCTGGGTGGATATGGGTTCTGAAATAGGAAGT
This sequence comes from Hypanus sabinus, assembly GCF_030144855.1. Taxonomy (NCBI): domain Eukaryota; kingdom Metazoa; phylum Chordata; class Chondrichthyes; order Myliobatiformes; family Dasyatidae; genus Hypanus; species Hypanus sabinus. Next base: position 3,240,563 of record NC_082706.1, read on the forward strand.
ATGCCATTCCTGATGCACACACACAGTGGCCAGAACAAACAACAGATCAGTTTCATGTACTCAGGAACTCAGCTGTCCTTCTCATCCTTCGGGTATCTTCTCAAAACGCTCAGCCCTACTTTTGAAAGGCAGCTTATGCTAACTCAGCCATGGTAGGGGAATTGGAATGGTGTAAGCAAGACACTAACGGAGCTCATCAGCCTGAGGGAGGGGGATGTTCCAGTGCCAGGGGCAGGGTGTAAAACTGGGGGACATAACTCAGAGCAAGTTATTTAGAGCTGAGACGAGGAGAAATAGCTTCACTTCACTTATTTTGCCCCGTCCTGCCCTGAATGAAAGCTTAAAATCAGAGCTCAAAAAGCACTCACCCTGGAGACAGACAGAACATAGAACCTTCAGCCCATAAAGTTGTGCTGACTCGAAGATCGATCTAACCCTTCCCTCCTACATAGTTGTCCGTTTTTCTTTCATCCATGTGACTACCTAACAGTCTCTTTAATGACCATAATGATCTACCTCTAGCACCACACTCACAGGGCGTTTCATGCACTCAAAGTTCAGAGTAAAATTTGTTATCACCACATACAACCCTGCGGGCATACTCAGCAAATCTATAGAATAATAACAAAAACAGGATCAATGAAAGAGCAAGAGCATAGAAAGTATACCACTCTGTGTAAAAATTTACCACTGACACCCCCCGTACTTTCCTCCAAACATTTTAAAATTATGCCCCCTTGTTTAAGCCATTTCCGCCCTGGGAAAAGGCATTGGCTGTCCACTCTGATCATTTGGTTAACCTCTGTCAAGTCACCTCTCAAGATAAGTTACAGAATATTACAAAGTTATTTCCCATGGTAGGGGATTCCAGGACAAGAGGGCACAACTTCAGGATTGAAGGACATCCATTTAGAACAGAGATGTGGAGAAATTACTTTAGTCAGAGGGTGGTAAATCTGTGGAATTTGTTGCCACGGGCAGCCGTGGAGGCCAAGTCATTGGGTGTATTTAAGGCAGAGATAGATAGGTTCTTGATTAGCCAGGGCATCAAAGGGTATGGGGAGAAGGCAGGGGAGTGGGGATGACTGGAAGAATTGGATCAGCTCATGATTGAAAGGCAGGGCAGACTTGATGGGCCAAATGGCCTACTTCTGCTCCTATATCTTATGGTCTTAATAAGGAGGATGAAATGAGAAAGGAGTGAGGAAGGCTAAAGGGGTGAGCTTCAGATGAAAAGTTGAGCTGTGACCCCACTTGCTCTGGATACCAATGTGAAGCAGAACATAGAAATACCTGCTGGTGTCAGGTTGATAGTCCTCAATCAACATCACTAAATCTGATTACTGGTCACGATTGTGTGACTGCTGGTTGTTTACTGACTATCACATCTTCTGTGGTAGATCAGTGATCTTGAGAATGTTTTGGACTTTAAAGTATTTTGGAGCAGCTTAACATTGCAAAAGGCATATTAGAACATTGAAAGCACTTGTACACAGTACATTGTAAATGAAAGTTCCCCATTTTGTCTTTTTGCTCTATCATTCCTGGTGCCGAGGTTAAATGTGTACTGGGTGTTAATTTAATCACCGGATGGTGATGCTTGTCAGGAAAGCTGCTTCACCTTTGAAAGTGGAATGTAGTCACTATGAATGAGAGAGACACCTCGTTCATTCACCCTTGTACAATCATTTACCTCTGTTGTTAGCCACCAGTTTGTCAACATTATCAAGGGTCAGCTTTATTCACCATATACATTTCCATGCATTAGGAATTTGTTGTGGTGTGCTGGTCGGGGGCAACATGCAACAAAAAAACAACATCCAACAATTGTAAAGAATAATATAAAGTTAGAAGTAGGTATTGAGTAAAATGTGCATTAATGCATACATACCAGCATCTCTTTATCCTGACAGAGAGGTATCAGTATCTACTTTACACATCTCTACCAAAAAAATTACTCTTCTTATCCATTGAACCCTTCTGTCTATTGATCTCAGTTTTCTGATCATTGTACCATCTCGCTTACCACCAAACATAGGTCTGTAAATTACCTGTGTTCCTGTAGCTCTCTATTATTTCTTATCTCAAGCTCTACCCAGTTAATTGAACATTTATTTCAATGGTGATATTTCTATTTTACCGCATTTCCTCATAGCAGACTTACTGATTTTCCATCTATATCGAAAGTCACTTGTAGACTGCCCCCAGCACATACTCGGACTGTGCTGGTCATGGAATTGTAGAACAGTACAGCGCAGAAGCAGTCCCTTTGGGCCATCTAGTCCATGCTGAACTATCATTCTGCCTAGTTCCATTGACCAACACCTGGATCATAACCACACCATACCCCTCAGAATCAGGTTTATTATCACCAGCATGTGACATGAAATTTGTTAACTTTCACCCATGTACTCATCCAAATTTCTCTTAAATTTGAAAATCAAACCCGCGTCCAACACTTCAGCTGGGAGCTTAATCCAGTATCTCACCACCCTCTGACTGAAAAACTCCTTCCTCAGATTCACCTCAAACATTTCACCTTTCACCCTTAACCCATGACCTCCAGCTCTGTTCTCACCCAGCCTCAGTGGGGAAAACCTGCTCGCTTTTACCCAATCTATAGCCCTCATAATTTCATATACCTTCTTTGATGCAAATAATGTATTTAATTGGATGCTTCAATGTTTTAATGCACATGGCAAATGAAGCTAAACTTTATAATATAACATCACAATATCATTTAATTTCATTCTATATGCCTGTGTTTACACATATATAAAAATCTATATTAATCATACCTTCCCCTCTAATTATTTACAATCTGTGGGCTTAACCAGTGTTTCTGAAAGTAAAGCCATTCTGTGTCCCGTGCTGACTCTCCACATATTTCTACTTACACAACAGATTTTTTAAAAGTCTTTTCTATGTTACACACACTCAGAGGCCACTTTATTAGGTACACTTAATAATTAATGCAAATATCCAATCACCAGCCACATGGCAGATGTTTGATGCATAAAAGCATGCAGAAATGGTCAAGAGGTCTAGCGTTTACAGAGAATGGTGCAAAAAACAAAAAAAAAAGCACCTAGTGAGTGGCAGTTCTGAGTGCAAAACTGCCTTGTTAATGAGAGGGATTAGATGAGAACGGCCAAACTGGTTCAAGCTGACGAGAACGTGACAGTAACTCAAATAACCACACGTTATTACAGTGGTGTGCAGAACACACAACGTATCAAACCGTGAAGTGGACAGGCTAATACTGAAGAAGAGCACTCCCGTACTAGCTGGATAGGGTCCAGGAGGACAAAGGGCCAACCATTCCCCAAAGGGCTGCTCTCTGCCCCGTCACCAGCACTGGCTTTCTGCAAGTCACTGTTGCGATGCGTTTCTCAGCCATTCCATATTTGCAATGCCGTCTGCAGTCCCCAGGGAAGGACCACAGGCATTATAGAAAAGTGTAAAAATAGTGACCTTCTGAAAAAGCGAGGCTGGAAGTGCCTCCCAGGAAGAGCCAAAAAGATCTCAATCATTCTCTCACTCCCGCTGGGTTATTTCAGCATCTGCTCCAGTAGTGCTGAGGTCACCACAGCGAGCTGCCCTGGTGGCAAATGCAGAATGTGTTAAGATTTATTTGTGTTAGCACAGCACTGAGAGGCAGAGCTTGTAGTCCCTGTGTGCTCTCATAATGTTCAGTCAGTGAAACATGGCAGCCAGAGTAGGAGTTTCATGGTGCGGCCACTGTTGAAGTGTCAGAAACCACCCACCAAGCCTCACTATCCATGCGTTTCTCAATGTGCTTTTCTACCTACCCACCTAATACCATAGTTTGCAGTCCAGGAGGCTAGTTAAAGCTTAAAGGTTACACTTACATCGAAATATACAATGAAATGCCTGCACATTCACCATCATTTTTGTGGTTATGTGTTTTTTTTACCCATCAGATAAGTGTTTCAAACTACCTGTCACGAACTTGGTCTTTAAGCACGTCATGTACGAAATGTTTCTTCATTTCCATGGATGCTCTAGGACCAGCTGAGTTCCTCCAGCATTTTATGTGTGTTTCATGTAAAGCTGTAGCTTTGTTCACTAGGGCGCATGCGGGTGATGTGTTGGCACTGGATTGATACGTGTTGGTATTGTATTAAAATCACAAGAGCATAAGCAGAATTAGGCTATTTGACTCATCAAGTCTGCTCCGCCATTCCATCACAGTTGATTTATTATCCCCTCAACCCCATTCTCCTGCCTTCTCCCAGTAATCTTTGATGCGTTTACTTGTTGATGTTGGTATGTGGAATTCATCATCACAGACGGCTGTGGAGGCCAAGTCACTGGGTGAATCTAAAGCGGAGATTAATAGGTTCTTGATAGGGTGAAAAGAAATCCAGAACAATGCCTTGTGCAAAGTTCAGAAAGTTGGGTGAAAGTTTAGTGACAAGTATATTTCAAATTAGTGAAAGAGATTATAACTGTCGGCCGTGAGGGAGGGTCGTTCAAAGTGTACCCACAAGATTAAAATAGAGTAAATCCATTTCACACTTTTCACAACCTCAAGATATCATGAAAACAATTTACAACCAAGGACTGTTTTTGCTTAAAGTAGGATAAACAGCAACTAATTTGTGCACAAGTTTCTACAAAACTCCTGAGTCAGAAGGAGCAGTTGGCCAGGCTAGACCTTTATTGCTTGGGATGTGGGAGAAAGATGGGCGGCCTTATGTGCATGTTTAAAATGATGAAAGACATAGGTAAGGTGGAGGGAAGATAAGGTAAGGTGTGCTCATGTGCATAGATCAGAATGTGAACCCAGAACCTTCAGCGTGCAAAGCTCTGAGGCTGAATCCTGTGCTGTGGTGGGAAAATAATGGAGCAATCAAGTTGCAGATTACAGATGGAATCTGGCATGGTAAAGCAAGTGAGATGAGGAAATGCATGATACGTGGTTGGATTCCAAGAAGCACAGAGGAACAATGGCATCCTGAAGTGTAGGAATGAGATGGTTATGAAAGTATGGAGGGATATGTTCATTTATCAGCCACATTACAGGATTTTGACATAGTGAGATCATATTAGAATGCTATATTACAGTTTAGGGTATAGTGTATATTAATGATTACTACATTACAGGGCAGATAAGGCATAGGAAAGACTTGCATGAAAGTTGTCAATGCTGGACAACCAGAGTTACGAGGCGAGATGGGAAATACTGGGGAATTTCATCTAAAACAGGTCAGTCTGAGGGAAGATTTAATTAACTGTCTCAAAGTATGGAGCCCACTCAGGGTGAACAAGAAGGGCTTGTTTCCTCCAAAGGAAAGGGTGACAACTAGGGACTGAGGGTTTCATTCAGGTGGTAGGTATTAGAGATGTTCTGTGTTCCACTAAAAAAATGGGATTGGGAGCTCAGTACGCAAGAGCGGTGGACTGGTCGCATTTGGACGGTGCTTGGCTGAGGACTTCAAAGGCAAGTCGATGACCAAGAGGAGGGAAGTGGGATGGAGTTGACGGGACAGAGACCCTGCTCTATGATGCTGCTGGAAGCACATCCGAAAGCAGGAAAGGAGGGTTGGAGAGGGTGCCCTCACTGAACACACAGCACTGTTGGACACTGCTGGGGCAACTTGCCCTAGAGGAAAACCTACTGGGGAAAACATCAGGTTAAGATGATTCTGTGCAATGCAGAGCATGGAAAGGGTTAAATGTTCCCTGGAAAGTTTCAGAACTGTACTCCCACCCCCTCCCTTCTCCCCTAACCCCGGTGCTAACCCGTGTTGTAAATTCATCATGGGAATCTTATTTTAGTTGAGATATAAATAGTTTCAGTCTCCATCACCAAGCTAAGTCTTATCTCTGGGCAAACGGTTAAAATTAGCAAGAGCGGCTGTGCATTTTCCAAAAGCGAGATTCCCTGCTGGAAAGCTGTGGTATTCTGCTCCTCAGTCACCTCTTTTAGATCCACCTCAAGCTCATTTGACCTGAGCCTTTCAAGACACAAATCCTTCTGTCGTGGGCACTTTGTTGTTGCTGTCACGCATTTGAAGGTGATTGAGAAGAATACATCGGAATTGTGGTTTGCCTGCCAGGGCAGAGCTTTTCTCTGCACTGAACATGCTCCCTTCTCCCTCGGAGTGTGAGTCTGAGGGCCTGTAGGGTTGCTGGCTTCTAATGGGAAACAGTAAAGAACTGTCACAATCCATTTCTGAGTCGATGTCCTGGTGTGTTACCTTCCCATTCCTCTGCCCCAGCGTGTCCACCAACCCAGCACACATTTCACTTCTTAATAAGACATGGGCATTTCCGGCTGAGCTTTATTACCCAGCCCCCATGTGGGTCAGTGAAAAGCTAATGGGATCCTGGGAAAGAAAGGGTTAACATATGAGTAGCACTTGATGGTTCTGTGGAGTTCAGAAGAATGAGGAGGAGTCTCACTGAAGCCTATTGAATATTGAAAAGCCCAGATAGAGTGGATGTAAAGAAGATGTTTCCTGTAGTGAGGGAGTCTAGAACCAGAAGGTGCAGCCTTGAAATACAAGGACATCCCTTTAAAACAGAGATGAGGAGGAGTTTCTTTAGTGAGTCTGTGGGACTCATCATCACAAGTGGCTGTGGAGGCCAAGTCATTGGGTATATTTAAAGTGGAGGTTGATAGGTTCTTGATTAGTCAGGGTGTCAAAGGTTACGGGGAGAAGGCAGGAGAATAAATAAGTCAGCTATGATGGAATGGCAGAACACACTTGATGATTTTGCTGCTAAGTGTTGTGAATTTTAGTGGATCTGAAGAGTCACACAAGCTAGAGCAAGTCAGGTTTGAACACCTCCTAAAGGACATTAGGTCATGAACGTAAAGATATGAGAACACTTTGTGTCTTCTCCACCACTCAAGAAGAACCTGCCTAACCCTTTATCCAACCAACTCCAAGATCAAACAATCTCTATACTGAGTATCCTCAGTAACTCAGCCTCTTCAGTCGTCTGAGTGAAGTTATTTCTCCTAATCTCTCTCCTGAATAGCCAAACATTTTTTTAAGATTGTTCTAGACACCCCAGCCCCCGAAACAACAGCCTCACACCCAGTATCTGAAACCTTTTTTGTAAATTTTAATACTTTATCTCTTATTCTTCTAAACTCAAGAGGGCACTAAACTACTCTTCCGTTTATTGCCAGCTCCAAATGTAGCTTTTTAAGACAAAAGGTACCAGTTCTGAATGAATGCTTCTCAGAGCAGGCTCAATGGGCCGAACAGCTAATTATGCTCCCATGTCTTATGTTGGGTGGCAGGGTAGATATACATCTCTACTAAAGGTGCTCCTTCCCTTCGCTAGCCTGCAGGTCACCCTTGGGCAAGGTGTAGCACCTGCTTAGCCCCTGATCAGGGTCATGTGAAGCCATGGGAGCAGGTGGCAGCTGGTGCATATCACAAGTCCTGGTTATGAAGCCTCTGACACCAGGCAGACAATCTCTGAAGAGTATTGATAATGGCTGGGGTCACCCGTCTTGTAAAGGCACTGCCCAGAAGAAGGCAATGGCAAACCACTTCTGTAGAAAAATTTGCCTAAAGCAATCATGGCCATAGAAAGACCATGATCACTCACATCACACGACCCGGCACATAATGAATGAACAATGTCTTATGGAATCTTCAACATGTCTCTTCCCTTGGTGTCAATTAGTAATCTCAGAGAGGTGAGAGCAGGGAAATGAGGCACCAGCCTGAATTGTACAGAATTTACCTGAGTCATTGGGAATGATTGAACAGGTTAGAGCTTTATTCCCTGGGGCACAGGAGAATGAGGGGAGATTTGGGAGATGTATACGAAGTCATTAGATAGAGTAAACGTACGCAGACTTTTACCACTGTGATTGGGTGTGACCAGATTTAGAGGTCATAGGTTAAGGGAGAAAGGTAAAATATTTAAGGGGAACATGAGGGTGAACCTCTTCACTCCAAGGGTGGTGAAAGTGTGGAACGTGCTGCCAGAGGAAGTAGTGAATGAGGGTTCAATTGTAACATTAAAGAGAAATTTGGATAAGTACATGGATGGGACATGGAGGGCTGTCCATCACTTGTCTAACCCTTGCCCACCACATCTTCATTTCTATCTGCAGAAAAACAGTTCAGCAAGCACTAGGTGAGCCAAAGGACCTGTTTCTGTACTGTAGTGCTCTTTGACTCGATGACAGTGTATCTGGCTTGGATTTCACTCCAGCACGCCAGTCCATGCACACTGGAGTGTCTGGGACTGGGCGTCATAGTGTCATAGGGATGGGAATGTCTCCGTCTCAGGTAGATGTGGCATTTGAAAGAAGAGAATTCTCCCTAGTGGTCTAGACCTCAGACCAGACCAGTGACTCTTTGCCCATTCCTGTGTGGGATCCTGTACTGCCAAATTAGCTGTCAAACGTTCTAAGTTATTCCAGTGATTATAGAGCAGAGAACTCCATTGGAAACAAAAGGGATTCTACAGATGCTGTAAATCCAGAGCAACATAGGCAAAATGCTGGAGAAGCTCAGTAGGGCAGACAGCATCTATGAAGGAGAATAAACAATCGACATGTCAGGCTGAGACCTATCATCAGGATTGATCTGCATAGACGCTGCCTGACTTGCTGAGTTCCTCCAGCATTCTGTGTGTGGTACTTCATTATAAATCCTTTGGGATATCCAGGAAGGATCTGAAATTTGAGTTAACTTCTCTATATGAAGAGCCCTCAAGGCTGTCCCACCATTAAATATGACTATGGCTCATCTATGTTGGCCTCAAATTCTCTTCTGTGCCAATACCCCATAATTCCTTGATATTTCAAGTATTTATTATTTCAACTATAAATTATCGGCCTCCACAGCCCTCAAGGGCAGCGACTTCCAGAGACTCTCTGGCTTCTGAGAGAAGACTGTCAGGTCACCTCTGTTGTAATTGACCAGGACATTTTATATTCCCATGTTCCCTCATTTGACCCATTTATTTCCAACTTTCTTTTTCAATCCATGCTAACACACATCCTCCAATTCATTAAGCAGCTTCTGATGTGGCAATTTGTGAAATGTCTTTTGAAAACCTAAATACACAACTTCTACAGATTTCACTCAACTCTCCCTGTTCTTAGAAGCACAAGAAAGCAATGTGCACCAGCAAGGGCCCCCACCATCCAGGCCATGCCCCTACTCACTACTACCATTGGGCAGGAGGTACAGGAGCCTTAAGTCCATGCCATCAGGGTTAGGAACAATACCACCCCTCAGCCATCAGGCTGCTGAACTAGCATGGACAACTTCACTGACTTCAGCTCTGAACTGACTCCACAACCTATGGACTTACTTTCAAGGACTCTACAAAGCATGTTCTCAGTATTGCTTATTTATTTTTTATTTGCACAATTTGTCTTCCTTTGCACATTAGCTGTTTCCTTCCACCACACCACCATCCATCTCCACACACCACAGCCCTACCTCCTGTTCCATCACTTCCAACCCTCATCCACCACACCTCCATCTCCATCCATCTCCACACACCACACCCCAACTCCTGTTCCATCACTTCCAACCCTCATCCACCACACCTCCATCTCCATCCATCTCTACACACCACACCCCGACTCCTATTCCATCACTTCCAACCCTCATCCACCACACCTCCATCTCCATCCATCTCCACACACCACACCCCGACTCCTGTTCCATCTCTTCCAACCCTCATCCACCACACCTCCATCTCGATCCATCTCCACACACCACACCCCGACTCCTGTTCCATCACTTCCAACCCTCATCCACCACACCTCCATCTCGATCCATCTCCACACACCACACCCCGACTCCTGTTCCATCTCTTCCAACCCTCATCCACCACACCTCCATCTCCATCCATCTCTACACACCACACCCCGACTCCTGTTCCATCTCTTCCAACCCTCATCCACCACACCTCCATCTCGATCCATCTCCACACACCACACCCCGACTCCTGTTCCATCTCTTCCAACCCTCATCCACCACACCACTGTCCATCTCCACACAGCATACCACCACCTCCTGTTCCATCACAAGTCTAACCCCTGTCCACCATACCTTCTCCCATCTTCACCCACTCTTCTGCTTCACAATGTCAGGTTGGACCATTTCTGTTGCCCCATGGTGCAGAGAATCACTGAACTGCCATCCCATTTCTTGGTCACCTCTCAACACCGGACTGCAAGTAGAAATATGAAGGCCGCACAGCTGATGACATCCTCTTAAAATGGAGAAATGCACAAGTTCTCACAATTGGTGACTGAAGAAACAGGGAGACACATTAATCCCTACTGGCATCATACTAATGCAGTGAGATCACCTACAACAGTGGACCATTGAAACCAATTAGTCCTCTAAACATGGTGGAAGTCAGATCCACCACTTCAGGAGATGTGGAGGCAAAGGAATCAATTTAGAATCAGTCCTCGCATTTGCACACCCACTCAGCGCATTTCATGGCTGGAAATCGAAACTTTGTGCCGAAAGCTGCTTAGTCAGCCTCCTCGCTGGGTTTCTGTGTTGAGAGCTTCCCATAGACACCTTCCTATATCAAAGAATCTTTAATCTAAGCACTCTCAATGTCTGTAAGGTCTTACTTTCCATTTCTGCGCACTTTAGAATCATATTATTCAAATACAAATGTCCATTCCTATGTTATGGAATACGAGGCCCCGTGGAAGTGCTTTAGTTAGCATGATGCTGTTACATCTTGGAGCGTCGGAGTTCAATTCCAACATCACTTGTAAGGCGTCCTCCCTAGAGTGTATGGGCTTTCCCTGGATACTCCAGCTTCCACACACAGTCCAACGCTGCACTGGTCAGTAGGCTAGTTGGTCATTGTAAATCACTATGCGATTAGGCTAGGGTTAAATCTGGGACTACTGGGCAGCATGGCTCGAAGGGCCAAAAGGACGTATTCCACACTGTATCTCAATACATTTATAATAGTTGTCTAAACACATCACGGTATATTACACCCCATTATCTATCTGTGGTGCCACTGTAGCACATGGTTTGCAGCCTGCAGCTCTGAGGTCCTTCACCCAATGACTGATTTGTCCAACCAGTTCACCTATTCACTTAACCATTCAAGATAATCAGTCAAAGTATTGCTTAAGAATAACAATAGAACAACAATATCAACCTGTCGGAGCTACACCCTGCTCCAATTATCAGTCCTCTTCTCACTACCGCCATCGGGTAGGAGGTCCCACACCACCAGGTTCAGGAACAGTTATTACCCCTCAACCATCAGGTCCCACACCACCAGGTTCAGGAACAGTTATTACCCCTCAACCATCAGGTCCCACACCACCAGGTTCAGGAACAGTTATTACCCCTCAACCATCAGGTCCCACACCACCAGGTTCAGGAACAGTTATTACCCCTCAACCATCAGGTCCCACACCACCAGGTTCAGGAACAGTTATTACCCCTCAACCATCAGGTCCCACACCACCAGGTTCAGGAACAGTTGTTACCCCTCAACCATCAGGTCCCACACCACCAGGTTCAGAAACAGTTGTTACCCCTCAACCATCAGGTCCCACACCACCAGGTTCAGGAACAGTTATTACCCCTCAACCATCAGGTCCTACACCACCAGGTTCAGGAACAGTTGTTACCCCTCAACCATCAGGTCCCACACCACCTGGTTCAGGAACAGTTATTACCCCTCAACCATCAGGTCCCACACCACCAGGTTCAGGAACAGTTATTACCCCTCAATCATCAGGTCCCACACCGCCAGTTTCTGGAACAGTTATTACCCCTCAACCATCAGATCCCACACCACCGGGTTCAGGAACAGTTATTACCCCTCAACCATCAGGTCCCACACCACCCGGTTCAGGAACAGTTATTACCCCTCAACCATCAGGCCCCACACCACCAGGTTCAGGAACAGTTATTACCCCTCAACCATCAGGTCCCACACCACCAGTTTCTGGAACAATTATTACCCCTCAACCATCAGATCCCACACCACCGGGTTCAGGAACAGTTATTACCCCTCAACCATCAGGTCCCACACCACCAGGTTCAGGAACAGTTATTACCCCTCAACCATCAGGTCCCACACCACCAGGTTCAGGAACAGTTATTACCCCTCAATCATCAGGTCCCACACCACCAGGTTCAGGAACAGTTATTACCCCTCAACCATCAGGTCCCACACCAACAGGTTCAGGAGCAGTTATTACCCCTCAACCATCAGGTCCCACACTACCAGGTTCAGGAACAGTTATTACCCCTCAACCATCAGGTCCCACACTACCAGGTTCAGGAACAGTTATTACCCTACAACCATCAGGCTCCTGAACTGGTGTGAATAACTTCATTCACCTCAACTCTGAACTGATCCTACGACCTACATTCTCAATATTGTTTATTATTTGCTGTTTGTCTTCTTTTGCCCATTGGTTATTTGTCAGTGTTTGTTTATGCATAATTTCCATAAATTCTATTCTATTTCTTTTCCCCCTGTAAATCCCTGCAAGAAAATGAACCCCAAGTAGTACATGGTAACAGATAAGAACTTAGATAATAAACATACTTTGAACTTTTCTCCTCACTTCACCTGCAGCCTATTTTTCCTCTTGTCCTGTGAACCATATGTGGCTTTTAATAAAAGGTCACTGGTTGAGGTGAATAGGCTGGCAGAAGGGGAAAGCTTCACGTGTACCTCGGAAGTGAATGATCTCTTATTAGCACCGTGGAACTCCTTGCACAGGGTCATTTATTGTGCTTGAAGAAGGCAAAAGCTGAATCAAAAGGGGAATTAAATTCTAGGTTAAATAAACCCACAATTCTGAAAAAGCAGAGTGGATGCATAGGGAGTCATCTCTTGTTTAAGGGCGTTTGATTTGTCCCAGAGCCTTCCTTATTCAGTGAGGAAAGATTGGTTGGTACATGTGCATTTAAAGATCAAAGGGATCATTCAGGCCTCTGGGTCTAGCCAATCATTACATCTCTACATGGAACTGAGAGTCACACAGGCCTCACGTTTGGCCCTAGCTCTCGGGGTGAAACTGCCAAATGGAATTTGAGAATATTTATGCATCGTAGACACATGTCCACTGGAGAATAGATGGCGGCTCAGTTCACTGAACTGCACGGAAAATATGCTGCAATGAGAAGGAACATTTTTGTCTGAATGATAAAAATAAAAGAGCCTGTGAATGGATAACGGAACTGTTAGATCTTCCTGAACCTTCCTGCGGACCACCAGGGCAGTGATATTCAGTGGGACCCTCCACTTTAAACATAATACCCTTCCTGTACTTGGGAGGATTGTTCAAGAATGGGAGGATACAGACAGGCTGGCAAAAAGGGAGACAGCTGAATATGTTGGAAGGCAGAAGTTTAAGTGGATACAGGACAAACTGTAGAAAACAGAGATCTGGCACAACACACACAAAATACTGGAGGAACTCAGCAAGTCAAGCAGCATCTATGGAGGGGAATAATCAGTCAGAGTTTTGTGCTGAGAGCTTTCGAGGGAACCGGAAAGGAAGAGGACAGCAGCCAGAAATAGAAGGGTGGGATGGGGGTAGATGGAGGAGCATGAGCTGGCAGGTGGCAGGTAAGACAGGTGAAGGGGAAAATGGATGTGTGGTAGGGGCGGAGGGGGGATGAAGTAAGAAGATGGGAGTTGATAGGTGAACGATAGGTGGTAAAGAAGAAGAGATCTGATAAGAGGACAGTGGGAGGTGGGAAACCAGAGGGAGAAAGAGGTGAGAGAGGGTGAGAGAGATCAGGGAAAACAAGTTTAGGTAGTTTCATTGGAAAATAGATGGAGATAGTTGTTGACAAGTTACATTTGTACATAGGTCAAATGGATTAATTGGATAGGTGGATGAATGGACAGGTCAGCCAAAGGAGGGGTAAAAACGAGGATAAAGATTAATAGGAAAATTGTGATGCTAACATCCTTAGGATATCCCAGAACACCTGAACCCAGTATAATGTTGTTTTGAAAAATGGCTATATTTATAACATGGAAATGTACAGTGATTTAGCCTACAGAGCTAGAAACAAAAGTTCTAACGAGGTCATTAGTGGATGTACTAAATGAAGTTACTAAAAAGAATTATGGAAATGAATAAATAGTCGATGTCTACTATTCATTCATTTCCATGGATGCTGCCTGACCCGCTGAGTTCCTCCAGCATTTTGTGAGTGTTGCTTGGATTTCCAGCATCTGCAGAATCTCTTATGTTATTAAAGGATTTACCTCATCAGCACCTTTGTAGAGCTTTACTCTCTGCCCAGGTAACTGCACAATAGAGTACCTGATTTGTCTGCTTTGGAACATTATAACTTTTCATGCCTTGCATTGTGTTTCTTTATTTTCCTGTAAATGCCTGCAGGGAAGTTAATCTCAATGTAGAATACAGTGACATATACTGTACATAATTTGATAATAAATTTACTTTGAACATTGAATTTTGAGAAAGCTGGTAAAGAAATATAGGTCTTTCCCATCTCCCAGCTTTCCAAAGAGTTTTGAAAACACTGTTTATTCCATCACCAGTACACCTCCACTGCTAGTCCCAAGTACCAACCACCCACCATGCTTCCTGAAGGGAATTAAGGGGATTCATCTGGGTAATGTAAATTGGGATTGGATCCAGCCATGGCCTTTTCCTTTTTTACTGACAGTAAAGGAGAAACAGAGAGTGATCCTCAACCAGCTGTGATACCAGTATTCCCTATCCTCCAGTCTGTTGGTCTGGAGTAACAACAATTGATGATTAAAATGTCTAGTTCATTCATCTGTTACTGAACACTTGCACAACGAGATTTTAGAAATGAAGGAGGAGGAAGAATTATTAAATATTTAAAGATTAGCTTTATTTGTTCATTGAAACAAATTGCATCATTTTGTGTGAACATCCAATACAGTCTGAGGCTGTGCTGGGGGCAGCCTGCAAGTGCCATGTTTCCGGTGCCAATGTGGCAGGCCCATAACTCACTAACTTTAATCTACATGTCTTTGGAATGTGGGAGGGAACTGGAGTGCCCCGGTCACAGGGAGAATCTTCAAACTCCCGACAGAGAGTGGGAGGAATTCCCTGGTATGCCAAAGTGCTCCGCTAGTCACCTCGCCATGTGCCACCATCCCAAGTTGGTGGGTTAATTGTCTGCTGTAAGTTGTCTCTCATGTTTGGGTGAGGGGTAGAATCTGGAGGGAGTTGATGGAAATGTGGGGGGAGTAACATGGGGTTAATGTAGGTGCTTGATGCTCAGCATAGACAGTGGGCCAAAGGGTCTGTTTCTCTCCATGACTCAATGTCAGACCATAAGACATAGGCCATTCAGCCCATCTACTCTGCTCTGTTATTCAATCACGGCTGATTTACTTTCACTCTCAACCTCCCTTCTCCCCATAACCTTTGACATCCTTACTAATCAAGAACCTATAAACCTCCACTTTAAATACACCCAATGACTCGGCCTCCACAGCTGTCTGTGGCAATGAATTCCACAGATTTGCCACCCTCTGGCTAAAGAAATTCCTCTCCATCTCTGTTCTAAAGTGACGTTCTTCTATTCTGAGGCTGTGCTAAAGGAAACATCCTCTCCACACCCACTCTATGTACTTACGTAAGCCCATTGCCCTACTGGGGTGCAGGCCACCAACAGCAGCTCATCAGAGTCCTCTGTCCTGGGCCTGTCTTTCAAGTTGTCCCCAAGTGGAGCCCATTTTCTTGCTGTATACTATTTCTTCCAGGAATGAGGCTTTGGAGCTTCTGTTGGCGTTCCTGCAGCTCTGGGTTTTTACGGGGTGGGGTTGCCCAACCCCCCTCCTTTCACAGCTGTGCTTGGGGCCGTCCATGGCGGAGCTGCACTCTAACTAGGCCTTACAATATTCAAAATGATCCCCCCTCACTGTTCCATACTCCAGGGAGCCATCAAGTGTTCCTCATATGTTAACCCTTTCATTCTTGGGATCATTTTTCTGAACCTTCTCTGGACCCTCTCCAATGTTTGCACATCCTTTCTTAGAGACAGGGCCCAAAATGCACACAATTCTCCAAATAATGTCTGACCAATGCCTTATAAAGTCCAGCGTCACATCCTTGCTCTCTATTTTCTAGTCCTCTCAAAATGAACGCTAAGATTACATTTGTCAGGTTGGAAATATTGGCTGCCCAACGGCGAGAGAGTGTTAATGCAATGATTGGTGGTGGGGAATGGGTGGGGTAGGGTTCATGTAGCCTCCAGGGCCATGCCCCACCCTCAGTATCGATGGTGGTGTGACTATGCAGAGACAGGGACTGGGCCACATGGTGTGATCTGCGCCAGGTCGCTGGGCTCCGGCAGAGTAAAAGCAAATTGATTTTATTTCTCCCTTTGTAAACTAAAAGGGGGAGAATCAATCGTCTCCTAATTTTAATCAGCACGTCAAAGACCACGCTCGGAACACGGACCAGCTGAGCCGCAGACATATCCGTATCTACCAGCTCTACAGTCGCACCAGTGGCAAACACGTCCAGATCCTTGGGAAGAGAATCAATGCAACTGCAGAAGATGGCAGCAAATATGGTGAGAAATCCCGCTGACGTACTGACTGACTGGGCAGATACGGTGAGAAATCCCGCTGACGTACTGACTGACTGGGCAGATATGGTGAGAAATCCCGCTGACGTACTGACCGACTCGGCAGATACGGTGAGAAATCCCGCTGGCGTACAGACGGACTCGGCAGATACGGTGAGAAATCCCGCTGACGTACAGACGGACTCGGCAGATACGGTGAGAAATCCCGCTGACGTACTGACTGACTCGGCAGATACGGTGAGAAATCCCGCTGACGTACTGACTCACTCGGCAGATACGGTGAGAAATCCCGCTGACGTACTGACCGACTCGGCAGATACGGTGAGAAATCCCGCTGACGTACTGACCGACTGGGCAGATACGGTGAGAAATCCCGCTGGCGTACTGACCGACTCGGCAGATACGGTGAGAAATCCCGCTGACGTACTGACTCACTCGGCAGATACGGTGAGAAATCCCGCTGACGTACTGACTGACTGGGCAGATACGGTGAGAAATCCCGCTGACGTACTGACTGACTCGGCAGATACGGTGAGAAATCCCGCTGACGTACTGACTCACTCGGCAGATACGGTGAGAAATCCCGCTGACGTACTGACTGACTCACTCGGCAGATACGGTGAGAAATCCCGCTGACGTACTGACCGACTCGGCAGATACGGTGAGAAATCCCGCTGACGTACAGACTCACTCGGCAGATACGGTGAGAAATCCCGCTGGCGTACTGACTCACTCGGCAGATACGGTGAGAAATCCCGCTGACGTACAGACGGACTCGGCAGATACGGTGAGAAATCCCGCTGGCGTACAGACGGACTCGGCAGATACGGTGAGAAATCCCGCTGACGTACTGACCGACTCGGCAGATACGGTGAGAAATCCCGCTGACGTACTGACCGACTCGGCAGATACGGTGAGAAATCCCGCTGACGTACTGACTGACTGACTCGGCAGATACGGTGAGAAATCCCGCTGACGTACTGACTGACTGACTCGGCAGATACGGTGAGAAATCCTGCTGACGTACTGACCGACTCGGCAGATACGATGAGAAATCCCGCTGACGTACAGACGGACTCAGCAGATACGATGAGAAATCCCGCTGACGTACTGACCGACTCGGCAGATACGATGAGAAATCCCGCTGACGTACTGACTCACTCGGCAGATACGGTGAGAAATCCCGCTGACGTACTGACCGACTCGGCAGATACGGTGAGAAATCCCGCTGACGTACTGACTGACTCACTCGGCAGATACGGTGAGAAATCCCGCTGACGTACTGACCGACTCGGCAGATACAGTGAGAAATCCCGCTGACGTACTGACCGACTCGGCAGATACGGTGAGAAATCCCGCTGACGTACAGACGGACTCGGCAGATACGGTGAGAAATCCCGCTGACGTACAGACCGACTCGGCAGATACGGTGAGAAATCCCGCTGACGTACAGACGGACTCGGCAGATACGGTGAGAAATCCCGCTGACGTACTGACCGACTCGGCAGATACGGTGAGAAATCCCGCTGACGTACTGACTGACTCACTCGGCAGATACGGTGAGAAATCCCGCTGACGTACTGACCGACTCGGCAGATACGGTGAGAAATCCCGCTGACGTACTGACCGACTCGGCAGATACGGTGAGAAATCCCGCTGACGTACTGACCGACTCGGCAGATACGGTGAGAAATCTCGCTGACGTACAGACGGACTCGGCAGATACGGTGAGAAATCCAGCTGACGTACAGACGGACTCGGCAGATACGGTGAGAAATCCCGCTGACGTACTGACCGACTCGGCAGATACGGTGAGAAATCCCGCTGACGTACTGACTGACTCACTCGGCAGATACGGTGAGAAATCCCGCTGACGTACTGACCGACTCGGCAGATACAGTGAGAAATCCCGCTGACGTACTGACCGACTCGGCAGATACGGTGAGAAATCCCGCTGACGTACAGACGGACTCGGCAGATACGGTGAGAAATCCCGCTGACGTACTGACTCACTCGGCAGATACGGTGAGAAATCCCGCTGACGTACTGACCGACTCGGCAGATACGGTGAGAAATCCCGCTGACGTACAGACGGACTCGGCAGATACGGTGAGAAATCCCGCTGACGTACAGACGGACTCGGCAGATACGGTGAGAAATCCCGCTGACGTACTGACTGACTCGGCAGATACGGTGAGAAATCCCGCTGACGTACAGACGGACTCGGCAGATACGGTGAGAAATCCCGCTGACGTACTGACGGACTCGGCAGATACGGTGAGAAATCCCGCTGACGTACTGACCGACTCGGCAGATACGGTGAGAAATCCCGCTGACGTACTGACCGACTCGGCAGATACGGTGAGAAATCCTGCTGACGTACAGACTCACTCGGCAGATACGGTGAGAAATCCCGCTGACGTACAGACGGACTCGGCAGATACGGTGAGAAATCCCGCTGACGTACTGACCGACTCGGCAGATACGGTGAGAAATCCCGCTGACGTACAGACGGACTCGGCAGATACGGTGAGAAATCCCGCTGACGTACTGACTGACTGACTCGGCAGATACGGTGAGAAATCCCGCTGACGTACTGACTGACTGACTCGGCAGATACGGTGAGAAATCCCGCTGACGTACTGACTCACTCGGCAGATATGGTGAGAAATCCCGCTGACGTACTGACCGACTCGGCAGATACGGTGAGAAATCCCGCTGACGTACTGACTCACTCGGCAGATACGGTGAGAAATCCCGCTGACGTACTGACTCACTCGGCAGATACGGTGAGAAATCCCGCTGACGTACTGACTCACTCGGCAGATACGGTGAGAAATCCCGCTGACGTACAGACGGACTCGGCAGATACGGTGAGAAATCCCGCTGACGTACTGACCGACTCGGCAGATACGGTGAGAAATCCCGCTGACGTACAGACGGACTCGGCAGATACGGTGAGAAATCCCGCTGACGTACTGACCGACTCGGCAGATACGGTGAGAAATCCCGCTGACGTACTGACCGACTCGGCAGATACGGTGAGAAATCCCGCTGACGTACAGACGGACTCGGCAGATATGGTGAGAAATCCCGCTGACGTACAGACAGACTCGGCAGATACGGTGAGAAATCCCGCTGACGTACTGACGGACTCAGCAGATACGGTGAGAAATCCCGCTGACGTACAGACTCACTCGGCAGATACAGTGAGAAATCCCGCTGGCGTACAGACGGACTCAGCAGATACGGTGAGAAATCCCGCTGACGTACTGACCGACTCGGCAGATACGGTGAGAAATCCCGCTGACGTACTGACTGACTCGGCAGATACGGTGAGAAATCCCGCTGACGTACTGACTCACTCGGCAGATACGGTGAGAAATCCCGCTGACGTACTGACCGACTCGGCAGATACGGTGAGAAATCCCGCTGACGTACAGACCGACTCGGCAGATACGGTGAGAAATCCCGCTGACGTACAGACCGACTCGGCAGATACGGTGAGAAATCCCGCTGACGTACTGACCGACTGGGCAGATACGGTGAGAAATCCCGCTGACGTACTGACCGACTGGGCAGATACGATGAGAAATCCCGCTGACGTACTGACCGACTCGGCAGATACGGTGAGAAATCCCGCTGACGTACAGACGGACTCGGCAGATACGGTGAGAAATCCCGCTGACGTACTGACTGACTCACTCGGCAGATACGGTGAGAAATCCCGCTGACGTACTGACCGACTCGGCAGATACGGTGAGAAATCCCGCTGACGTACAGACTCACTCGGCAGATACGGTGAGAAATCCCGCTGGCGTACTGACTCACTCGGCAGATACGGTGAGAAATCCCGCTGACGTACAGACGGACTCGGCAGATACGGTGAGAAATCCCGCTGGCGTACAGACGGACTCGGCAGATACGGTGAGAAATCCCGCTGACGTACTGACCGACTCGGCAGATACGGTGAGAAATCCCGCTGACGTACTGACCGACTCGGCAGATACGGTGAGAAATCCCGCTGACGTACTGACTGACTGACTCGGCAGATACGGTGAGAAATCCCGCTGACGTACTGACTGACTGACTCGGCAGATACGGTGAGAAATCCTGCTGACGTACTGACCGACTGGGCAGATACGGTGAGAAATCCCGCTGACGTACTGACCGACTCGGCAGATACGATGAGAAATCCCGCTGACGTACAGACGGACTCAGCAGATACGATGAGAAATCCCGCTGACGTACTGACCGACTCGGCAGATACGGTGAGAAATCCCGCTGACGTACTGACCGACTCGGCAGATACGGTGAGAAATCCCGCTGACGTACTGACTCACTCGGCAGATACGGTGAGAAATCCCGCTGACGTACTGACCGACTCGGCAGATACGGTGAGAAATCCCGCTGACGTACTGACTGACTCACTCGGCAGATACGGTGAGAAATCCCGCTGACGTACTGACCGACTCGGCAGATACAGTGAGAAATCCCGCTGACGTACTGACCGACTCGGCAGATACGGTGAGAAATCCCGCTGACGTACAGACGGACTCGGCAGATACGGTGAGAAATCCCGCTGACGTACAGACCGACTCGGCAGATACGGTGAGAAATCCCGCTGACGTACAGACGGACTCGGCAGATACGGTGAGAAATCCCGCTGACGTACTGACCGACTCGGCAGATACGGTGAGAAATCCCGCTGACGTACTGACTGACTCACTCGGCAGATACGGTGAGAAATCCCGCTGACGTACTGACCGACTCGGCAGATACGGTGAGAAATCCCGCTGACGTACTGACTGACTCACTCGGCAGATACGGTGAGAAATCCCGCTGACGTACTGACCGACTCGGCAGATACGGTGAGAAATCCCGCTGACGTACTGACTGACTCACTCGGCAGATACGGTGAGAAATCCCGCTGACGTACTGACGGACTCGGCAGATACGGTGAGAAATCCCGCTGACGTACTGACCGACTCGGCAGATACGATGAGAAATCCCGCTGACGTACTGACCGACTCGGCAGATACGGTGAGAAATCTCGCTGACGTACAGACGGACTCGGCAGATACGGTGAGAAATCCAGCTGACGTACAGACGGACTCGGCAGATACGGTGAGAAATCCCGCTGACGTACTGACCGACTCGGCAGATACGGTGAGAAATCCCGCTGACGTACTGACTGACTCACTCGGCAGATACGGTGAGAAATCCCGCTGACGTACTGACCGACTCGGCAGATACAGTGAGAAATCCCGCTGACGTACTGACCGACTCGGCAGATACGGTGAGAAATCCCGCTGACGTACAGACGGACTCGGCAGATACGGTGAGAAATCCCGCTGACGTACTGACTCACTCGGCAGATACAGTGAGAAATCCCGCTGACGTACTGACCGACTCGGCAGATACGGTGAGAAATCCCGCTGACGTACAGACCGACTCGGCAGATACGGTGAGAAATCCCGCTGACGTACAGACGGACTCGGCAGATACGGTGAGAAATCCCGCTGACGTACTGACTCACTCGGCAGATACGGTGAGAAATCCCGCTGACGTACTGACTGACTCGGCAGATACGGTGAGAAATCCCGCTGACGTACTGACTGACTCGGCAGATACGGTGAGAAATCCCGCTGACGTACTGACCGACTCGGCAGATACGGTGAGAAATCCCGCTGACGTACTGACTGACTCGGCAGATACGGTGAGAAATCCCGCTGACGTACTGACCGACTCGGCAGATACGGTGAGAAATCCCGCTGACGTACTGACCGACTCGGCAGATACGGTGAGAAATCCCGCTGACGTACTGACCGACTCGGCAGATACGGTGAGAAATCCCGCTGACGTACAGACTCACTCGGCAGATACGGTGAGAAATCCCGCTGACGTACAGACGGACTCGGCAGATACGGTGAGAAATCCCGCTGACGTACTGACCGACTCGGCAGATACGGTGAGAAATCCCGCTGACGTACTGACTCACTCGGCAGATATGGTGAGAAATCCCGCTGACGTACTGACCGACTCGGCAGATACGGTGAGAAATCCCGCTGACGTACTGACTCACTCGGCAGATACGGTGAGAAATCCCGCTGACGTACTGACTCACTCGGCAGATACGGTGAGAAATCCCGCTGACGTACTGACTCACTCGGCAGATACGGTGAGAAATCCCGCTGACGTACAGACGGACTCGGCAGATACGGTGAGAAATCCCGCTGACGTACTGACCGACTCGGCAGATACGGTGAGAAATCCCGCTGACGTACAGACGGACTCGGCAGATACGGTGAGAAATCCCGCTGACGTACTGACCGACTCGGCAGATACGGTGAGAAATCCCGCTGACGTACTGACCGACTCGGCAGATACGGTGAGAAATCCCGCTGACGTACTGACCGACTCACTTGGCAGATACGGTGAGAAATCCCGCTGACGTACAGACGGACTCGGCAGATACGGTGAGAAATCCCGCTGACGTACTGACGGACTCAGCAGATACGGTGAGAAATCCCGCTGACGTACAGACTCACTCGGCAGATACAGTGAGAAATCCCGCTGGCGTACAGACGGACTCAGCAGATACGGTGAGAAATCCCGCTGACGTACTGACCGACTCGGCAGTTACGGTGAGAAATCCCGCTGACGTACTGACTGACTCGGCAGATACGGTGAGAAATCCCGCTGACGTACTGACTCACTCGGCAGATACGGTGAGAAATCCCGCTGACGTACTGACCGACTCGGCAGATACGGTGAGAAATCCCGCTGACGTACAGACCGACTCGGCAGATACGGTGAGAAATCCCGCTGACGTACAGACCGACTCGGCAGATACGGTGAGAAATCCCGCTGACGTACTGACCGACTGGGCAGATACGGTGAGAAATCCCGCTGACGTACTGACCGACTGGGCAGATACGATGAGAAATCCCGCTGACGTACTGACCGACTCGGCAGATACGGTGAGAAATCCCGCTGACGTACAGACGGACTCGGCAGATACGGTGAGAAATCCCGCTGACGTACAGACCGACTCGGCAGATACGGTGAGAAATCCCGCTGACGTACAGACGGACTCGGCAGATACGGTGAGAAATCCCGCTGACGTACTGACCGACTGGGCAGATACGGTGAGAAATCCCGCTGACGTACTGACCGACTCGGCAGATACGGTGAGAAATCTCGCTGACGTACTGACCGACTCGGCAGATACGGTGAGAAATCCCGCTGACGTACTGACCGACTCGGCAGATACGGTGAGAAATCCCGCTGACGTACTGACGGATTCGGCAGATACGGTGAGAAATCCCGCTGACGTACAGACGGACTCGGCAGATACGGTGAGAAATCCCGCTGACGTACTGACCGACTCGGCAGATACGGTGAGAAATCCCGCTGACGTACAGACGGACTCGGCAGATACGGTGAGAAATCCCGCTGACGTACTGACTCACTCGGCAGATACGGTGAGAAATCCCGCTGACGTACAGACGGACTCGGCAGATACGGTGAGAAATCCCGCTGACGTACTGACCGTCTCGGCAGATACGGTGAGAAATCCCGCTGACGTACTGACTCACTCGGCAGATACGGTGAGAAATCCCGCTGGCGTACTGACCGACTCGGCAGATACGATGAGAAATCCCGCTGACGTACTGACCGACTCGGCAGATACGGTGAGAAATCCCGCTGACGTACTGACCGACTCGGCAGATACGGTGAGAAATCCCGCTGACGTACAGACGGACTCAGCAGATACGGTGAGAAATCCCGCTGACGTACTGACCGACTGGGCAGATACGGTGAGAAATCCCGCTGACGTACTGACCGACTCGGCAGATACGATGAGAAATCCCGCTGACGTACAGACGGACTCAGCAGATACGGTGAGAAATCCCGCTGACGTACTGACCGACTGGGCAGATACGGTGAGAAATCCCGCTGACGTACAGACGGACTCAGCAGATATGGTGAGAAATCCCACTGACGTACTGACCGACTCGGCAGATACGGTGAGAAATCCCGCTGACGTACAGACCGACTCGGCAGATACGGTGAGAAATCCCGCTGACGTACTGACCGACTCGGCAGATACGATGAGAAATCCCGCTGACGTACAGACGGACTCAGCAGATACGGTGAGAAATCCCGCTGACGTACTGACCGACTCGGCAGATACGGTGAGAAATCCCGCTGACGTACTGACCGACTCGGCAGATACGGTGAGAAATCCCGCTGACGTACAGACGGACTCGGCAGATACGGTGAGAAATCCCGCTGACGTACTGACCGACTCGGCAGATACGGTGAGAAATCCCGCTGACGTACTGACTCACTCGGCAGATACGGTGAGAAATCCCGCTGACGTACTGACTCACTCGGCAGATACGGTGAGAAATCTCGCTGACGTACTGACCGACTCGGCAGATACGGTGAGAAATCCCGCTGGCGTACAGACGGACTCGGCAGATACGGTGAGAAATCCCGCTGACGTACAGACGGACTCGGCAGATATGGTGAGAAATCCCGCTGACGTACTGACTGACTGGGCAGATACGGTGAGAAATCCCGCTGACGTACTGACCGACTGGGCAGATACGGTGAGAAATCCCGCTGACGTACAGACGGACTCGGCAGATACGGTGAGAAATCCCGCTGACGTACAGACGGACTCGGCAGATACGATGAGAAATCCCGCTGACGTACTGACTCACTCGGCAGATACGGTGAGAAATCCCGCTGACGTACTGACCGACTCGGCAGATACGGTGAGAAATCCCACTGACGTACAGACGGACTCGGCAGATACGGTGAGAAATCCCGCTGACGTACTGACTCACTCGGCAGATACGCTGAGAAATCCCGCTGACGTACTGACCGACTCGGCAGATACGGTGAGAAATCCCGCTGACGTACTGACTCAATCGGCAGATACGGTGAGAAATCCCGCTGACGTACTGACTGACTCGGCAGATACGGTGAGAAATCCCGCTGACGTACTGACTGACTGACTCGGCAGATACAGTGAGAAATCCCGCTGACGTACTGACCGACTGGGCAGATACGGTGAGAAATCCCGCTGACGTACAGACGGACTCGGCAGATACGGTGAGAAATCCCGCTGACGTACTGACTGACTCGGCAGATACGGTGAGAAATCCCGCTGACGTACTGACCGACTGGGCAGATACGGTGAGAAATCCCGCTGACGTACAGACGGACTCGGCAGATACGGTGAGAAATCCCGCTGACGTAGAGACGGACTCGGCAGATACGGTGAGAAATCCCGCTGGCGTACAGACGGACTCGGCAGATACGGTGAGAAATCCCGCTGACGTACTGACCGACTCGGCAGATACGGTGAGAAATCCCGCTGACGTACTGACCGACTCGGCAGATACGATGAGAAATCCCGCTGACGTACTGACCGACTCGGCAGATACGGTGAGAAATCCCGCTGGCGTACTGACCGACTCGGCAGATACGGTGAGAAATCCCGCTGACGTACAGACGGACTCGGCAGATACGGTGAGAAATCCCGCTGGCGTACAGACGGACTCGGCAGATACGGTGAGAAATCCCGCTGACGTACAGACGGACTCGGCAGATACGGTGAGAAATCCCGCTGACGTACAGACCGACTCGGCAGATACGGTGAGAAATCCCGCTGACGTACTGACCGACTCGGCAGATACGGTGAGAAATCCCGCTGACGTACTGACCGACTCGGTAGATACGATGAGAAATCCCGCTGACGTACAGACGGACTCGGCAGATACGATGAGAAATCCCGCTGACGTACTGACCGACTCGGCAGATACGGTGAGAAATCCCGCTGACGTACTGACCGACTGGGCAGATACGGTGAGAAATCCCGCTGACGTACTGACCGACTCGGCAGATACGGTGAGAAATCCCGCTGACGTACAGACGGACTCGGCAGATACGGTGAGAAATCCCGCTGATGTACAGACGGACTCGGCTCAACCTCTAGAATCAGGTCAAATTTCACTGGCACATTTGTTGCTCCGTGGCAGCAGTACAGTGCAGTATATAATAATAAACTATAAATTACAATAAATATATTCTGTATAAATAAGTATATAATTGAATTAAATGTGTTGCAAAAAGAGAGAAAAATGCTGAGTTGTGAGGCCATGTACATGGGTTCGCTGTCCATTCAGAAATCTGATAGTGGATGGGGAGAAGCTGTACCTGAAACCTTGAGTGTGTGCCTTCAGGCTCCCGTACCTCCTCCTTGATGGTGGGAGTGAGAAGAGGGGATGTACTGGGTGACGGGAGTCCTTAGTGATGGATGTTCTGAATCATTGCCTTTTGAAGTTGTCCTGTATTAGGAATTTGCTGTGGTGTGTGACATGCAACAAAAGGCAACAACATTTAACAATTATATGAATAAAGAATTATATAAAAATAAAGTTAGAGGTTAAAGTACAAATATGACTAAAATGTGCAAAAATACCTAAATACCAACAGGTATTTACAATGATGTAAATCATTGATGCCATGGCTGACCCTGGCCGGAATGAATGTTGGACAACTCCGGTCAATTATCAATGGTGTCCATCAATTATCTTAATTTACTTTACACACACAATTCGCATGCTGCAACCTTCTCAACACCAGATTAAATGGACTCATCTCTGAAATTTTGAGTGACAGGATAATCACTCCATGTTAATTTTTGCAGGTCAATCAGAAAACAACCAAATTCTTCAGATTGATGTTCCAAGTAATGTACACCTGGGAGTGAATTTCAGAATGGAATATATCAAGGGATTGAGGAGATGCAGAATGTCCTACATAACAGATGCCAGGAGTGAGTTAAAATGGGAATCACATCAAGGGATTTACAATTAAAGTAGCTGGGAGCGAGATTCAGGCTGGAACTGAATTGAGGGATCTGACTGGTTTATAGATAGACCGAGAGATCTCTTGATGCGAGTTAAGGCTAACTGATGGATTTGAAGCATTTATATGAAGTAATAGACATACAGATGTAAGTTACTGGACAGAATCTAATTGAGAAGATTGATTGGGTGGAGGGCATAGACATGGACCAACAGTATTGAGGAACAGGGAACAGACTGGAACGTAATTAAAGGGTTTAAGCTGTACTCATTTTGACCATTAAGACATGCAGGAACCTTCACAAACTCACACAGCCCTCAATGATCCTGTGTTTTAAATTTCTGAGGCCTACAAAATAGTGGATATGGCCCAGTCTATCAAAGGTCAAGCTCTCCCCACATCTACATAGAACGCTGTCCTTGGAAAGCAACATCCATCTTTAGAGACCCTCACCACCCAGATCATGCTCTCTTCTCACTGCTGCCATCAGGAAGAAGGTACAGGAGCCCCAGGATGCACACCAGCAGGTTCAGGAATAGTTATAACTCCTCAACCATCAGGATATTGAACCAGAGGGGATAACTTCACTCACTCCATCACTGAACTGTTCCCTCAGTCTATGGACTCATTTTCAAGGACTCTTCATCTCATTGCTTATTTATTTACCTATTTATTTATTATTTCCTTTTTGTATGTGCACAGATTTTTTATCTTTTGCACACTGGCTGATTGCCCGTCCTGTTGGGGACGGTCTTTCATTGATTCTGTTGTGGCTCTTGGATTTACTGAGTATGCCTGCAAGAAAATGAATCTCAAGGTTGTATATGGTGAAATATATGTACTTTGATAATAAACTTACTTTGAACTTTGATTTATATACTGGAAGATAGAAGCTGAGAGTGGATCATAGGCTAGGATCTGATGTGGGTCTCAGTGACTTTCTGTAGAATAGCAGGTCTCTAATATTTGATCATGGAAGAGTGATTTTATTACTAAGGATTTGTGCCAGCCACATGGATGGAATTGGGATTGGCAAAGCTCCCACCTGAGTGCCCAAGAATCTCATAGGGAATGGGGGGGGGGACAGAATCAGAATTGGATTTAGGTTTCATATCACTGGCATATGTCATGAAATTTGTTGTTTTGTGGTACAGTGCAAAACAAAAATAAAACTATATATTTCAATGAGAAATAGATATATTAAAATTAAATAATTAGTGCAAAAAGAGAGCAAAAGTAGTGAGGCAGTGTCCATGGATTCATTGTCCGTTTAGAGATCTGATGGCGGGGGGGAGAAGCTCTTTGGACAGCTTTGAGCATGTGTCTTCAGGCTCCTGTACCTTCCCTCTGACGTTAGCAGTGTGAGGAGGCCATGTCCTGGGTGAAGGGGGTCCTTCATTTCTGGGGCATCGCCTTTTGGAGGTGTCCTCGATGCTGTAGAAGATAGTGCCCAAGAGGGAGCTGACTGAATTTGCAGCTTTTCCCAATCCTGTGCACTGCCTTCTCTTTCCTCACTTGAGGTATCTGACCATCATGCTCTCCCCACTCCACTGCCACCTTCCTTCTCCCCTTGTCCCTTGTGGTTTCTTGGTTAATGATTCTGGCAACCTTGTTAATTCTGGTGAAGGCCTTGATTTTAATGGAGCTCTCTGCTCTTGCAGCTAAACTACTGGTGGAAACGGACACATTTGACAGTCGAGTACGGATTCGGGGAGCAGAGACAGGCCATTATATCTGCATGAACAGGAAAGGGAAACTCGTAGGAAAGGTAAGTTCCAGACTGAATCTGCAAACTGGAGACTACCAAGGTCCAAAAATGGCATAAGCCCAGCAAGACCCACAGGAGTACCTTCAACACTAGTGTGGAGCACAGTAATATTTCACTGTAACCTGTGGCCTCATGTTAAAACCGAACCCACAACTCACATAAGAAAATATAAGTCAGTCTTTCAATTGCTATATAATCTCTCACCTCCTGCTAATAACATCCCAAACTATCTCACGCCCAATTTGCTCACAGTAATCTCCCACAAACTACACTGTGATCACACACGGATCATTTGTGTTAATTGGGAACATTCAGCAAGTCAGGAAGCAACTGTGGAAGGAGAACAATTATTAGTTCAGCTCTTTGTCAGGACCGCCATCCTGTCTAGAAACACTCACTGAGGGTAGGTTGACTCCCAAGCAATGGGAGAACTCTGCAGCTACTCCGTAAAATGACACAATTGGATCTGTGATAATCAATAGACAGGGACAGATGATCAAAGCTTGGTCAGGTTTTAAGGAGTTTTTTGAAAAGTACAGAGCCAAAGAGGATTAGGGAGGAAATTGCAGGGCATGGGGTTCTGAGGGTGGATGTCAGTAGCTCTGTAATTACTTAGAGATTTTCAAAGGCTGCTGTTTTTGAGGTGAGGGAGGTACATGTGCTGTTTGGCTTTGGAATGCCCTGACCTCAGTTCTTTAGTGCCAGCTTCTCCCAACTTGGGAATCAGAAATCATAAGTGGCGTCAAAATAACCTCTGGCATTGGCAGCCATTTTCCTGGATTTACATATTTGGATACATTCTTATTAGGTTAAGGCATTTGTGGTGCAGATCAGTTAATATAGACTTTTCTTTAAAACAAAACTGTGTTTCTATGATGCATTTCACAACCTCGTGACTTTGCTCAGCGCTCAAAAATTTCAAAATTCTCTTGAAAGTCACTTTGTCATCGTATGTAACCCAAGTACCAATTTACATACCATAAAATTCCACAAAGGTGGGATCTCTCATCCATTATCTGCATCAATTTCCTATGTTACACTCCACTTCCAAAATTCAGAACCGCTACAAAGGACCGAAACTTCAGAAACGCAGGTTTCTGCAGGTGCTGGAGATCTTGAGCATCATGCACAAGTTCAAGGTTAATTGTTGTTCAACCATACACATGTATACAGCTAACCAAACTAGCATTTCTCTGGGACCAATGTACACAACACAGTATGTACAGTCGCATACAGCACTATTAATTATGAGAGCAGAAGAACTTGCAGTTACAAAAGAAAACACAATGATATAGACCAAGTCCCAGAGTGTTCTGGCCTGGAGATTGATGATGCATGGGATGTTGACCTGGAGCCATGTTTCTACAAAAACAAGCCTACTGCAGTTTCCCATCTCACTCAGTGCAGCCACAGTCAAATGCAACCCAACTTGTCTTCCTGGGACTGAACACCTATGGGAGAGGCCAGCCCCCAACCCAGTACAGAATCTAGTGGCACACAGCCAGCCCCTGCATCTCCCTCCCTGGTGGTCACATCAGGAGACTCTGACACGAATGTGGTTGGGTCCACAGCATGATAGAGGCTATGCAGCTCCCCTTTTGCCAATGAACCAGTGAATCGGACTCCCAATATTTTACTGTACTGGAGTACACAAAATGCTGGAGGGACTCACCAAATCAGGCAACATCTACTGAAGAGAAGAAACAATTGTAGTTTTGTGTCAAGAAGTATCTCAGCACAAAACTTCGACTGTTTCTTTCTCTCCAAAGATGCTTTTACCTGCTGAGTTCCTTTAGCATTTTGTGTGAGTTAACTAAATTTTAGAGGCAGCAGGTGCTGGCATTCTGGGTTTAGTCCATGATTGTGGAGCAGTTTACACTACCATCTGTTTTAGTGATTTTGGCTAAGGAATAGGTGTTGTCCAGGACATTATCAGTGCTAGATGAAGTCTGGTGATCTTGAAGTGACTATCCCTGTCACTGGTCAAATTCTTCAGAAATAACCGGTTATTTAAATAATAGCAATTGATAGTGTGGATAGTCAGAGGCTTTTTCCCAGGGCTGAAATGGCTAACACGAGAGGGCACAGTTTGGAAGCAGGTACGGAGGAGATGTCAGGGGTAAGTTTTTTACGCAGAGAGTGGTGAGTGCGTGGAATGGGCTGCTGGCAGTGGTGGTGGAGGTGGAAATGATAGGGTCTTTTAAGAGACTCCTGGATGGCTACATGGAGCTTAGAAAAATAGAGGGCTATGGATAAAGCCTAGGTAGTTCCTAGGTAGGGTCATGTTCGGCAACATCTATGTTTCTAACTCAGCAATGTTGTATCATAAACACAAGAGGTTCTGCAGATACTGGAAATCCAGAGCAACACACACAAAATGCTGGAGGAGTTCAGTGGGTCAGGCAGCACCATGCCATTATGGGGGATCATATATAAAGAAATAAGAGTGAAATGAAATTTCCAAGCCGCTAATCGCAAGGATCTGAAAGGTGTGACGTTCATACCTCAGGATTTGGGAAATCGCATCATGAAGGTTCCCATGCACCCTGCTCATGGACTGTTTGTCCCGATGTCGTCAGGGAGGGCACTGAGCATCCACACCAAGAGTTCAATGTTAGAGAGTGTAGACAGAATACAACCTGAAATTCTTACTCTACACTGACATCCACAAAACAGAAGAAAAGCCACAAAGAATGAATGACAGAAAACATTAGAACCCCAAGGCTCCTTCCCCCTCCCATGCACAAGCAGCAACAAATCATCAACCCCCCCCCCCCCGACTTGTTCCAACAGGAAGCATCTGCACCCCCACCCACCAAGCTAGCAATAGCAAAACCCCCAAAGAGAGACCATGCTCTGCAGTCCATCAAAAACCATAGTTCACTCAACAGTTCAACGTGCCACAAGCTCTGTCTATCACTAACAAGGGAGAGAGAGGTTTGAGCTCTCCTGTCTCGAGAACTAGCAGATTGTTCTCCCCCACCTCCATTGAGAGGGAAGGAGAGAGGGAGAAAGAGAGAGAGGAAGGGAGAGAGAGAGACAGAGAGACAGGGAGAGGGGAGAAGGAGAGAGATTGCTCAATGCAGAGGCCTCTGACCGTCACACCTATTCTCTTGATGGTCCCATCAACTGTCATCAGCCTCAGTTGATGACACTGGCATGGAATCAGGTCCAAAGGGGCTGCCCAAGGCTGCACCCCCAAGGTGCACATCTGCCAAGCCGCTTCTGGAGATATCAAAAACAGCTGCTCGGTGAGCTCTGGGAGCACCAGACTTAAAAATTTGCTTTCCCCAAGCAGTAAGACTGATCAACACCTCCACCCACTAACCCATCCCACCACCACAGTTTTATGAATTCCTATCAGAGTTGCTTCACTGTTGTGCCTAGTGAAACCTACGATCCATCAATTTATGTGAGTCATCTTATATTTATTGTGTTCTTTATCTTATGTGCTTTGTTTGTGCTGCATGGTCCAGAGTTTGTACTTTACACGTGACTGGAAATGACATGAAACATTCTCGAATCCTGAATCCTGAGAATATTAAATGTGGCATTTCTGTATTTCCACAGCTGGTTGGCAAAGGCAAGGATTGCATTTTCACTGAAATATTGCTGGAAAATAACTACACGGCACTGAGGAACACCAAGTATGAAGGTTGGTACATGGCCTTCACCAGGAAGGGGCAGCCCAGGAAAGCAACCAAGACCAGGCAAAACCAGCGGGAGGTCCACTTCATGAAACGACTGTTCAAAGGGGAGCCGCTGTTTCCGAACCGAGACCGCCAAAGGCACTTTGAGTTTATAAATTACCCCGTCACCAAAAGGACTCGCAGGACACGCCTTCCCAAGCGCCAACGGACATAGGGAAAGACAGCTCCGGGGACTCTCAATATTTTTTAAATAAGATGTTTTATTTTTTTATACTTCATTTTAATGAGTAGACAGTAGAACAGAAACAGGTTTTTTTAAAAAAAAATAAAAATTTGAATAAAAACAAAACAAAGTAGTGCAAAATAAAATGTTGTTTGATGTGTTCTGGATTATATACGTCAGAGACTGTGTCACAGCGTCAAAATGTTTGCAGGACACTGATTGTAATGTAAGACTTACATTCATTGAAATCTACCAACTATTGGAAGGCCTGGATCAAGTGGCCTTGGAGAGAATGTTTCCTACAGTGAGAGAGTTTAGGGCCAGGGGACAGAGCCTCGGAATACATCTCCCTATAGAGCAGAGATGAGAGGAATGAGGAGGAATTTCATTAGTCAGAAGGTGGTGAATCTGTGGAATTCATTGCCACAGACGGCTGTGGAGGCTGTCACTGGGTATATTTAAAACGGAGGGTGATAGTTCTAAGAAAGTCAAAGGTCAAAGGTCTTACGCAGAGAGGTTAGAGAGACTGGGCCTGTACACGCTGGAATTAAGGAGATTGAGAGGGGATCTGATTGCAACATATAAAATTATTAAGGGTTTGGACAGGATAGAGGCAGGAAATATGTTCCAGATGCTGGGAGAGTCCAGTACCAGAGGGCATGGTTTGAGAATAAGGGGTAGATCATTTAGGACAGAGTTAAGAAAAAACTTCTTCTCCCAGAGAGTTGTGGGGATCTGGAATGCACTGCCTCGGAGGGCAGTGGAGGCCAATTCTCTGGATGCTTTCAAGAAGGAGCTAGATAGGTATCTTATGGATAGGGGAATCAAGGGATATGGGGACAAGGCAGGAACCGGGTATTGATAGTAGATGATCAGCCATGATCTCAGAATGGCGTTGCAGGCTCGAAGGGCCGAATGGTCTACTTCTGCACCTATTGTCTATTGTCTATTGTTATGGGGAGAAGGCAGGAGAATGGGGTTGAAAGGGACAATAAATCAGTCATGACGGAATGGCAGACAGAGCAAGCTAGATGAGCTGAATGGCCTAATTTTGCTCCTGCGTTTATGGGCTATATTATTTATTTATTGAGATACAGCACAAAATAGGCCCTTCCCCAATCTTCAAGCTGTGTCGCCTAGCAACTCCTGACTTAACTCTAGCCTAATCACAGTACAATTTACAATGGCCAATTTACCTATCAGCCAGTACGTCTTTGGGCTGTGGGAGGAAACCAGAGCACCCAGAGGAAATCCACACAGTCACAGGGAGAACGTACAAACTCCTTACAGAGAGCAGAGGGAATTGAAACCAAGACACTGGTACCATAAAGCGTTGTGCTAACCA
The DNA here is from genome assembly GCF_030144855.1 of Hypanus sabinus. Classification (NCBI taxonomy): domain Eukaryota; kingdom Metazoa; phylum Chordata; class Chondrichthyes; order Myliobatiformes; family Dasyatidae; genus Hypanus; species Hypanus sabinus. Next base: position 3,275,016 of record NC_082706.1, read on the forward strand.
CTATGCTACTATTTCCAGTCCCGTAAAATTTGCCAGAAGTCAAGTCACGTTCAAGTCAACTACAAGATTTTTATCATTCAATTATATACATGTATACATGCCAAAGAAACAATGTTCCTTCAGAGCAAGGTGCACAACACAGTACCTATAACTCAGACACAACACAGTAAGTGAATAAGTTAACTAATCATAACCGAATATATTCCAGAAGACTGACATTTAGCATAAGGTGCATTTGTGACGCAAGTTAAAAAGTATAATGCTACCGGCACTCCATGCATGATGATGCCAGGGAGTTCAGAGGCCTTAAGGCCTGGAGGGAGAAACTGTTTCCCATCCTAACAGCCTTTGCCCTGATGCTAGGGTACATCCTGCCTGATGGTAGGACGTCAAAGAGATTACACCAGAGGAGTATAGAAATGGAAAACTGCGGTATGTTTCTTTCAAAAGTGAAACTAACAACATTCTTTACGACTAATTTTACCAAAATAAAATGGACTAATTAAGCAGTTGAGTAATATCCATTAATACACCAATTCACACCCTTGTTACCTGTGATTTGTACTTCCTGAGTCCAGATTCAGATTTATTTATCACATGTACATCGAAACGTACAGTGAAGTGTATCATTGGCCTGAACAACTAACATACCGAAGGATGTGCTAGGAGCAGGCCTCAAATCCCAGCACCAACATTGTGCACCCACCTCGCCCAGCAGAACACACCAACATAGAACACAGCAAGCAACAACAGCAAACGAGGCCCCGATCCTCCCTCCCGACCACCTCATCTGAAGATTTCAGTAACACTAATGGATCGTTATGATCTGGAGCACGTTCTGAAGGGACTGTAGAAACGTGTTCAGAAGTAACCATCAAATTGAGTTGAAACGGAAGGAAGTTGTTTGGTAAATGTTCACACTCGCAGCTGATCCACTATGTCTTGTTCAGTCACATCATTTACGTAACGTAAAATAACTCGGGCATCCGGGGGGCACAGTAGCAGAGAGGTTAATGAAGTCACTTCACAGCGCAAGCGAATCAGGGTTTGCTTCTCACCGCTGTCTGTATTTTTCCTACAAATGCTGCAGTTTCTTCCCACTTTCCAAAGGTGTGCGGTTCGGGTTTGTAAGTCGTGGGCGTGCTGAATTGGTGCCCAAAGCGCAGCAACACTTGCGGGCTGTCCCCAGCACATTCCTCACTGCTCCGATTTAATGCTAATGACGCATTTCACAGTATGTTTCAACACATGTGACAAATAAAGCCAATTGTCTCTTCTCTGATTCATTATATATCATTAAATAGTATAGATTACAGGGTCATCTTGGAAATGGAGAAAAAAGTCGAGGAGTGCAGAGAGAAATGTCCGGAGCTTAGGGCTGAGCAGCTGAACTCAAGGACACCAGTACAGCAGTAAACTGATCCACCCGGTTTCCAGTGCTGGGTGCTGAAGTTAAGACTCTATTAGGGATTAAGTCTGTTTCTATTATACCATCCTTGCATCTTGTCCATTTTAAAGGCTTTAAGGTTTTACACATGCCCGTTGAATGAAATTCTTCAAGTGGAATTCTGGAATAAGTATCACGGAAATGTTGTAAAGTAGCTTAGCTTCAATTCCCAGTGTCTCCCTGCACCTGTCCTTGCCTCACCAAACCCCCACTCAATTATCCATCTGAGAACGTAATTTCCTTCTGTGGATGCTCCCTCCCTCCGTGCGTGAAGAACCTTCATGCAGATTTGTCTGCTGCATTATCTTGATAACCTTTTGCCGAGAAATTGATTTTTCTACTAATTTAATATGAATATTTCTTAGCATATGTGTCACTGATATGATTAGCATTTATAAACTATCCTCCGTAGGCTGACACTGTGGTTACAAGTTATGTCATTGAAACAAGCAGAGCCATTTATGATGTAACTGAATGATATTTCAAGTTTTCGTAAGCCGACCATATTGACGTCTGGATGGAAGACCAAGGCTGGATCCCAAAGCAGCTCCCCTTCAAGAGATAAAGTAGAAAGTTGGCCAGGTCACTGAACAAGCCATCAGATGTGTAGCAATTACGGCACAGTCTGGGTTCAATTCCCACCACTGTCTGTAAGAGTTTGTATGTTCTCTCTGTGAACATATGAGTTTCCTCTGGGTGCTCCAGTTTCCACCCACATTCCATGAAACATGAGTTAGACCATAAGGCCATAAGACATAGGAGCAGAAATAGGCCATTTGGTCCATTGAGTATGCTCTGCCATTCTATCAAGGCTGATTTATTATCCTCCTCAACCTCATTCTCCTACCTTCTCCCCCTAACCTTTGACGCCCTAGCTAATCCAAGACCTATCAACCTACACTTTAAATATACTCAATGACCTGTTCTCCGTAACTGTCTGTGGCAATGAATTTCACAGATTCACCACACTCTGGCAAAGAAATTTCTCCTCATCTCTGTTCTAAATGGAAGTTTCTCTACTCTGAGGTTGTGCCCTGTGGTCCAAGACTCCCCACGATAGGAAACTCCACTCTATATAGACCTTTCAATATTCGATAGGTTTCAATAAGATCCCTCCCCATTCTTCTAAGTTCAAGTAAGTACTGGTCCAGAGTTATCAGACGCTCCTCATACATTAACTCTTTCATTCCCAGAATTATTCTCGTGAACCTCCTCCTCTGGACCTTCTCCATTGCTAGCACATCCTGTTTTAGATAACGAGTCCAAAACTGCTCATGATACTTCAAGTGCCATCTACCCAAAGACTCAGCAGTGCATCCCTGCTTTTATATTCGAGTCCTTTCGAAATGAATCCTAACATTGCATTTCTCTTCCCTACCACTGACTCAGCCTCCAATATCACCTTTAAGGAATCTGCACAATGACTCCCAAGTCCTTTTGCATCTCTGATTTTTGAATTTTTTCCCCATTTAGAAAATAGTCTATGCCTTTCTTCCTTCCAACCGAGTGTATGACCATACACTTCCCGACACTATATTCCATCTGCCACATCCTTGCCTATTGTCCCAGTCTGCCTAAGTCCTTCGGCATCTCTCTGTTCTCTCAACACTACCTTCCCCTCCACCATCATCCGCAAACTTGGCCACAAAGCCATCAAATCCAGCATCCAAATCATTGACCAATAATGTGAAAAGAAGTGGTCCTAATACTGACCCCTGTGGAATATCAATAGTCACCAGCAGCCAGTCAGAATAGGCCCCCACTTTATAAACACAAGAAGGTCTGCAGATGCTGGAAATCCAAAGCAACACACTCAAAATGCAGGAGGAACTCAGCAGGCCAGGCAACATCTATGGAAATGAATAAACAGTCAATATTTCTAGCCCCTTTGTTTCCACTCTTTGCCTCCTGTCAATCAGTCAATCTCTGATCCATACTCTTATCTTTCCTGTAATAACATGGGCTCATGTTACACGTGCGGCACCATATCAAAGGCTTTCTGAAAATCCAAATGCACAACATCCACTGATTCTTCTTTGTTTATGTTGTCTATGATTTCTTCAAACAATTCCAACAGATTTATCAGGCAAGATTTCCCCTGAGGGAAACCATGCTGACTTTAGCCTACTTTATCACGTGCCTCCAAGTTCCCCTAAACATCATCCTTAACAATCGACTCCATCATCTTCCCAACAGCGAAGTTAGGCTTTCTTCAGCCTCCTTCCCTTTTTAAAGAGTGGAGAGACATTTGCAATTTTCCAGTCCTCCGGAACCATTCCAGAATCTAGTGATTCTTGAAAGATCATTTCTAATGCCTCCAGAATCTCTTCAGCTACAGTTTTCAGCACCCTGGGGTGTAGCCACCTACTCCAGGTGACTTATCTATCTTCAGACCTTTCAGCTTCCCAAACACCTTCTCCTTAGTAAAAGCAACAACACTCACTTCTGCCCCCAACACTCTGGAATTTCTGACGACGAGACTAGTGTCTTCCACAGTGAAGTTTGACACAAAGTACTTATTAAGTTCATCTGACATTTATTTGTCCCCATTATTACCTCTCCAGGATTAGTTTTCAGCAGTCTGATATCCACTCTCACTTCTCTTTGACTCTTTATACACAGTATCTGAAAAATCTTTTGGTATCCTCAATAATATGGTTGGCTAGATTACCTTCATATATCATCTTTTCTCTCCTTATGGCTTTTTTGTTGATTTTTAAAAGCCTGCAATTCTCTAACTTTCAACTAATGTTTGCTATATTATATTCCTTCTCTTTTGCTTTTTGACTTCCCTTGTCAGCCATAGTTGCCTCACCCTCCCTTTGCAATAAGGGGAGAAGGCAGGAGATTGGGGCTGAGAAAAAATTGGATCAGCCATGATGAAATAGCAGATCAGACTTGATGGGCCAAATGGCCTAATTCTGTTCCTATATCTTATGGCTTTATGGTCTTCTCATATCTATCCTATGTCTTCTGAGTTACCCATAGAAACTCCTGCTATTTCTATTCTGCCATCATCCCTGCTAGGGTCACCTTCTAATCCACTTTGGTCAGCTCCTCTCTCATACTTCTGTAATTCCCTTTACTCTACTGACACCTCTGACCTTACCTTCTCCCTCTTAAACTGCAGGGTGAATTCTATCATATTATGATCACTGCCTCCTAAGGGTTCCTTTATCTTAAACTCCCGAATCAAATCTGGTTCATTATACAATACCAATCCAGAATTGCCTTTCCCTACTGGCTCAACTACAAGTTCTCTAATGAGCTATCTCATAGACATTCTACAAATTCCCTTTCTTGGAATCCAACACCAATCTGAATCTACCTGCAAATTGAAATTCCCCCAAGGATATCGTATCATTGCGCTATTACATGCCTTTTCCATCTCCCATTGTAATTTGCATCCCACATCCTGGCTACTGTTTGGATATAACTCTCATCAGGCTCTTTTTACCCTTGCAGTTTCTTAACTCAACTTGATCCCATGTCACCTCATTCTAAGGATTTGACGTTTTTTTTACCAGCAGAGCCATCTGGCTCACTCTGCCGACCTGCCTGTCCTTTCGATACAAGGTGTATCCTCAGATGATAAGCGCCTAACTTTGATCTTCATTCAGCCACAACTCAGTGATGTCCACATGTCTTACCTGACAATCTTTTACTGCACTACAAGATCATCTACCTTATTTTGTATATGGAGTGCATTCAAATAGAACACCTTCATTCCCTTTTTTGATTTTGCCCCCTACTGTTACACTTGAACTCATCCCACTGACTGCAATTTTGCCCTATCATCTGTCTGCCCTTCCTCACAGTCTCACAACACAATGCATCGACTTGTATACCAAATGCCCCGTCCTCAGCCCTGTCACTCTGGTTCCCATCCCCCTGTTAAATAAACCCTCCCCAATAGCTCCAGCAAACCTACCCACGAGTACGTTGGTCGTGCTTGGGTTGAGGTATAATCCGTCCATTTGTACAGGGTTGTACAGGGTTAGTAAGTTGATCAGTCAGATGGGTGTAGGTGAGTGGTGTGGCCTCGTTGGGCTGCAAGGGCCTGTTACTTGTAAAATAATATCTGAATCATTCATTTTGAGTTTGAATGCCAGCACAGTATCGGGGAATCAAATCCAATTCATTATATAGATCTGGAATTACTGGATTGATATAAAATTAATTTGCCTATAGCAATTTCCTCTGTGGATATACCTACGCTGTGAAGAAGCTTCAGGCACATTTGTGTGTCTTTCTCTGAATACTTCCCTGTAGCTTCTCACAGAGATATTGACCTTGCCTGAAAACCTACACGCAGCAACCCGGGAACAGCTTCTTCCCTCGCTGTCAGATTTCTGAACACTACCTCATTATAATTCTTATTGCACTATCTATTTGTTTTATAATCCACACAAGTTTATGTACTGCACTGTCCTGCTGCCACTAAACATGAAATGTCACGACTTATGTCAGTGATAATAAACCAGCCATAGTCCATGGCAAACCATTATCCTGCAAAATCCTAACTACCTGTGCCCGGACCCTAGCCCTCCTTACACCCCCATTCATGTATCTATCCAAACCTTTCCCAAATGTTGCAATCAAACCCACACCTACCACTTCTGCAAACTGCTTGTTCTACACTCACACCCCCTCTGAGAGACCAAATTCCTTCTCAGGTGCCCCTTAAATATTTCACCTTTCACCCTTAACCCATGACCTCTGGTCGGCATCCCACCCAACCTCATGGAAAAAGCCTGCTTGCATTATCCTATCTATACCACTCATAATTTTGTATACCTCTATCAAATCCCCCCTCATTCTCCTACCCTCCAGGGAACAAAGTTTTTTTTGGGAGATGTTGAATAGGTTCGGACATAGATGGGATAGTTCAACATCAACTAGATGGGACAAAGGGCTTGCTTCTGTGCTGTAGAGCAGTTTGACTCTATAGTTAAGAGTAACGAGCCTGTGACATTCACAAACATTAAATAGGGATAGATCTGATAGTTAAAAGGGAAGGAAGTAGGTACTGTATCATATGACTGGACACCATCATGATACCAAGACTGGAGGTGTAATGGACCTCCATTTTTTCGATTGCAAGGAAGGCAATCAAAGCTTGCAATGGGATCTGGATCAGCTGGAAAACAGGCTGAAAAATGGCAGATGGAATTTCATAAAAACAAGAGTGAGGAGAAGCCAGGGTAAGATTTACACAGTGAACGGTAGGCACTGAGGTGTGTGGTAGAACTGAAGGATCTGGGAATCATCGTGTTGTGTCGTATGATGTGGGTGATCATGGGCTTCCATCTATCTTTAATCTGGGAAGTTCTAATCAGCTCTTCAAAACTTTAGCCCGACCATCATCAATGTCAACTGCAAGTCATTCTTCCATCAGTTTTTTCCCGCCACTGCAAGATGTTCGAGCTTCTCTTTCCCTGGTACATATCCCAGAAATTCCAGCTGCCGTTTCCTGATTGATGATAACAGCTCTCTTCATATTTCAGCTTTCACAGCACTTCCTCACTTGTTACTCTGCCCTTCAATAATATTTTCATCATTCCTCTCAAGAAACGCATTTCGGCAGCTCTGAGTCTTCCCTCAATTTCCTTTGATATTGTGCAAAATTCACTTCCGTCTGTTAGTGTGGAATGACCGTGGCACTGCAACACCCTGAGTTTTGTGCCCATAGAAATTGTGTTATCTTATCTTGCTCAAACATCCAAACGTACATTTAGCAATCAAAGGTTCAAAGGTTAAATATTCATTTTGTTAACAAAGTAAGTATGCAGAATATAACCTGGGGATTTTTCATTCCCCAATGGCTGTGAAATACAGAAAAACCATGGAAGTCATTAAAAGAAAAGACGTCAACCCACCACACCACATGAAAAAGAAAAAGAAACAAAAACTCCCAAGTCCAAAGCCCCACAAAAGCTCCCTCGCAGAAAAAACAACGGTTCGCACATCCAGAGAACAGTAACATCAAGCCCCCAAACCCCAAACCATCCTTCACAAAAAAAAACATATTGCTCACAAGGAAAAATGAACACTGACAATAACATTAAACCACCCAATCCCCTTTCCCACACACAAAAAAAACAACAAAACCATCAGACCCCAAATCCCAACCTCTCCTTGCACAAAATCTAACACATCACCCACACAAAAAACCATCAGACCGCAAATCCCAACCTCTCCTTGCACAAAATCTAACATCACCCACACACAAAACCATCAGACCACAAATCCGAACACCTCCTTGCACAAAATCATACATCACCCATACACAAAACCATCAGTCCCCAAATCACAACCCCTCCTTGCACAAAATCTAACACATCAGCCAAACACAAAAGCATCAGACCACAAACCCCAACCCCTCCTTGCACAAAGTCTAACAGGTCACCCACACACAAAACCATCAGAACCCAAATCCCAAAAACTCCTTGCACAAAATATAACATATCACCCGTACACAAATCCTCAGACCCAAAATCCCAACCTCTCTTTGCACAAAATCTAACATCACCCACACACAAAATGATTAGAACCAAAATCCCAACTCTTCCTTGCACAAAATCTAGCATCACCCACACACAAAACCATCCAAACCCAAATCCAAACACCTCCTTGCACAACATCTAACATTATCTCCCACACACAAAAATATCAGACCACAAATCCCAACCCCTGCTTGCACAAAATCGAACATCACCCACACACAAAACCATCCAAACCCAAATCCAAACACCTCCTTGCACAACATCTAACATTATCTCCCACACACAAAAATATCAGACCCCAAATCACAACCCCTCCTTGCACAAAATCTAACACATCAGCCAAACACAAAAGCATCAGACTACAAACCCCAACCCCTCCTTGCACAAAGTCTAACATGTCACCCACACACAAAACCATCAGAACCCAAATCCCAAAAACTCCTGGCACAAAATCTAACATCACCGACACACAAAACAACCCGAACCCAAATCCCAACCACTCCTTGCACAAAATTTAACATATCACCCACACTGAAAACCATCTGACCCCAAACCCCAAACCTGCCTTGCACAAAATCTAATAAATCACCCACACACAAAACCATCAGACCCCAAATCCCAACCCCTCCTTGCACAAAATCTAACACATCACCCAAACTCAAAAGCATCAGACCCCAAATCCCAACACCTCCTTGTCACAAAATGTAACATCACCCACACACAAAACCATCTGATCCCATATCCCAACCACTCCTTCCACAAAATCTAACATCACCCACAGACAATACCATCAGCCCCTAAGTCGCAAACCCTCCTTGTACAAAATCTAACATATCCCCAGACACAAACCCATCAGACGCCAAATCCCAAAACCTCCTTACAGAAAATCTAAAATCACCGACACATAAAACCACCCGACCACAAATGCCAACCACTCCTTGCACAAAATCTAATATACCAACCACACACAAAATCATCAGTTGCCCAATCCCAAACACTCCTTGCACAAAATATAACATCACCTCCACACAAAACCATCAGATCACAAATCCGAACCCCTCCTTGCACAAAATCTAACACATCACCCACACTCAAAACCAACAGACCCCAAATCCCAACACCTCCTTGCACAAAATCTAACATATCACCCACACTCAAAACCAACAGACCCCAAATCCCAAACACTCGTTGCACAAAATCTAACATCACCCACACAAAAAACCATCAGACCGCAAATCCCAACCTCTCCTTGCACAAAATCTAACACATCACCCACACAAAAAACCATCAGACCGCAAATCCCAACCTCTCCTTGCACAAAATCTAACACATCACCCACACAAAAAACCATCAGACCGCAAATCCCAACCTCTCCTTGCACAAAATCTAGCATCACCCACACACAAAACCATCAGACCACAAATCCGAACACCTCCTTGCACAAAATCATACATCACCCATACACAAAACCATCAGTCCCCAAATCACAACCCCTCCTTGCACAAAATCTAACACATCAGCCAAACACAAAAGCATCAGACCACAAACCCCAACCCCTCCTTGCACAAAGTCTAACAGGTCACCCACACACAAAACCATCAGAACCCAAATCCCAAAAACTCCTTGCACAAAATATAACATATCACCCGTACACAAATCCTCAGACCCAAAATCCCAACCTCTCTTTGCACAAAATCTAACATCACCCACACACAAAATGATTAGAACCAAAATCCCAACTCTTCCTTGCACAAAATCTAGCATCACCCACACACAAAACCATCCAAACCCAAATCCAAACACCTCCTTGCACAACATCTAACATTATCTCCCACACACAAAAATATCAGACCACAAATCCCAACCCCTGCTTGCACAAAATCGAACATCACCCACACACAAAACCATCCAAACCCAAATCCAAACACCTCCTTGCACAACATCTAACATTATCTCCCACACACAAAAATATCAGACCCCAAATCACAACCCCTCCTTGCACAAAATCTAACACATCAGCCAAACACAAAAGCATCAGACTACAAACCCCAACCCCTCCTTGCACAAAGTCTAACATGTCACCCACACACAAAACCATCAGAACCCAAATCCCAAAAACTCCTGGCACAAAATCTAACATCACCGACACACAAAACAACCCGAACCCAAATCCCAACCACTCCTTGCACAAAATCTAACATATCACCCACACTGAAAACCATCTGACCCCAAACCCCAAACCTGCCTTGCACAAAATCTAATAAATCACCCACACACAAAACCATCAGACCCCAAATCCCAACCCCTCCTTGCACAAAATCTAACACATCACCCAAACTCAAAAGCATCAGACCCCAAATCCCAACACCTCCTTGTCACAAAATGTAACATCACCCACACACAAAACCATCTGATCCCATATCCCAACCACTCCTTCCACAAAATCTAACATCACCCACAGACAATACCATCAGACCCTAAGTCGCAAACCCTCCTTGTACAAAATCTAACATATCCCCAGACACAAACCCATCAGACGCCAAATCCCAAAACCTCCTTACAGAAAATCTAAAATCACCGACACATAAAACCACCCGACCACAAATGCCAACCACTCCTTGCACAAAATCTAATATACCAACCACACACAAAATCATCAGTTGCCCAATCCCAAACACTCCTTGCACAAAATATAACATCACCTCCACACAAAACCATCAGATCACAAATCCGAACCACTCCTTGCACAAAATCTAACACATCACCCACACTCAAAACCAACAGACCCCAAATCCCAACACCTCCTTGCACAAAATCTAACATATCACCCACACTCAAAACCAACAGACCCCAAATCCCAAACACTCCTTGCACAAAATCTAACATCACCTCCACACAAAACCATCAGATCCCAAATCCGAACCCCTCCTTGCACAAAATCTAACACATCACCCACACACAAAACCATCAGAACCCAAATCCCAACCTCCCCTTGCACAAAATCTAACGTATCATCCACACATAAAACCATCAGACACCAAATCCCGAAACCTTCTTGCACAAAATCTAACATTATCACCCACACACAAGAACAACAAACCCCAAATCCCAAACAACCCTTGCACAAAATATAACATCACCCACACACAAAACCATCAGACCCCAAATCCCAAACCCTTCTGGAACAAAATCTAAAGTATCACCCACACACAAGAACATCAGACCCCAAATCCCAAACTCCTCTTGCACAAAATCTAACGTATCACTTACACACAAAACCATCAGACCCCAAATTCCAACCTCTCCTTGCACAAAATCTAATATCACCCACACACAAAACAATCCGAACCCAAATCCCAAGCACTCCTTGCACAAAATCTAATAAATCACCCACACACAAAACCTTAAGACCCCAAATCCAACCTGTCCTTGCACAAAGTTTCACATATCACCCTCACACAAAACCATCAGACCCCAAATCCCAACCCCTCCTTGCATGAAATCTGATGTATCAGCAACACACAAAACAATCAGACCCCAAACCCCAACGCCACCTTGCACGAAATCTAACGTATCACAGACACTCAAAACCATCAGACCACAAATCCCAACCCCTCCTTGCACAAAATCTAACACATCATCCACACACAAAACCATCAGACCCCAAATCCCAACACTTCCTTGACACAAAATCTAACATCACCCACAGACAATACCATCAGACTCTAAGTCCCAAACCCTCCTTGTACAAAATCTAAGATATCACCCACACACAAACCCATCAGATCCCAAATCCCAAACCCTTCTTACACAAAATCTAACGTATCACTTACACACAAAACCATCACACCCCAAATTCCAACCTCTCCTTGCACAAAATCTGACGTATCACCCACACACAAGAACAACAGACCCCAAATCCCAACCCCTCCTTGCACAAAATCTAACACATCACCCACACCCAAAAGCATCAGACCCCAAATCCCAAACCCTTCTTGCACAACATCTAACATAATCACCCACTCACAAAAATATCAGACCACAAATCCAAAACCCTCCTAGCACAAAATCTATTGTGGCACCAACACACAAACCATTAGACCCCAAATCCCAACCCCTCCTTGCACAAAATCTAACGTATCACCCACATACAAAACCATCAGACCCCAAATCACAACCACACCTTGCACAAAATCTAACACATCACAGACACACAAAACCATCAGACCCCAAATCTCAACCCCTCCTTACTCAAAATCAAACATCACCCACAGACAAAATCATCAGACCCCAAATCCCAACCCCTTCTTGCACAAAATCCAATGTACCACCCACACACAAATCCTCAGACACAAAATCCCAACCTCTCATTGCACAAAATCTAACATCACCCACACACAAAATGATCACACCTCAAATCCCAACACCACCTTGCACAAAATCCAGCACATCACCCAAACAGAAAATCATCAGACCCTAAATCGCAACTCCTCCTTGCACAAAATATAACACATCACCCACACACAAAAACATCAGACCCCAAATCCCAAACCGTCCCAGAACAACATCTAAAATTATCACCCACACATAAAAATATCAGACCACAAATCCCAACCCCTCCTTGCACAAAATCAAACATCACCCACACACAAAACCATCAGACCACAAACCCCAACCCCTCCTTGCACAACATCTAACACATCACCCAAACAAAACCATCAGACCACAAACCCCAACCCCTCCTTGCACAAAATCTAACATGTCACCCACACACAAAACCATCAAACCCCAAATCCCAACCTCTCCTTGCACAAAGTCTAAAACATCACCCACACACAAAAGCATCAGACCCCAAATCCCAAAAACTTCTTGCACAAAATCTAACAAATCACCCACACACAAAACAATCCGAACCCAAATCCCAACCAATCCTTGCACAACATCTAACATATCACCCACACTGAAAACCATCTGACCCCAAACCCCAAACCTGCCTTGCACAAAATCTAATAAATCACCCACACACAAAACCATCAGACCCCAAATCCCAACCCCTCCTTGCACAAAATCTAACACATCACCCACACTCAAAATCATCAGACCCCAAATCCCAACACCTCCTTGTCACAAAATGTAACATCACCCACACACAAAACCATCTGATCCCATATCCCAACCACTCCTTCCACAAAATCTAACATCACCCACAGACAATACCATCAGCCCCTAAGTGGCAAACCCGCCTTGTACAAAATCTAACATATCCCCAGACACAAACCCATCAGACGCCAAATCCCAAAACCTCCTTACAGAAAATCTAAAATCACCGACACATAAAACCACCCGACCACAAATGCCAACCACTCCTTGCACAAAATCTAACATATCAATTACACACAAAACCATCAGACCCCAAATTCCAACCTCTCCTTGCACAAAATCTAACATTATCACCCACACACAAGAACAACAGACCCCAAACCCCAACCACTCCTTGCACAAAATCTAACACATCACCGACACACAAATCCTCAGACCCAAAATCCCAACCTCTCTTTGCACAAAATCTAACATCACCCACACACAAAAACATCAGACCCCAAATCCCAACCTATCCCTTGTACAAAATCTAATATATATCCAACACACAAAAATATCAGACCCCAAATCCCAACCACTACTTGCACAAAATCGAACATCACCCACACACAAAACCATCCAAACCCGAATCCAAACACCTCCTTGCACAACATCTAACATTATCTCCCACACACAAAAATATCAGACCCCAAATACACAACCCCTCCTTGCACAAAATCTAACACATCAGCCAAACACAAAAGCATCAGACCACAAACCCCAACCCCTCCTTGCACAAAGTCTAACATATCACCCACACTGAAAACCATCTGACCCCAAACCCCAAACCTGCCTTGCACAAAAGCTAATAAATCACCCACACACAAAACCATCAGACCCCAAATCCCAACCCCTCCTTGCACAAAATCTAACACATCACCCACACTCAAAACCATCAGACCCCAAATCCCAACACCTCCTTGTCACAAAATGTAACATCACCCACACACAAAACCATCTGATCCCATATCCCAACCACTCCTTCCACAAAATCTAACATCACCTCCACACAAAACCATCAGATCCCAAATCCGAACCCCTCCTTGCACAAAATCTAACACCTCACCCACACAAAAAACCATCAGACCGCAAATCCCAACCTCTCCTTGCACAAAATCTAACGTATCATCCACACATAAAACCATCAGACACCAAATCCCTAAACCTTCTTGCACAAAATCTAACATTATCACCCACACTCAAAACCATCAGACCCCAAATCCCAAACAACCCTTGCACAAAATCTAACATCACCCACACACAAGAACATCAGACCCCAAATCCCAACCACTGCTTGCACAAAATCGAACATCACCCACACACAAAACCATCCAAACCCAAATCCAAACACCTCCTTGCACAACATCTAACATTATCTCCCACACACAAAAATATCAGACCCCAAATGCCAACCCCTCATTGCACAAAATCATACATCACCCATACACAAAACCATCAGTCCCCAAATCACAACCCCTCCTTGCACAAAATCTAACACATCACCCACACTCAAAACCATCAGACCCCAAATCCCAACCCCTCCTTGCACAAAATCTAACACATCACCCACACTCAAAACCATCAGACCCCAAATCCCAACACCTCCTTGTCACAAAATGTAACATCACCCACACACAAAACCATCTGATCCCATATCCCAACCACTCCTTCCACAAAATCTAACATCACCCACAGACAATACCATCAGACCCTAAGTCGCAAACACTCCTTGTACAAAATCTAACATATCCCCAGACTCAAACCCATCAGACGCCAAATCCCAAAACCTCCTTACAGAAAATCTAAAATCACCGACACATAAAACCACCCGACCACAAATGCCAACCACTCCTTGCACAAAATCTAATATATCAACCACACACAAAATCATCAGTTCCCCAATCCCAAACAGTCCTTGTACAAAATATAACATCACCTCCACACAAAACCATCAGATCACAAATCCGAACCCCTCCTTGCACAAAATCTAACACATCACCCACACTCAAAACCAACAGACCCCAAATCCCAACACCTCCTTGCACAAAATCTAACGTATCACCCACACACAAAAACATCAGACCCAAATCTCAATCCCTCCTTGCACAAAATCTAACGTATCATCCACACACAAAACGATCAGACCCCAAATCCCAAACCCTCCTTGAACAAATTCTATCATCACCTACACACAAAACCATCAGACCCCAAATCCCAACCCCTCCTTGCACATAATCTATCATCACTCACACACAAAACCATTAGACCTCACATCCCAAATCCTTCTTGAACAAAATCTAACATCACCCACAGACAAAACCATCATACCCCAAATCCCAACTCGTCCTAGAACAGCATGTAACAATATCACCGACAAACAAAAAAATCAGACCCCAAATCCCAACCTCTCTTTGCACAAAATCTAACATCACCCACACACAAAATGATTAGAACCAAAATCCCAACTCTTCCTTGCACAAAATCTAGCATCACCCACACACAAAACCATCCAAACCCAAATCCAAACACCTCCTTGCACAACATCTAACATTATCTCCCACACACAAAAATATCAGACCCCAAATCCCAACCCTTCATTGCACAAAATCATACATCACCCACACACAAAACCATCAGTCCCCAAATCACAACCCCTCCTTGCACAAAATCTAACACATCACCCACACTCAAAACCATCAGACCCCAAATCCCAACACCTCCTTGTCACAAAATCTAACATCACCCACACACAAAACCATCTGATCCCATATCCCAACCACTCCTTCCACAAAATCTAACATCACCCACAGACAATACCATCAGCCCCTAAGTCGCAAACCCTCCTTGTACAAAATCTAACATATCCCCAGACACAAACCCATCAGACCCCAAATCCCAACCTCTCCTTGCACAAAGTCTAAAACATCACCCACACACAAAAGCATCAGACCCCAAATCCCAAAAACTTCTTGCACAAAATCTAACAAATCACCCACACACAAAACAATCCGAACCCAAATCCCAACCAATCCTTGCACAAAATCTAACATATCACCCACACTGAAAACCATCTGACCCCAAACCCCAAACCTGCCTTGCACAAAATCTAATAAATCACCCACACACAAAACCATCAGACCCCAAATCCCAACCCCTCCTTGCACAAAATCTAACACATCACCCACACTCAAAACCATCAGACCCCAAATCCCAACACCTCCTTGTCACAAAATGTAACATCACCCACACACAAAACCATCTGATCCCATATCCCAACCACTCCTTCCACAAAATCTAACATCACCCACAGACAATACCATCAGCCCCTAAGTTGCAAACCCTCCTTGTACAAAATCTAACATATCCCCAGACACAAACCCATCAGACGCCAAATCCCAAAACCTCCTTACAGAAAATCTAAAATCACCGACACATGAAACCACCCGACCACAAATGCCAACCACTCCTTGCACAAAATCTAATATATCAACCACACACAAAATCATCAGTTCCCCAATCCCAAACAGTCCTTGTACAAAATATAACATCACCTCCACACAAAACCATCAGATCACAAATCCGAACCCCTCCTTGCACAAAATCTAACACATCACCCACACTCAAAACCAACAGACCCCAAATCCCAACACCTCCTTGCACAAAATCTAACGTATCACCCACACACAAAAACATCAGACCGAAATCTCAATCCCTCCTTGCACAAAATCTAACGTATCATCCACACACAAAACGATCAGACCCCAAATCCCAAACCCTCCTTGAACAAATTCTATCATCACCTACACACAAAACCATCAGACCCCAAATCCCAACCCCTCCTTGCACATAATCTATCATCACTCACACACAAAACCATTAGACCTCACATCCCAAATCCTTCTTGAACAAAATCTAACATCACCCACAGACAAAACCATCATACCCCAAATCCCAACTCGTCCTAGAACAGCATGTAACAATATCACCGACAAACAAAAAAATCAGACCCCAAATCCCAACCTCTCTTTGCACAAAATCTAACATCACCCACACACAAAATGATTAGAACCAAAATCCCAACTCTTCCTTGCACAAAATCTAGCATCACCCACACACAAAACCATCAGACCCCAAATCCCAACCCCTCCTTGCACAAAATCTAACATCACCCACAGACCATACCATCAGACATCAAATCCCAACACCTCCTTGCACAAAATCTAACGTATCACCCACACACAAAAACATCAGACCCAAATCTCAATCCCTCCTTGCACAAAATCTAACATCATCCACACACAAAACGATCAGACCCCAAATCCCAACTCGTCCTAGAACAGCATGTAACAATATCACCGACACACAAAAAAATCAGACCCCAAATCCCAACCTCTCTTTGCACAAAATCTAACATCACCCACACACAAAATGATTAGAACCAAAATCCCAACTCTTCCTTGCACAAAATCTAGCATCACCCACACACAAAACCATCCAAACCCAAATCCAAACACCTCCTTGCACAACATCTAACATTATCTCCCACATACAAAAATATCAGACCCCAAATCCCAACCCTTCATTGCACAAAATCATACATCACCCATACACAAAACCATCAGTCCCCAAATCACAACCCCTCCTTGCACAAAATCTAACACATCACCCACACTCAAAACCATCAGACCCCAAATCCCAACACCTCCTTGTCACAAAATCTAACATCACCCACAGACAATACCATCAGCCCCTAAGTCGCAAACCCTCCTTGTACAAAATCTAACATATCCCCAGACACAAACCCATCAGACCCCAAATCCCAACCTCTCCTTGCACAAAGTCTAAAACATCACCCACACACAAAAGCATCAGACCCCAAATCCCAAAAACTTCTTGCACAAAATCTAACAAATCACCCACACACAAAACAATCCGAACCCAAATCCCAACCAATCCTTGCACAAAATCTAACATATCACCCACACTGAAAACCATCTGACCCCAAACCCCAAACCTGCCTTGCACAAAATCTAATAAATCACCCACACACAAAACCATCAGACCCCAAATCCCAACCCCTCCTTGCACAAAATCTAACACATCACCCACACTCAAAACCATCAGACCCCAAATCCCAACACCTCCTTGTCACAAAATGTAACATCACCCACACACAAAACCATCTGATCCCATATCCCAACCACTCCTTCCACAAAATCTAACATCACCCACAGACAATACCATCAGCCCCTAAGTTGCAAACCCTCCTTGTACAAAATCTAACATATCCCCAGACACAAACCCATCAGACGCCAAATCCCAAAACCTCCTTACAGAAAATCTAAAATCACCGACACATAAAACCACCCGACCACAAATGCCAACCACTCCTTGCACAAAATCTAATATATCAACCACACACAAAATCATCAGTTGCCCAATCCCAAACACTCCTTGCACAAAATCTAACATCACCTCCACACAAAACCATCAGATCCCAAATCCGAACCCCTCCTTGCACAAAATCTAACACATCACCCACACAAATAACCATCAGACCGCAAATCCCAACCTCTCCTTGCACAAAATCTAACGTATCATCCACACATAAAACCATCAGACACCAAATCCCGAAACCTTCTTGCACAAAATCTAACATTATCACCCACACTCAAAACCATCAGACCCCAAATCCCAAACAACCCTTGCACAAAATCTAACATCACCCACACACAAGAACATCAGACCCCAAATCCCAAACCCCTCTTGCACAAAATCTAACATATCACTTACACACAAAACCATCAGACCCCAAATTCCAACCCCTCCTTGCACATAATCTATCATCACTCACACACAAAACCATTAGACCTCACATCCCAAATCCTTCTTGAACAAAATCTAACATCACCCACAGACAAAACCATCATACACCAAATCCCAACTCGTCCTAGAACAGCATGTAACAATATCACCGACACACAAAAAAACCAGACCCCAAATCCGAACATCTCCTTGCACAAAATCTAAAAATCACGCACACACAAAACCATCAGACCCCAAATCCCAACCTGTCCTAGAACAACAACTAACATTATCACCGACACACAAAAATATCAGACCACAAATTCCAACCTATCCTTGCACAAAATCAAACATCACCCCCACACAAAAGCATCAGACCACAAATCCGAACCCCTCCTTGTACAAAATCTAACATAACACCCAGACACAAACCCATCAGATGCCAAATCCCAAAACCACCTTACAGAAAATCTAACATCACCGACACACATAACCACCTGACCCCAAATCACAAACACTCCTTGCACAAAATCTAACATCACCTCCACACAAAACCATCAGATCCCAAATCCGAACCCCTCCTTGCACAAAATCTAACACCTCACCCACACAAAAAACCATCAGACCGCAAATCCCAACCTCTCCTTGCACAAAATCTAACGTATCATCCACACATAAAACCATCAGACACCAAATCCCTAAACCTCCTTGCACAAAATCTAACATTATCACCCACACTCAAAACCATCAGACCCCAAATCCCAAACAACCCTTGCACAAAATCTAACATCACCCACACACAAGAACATCAGACCCCAAATCCCAACCACTGCTTGCACAAAATCGAACATCACCCACACACAAAACCATCCAAACCCAAATCCAAACACCTCCTTGCACAACATCTAACATTATCTCCCACACACAAAAATATCAGACCCCAAATGCCAACCCCTCATTGCACAAAATCATACATCACCCATACACAAAACCATCAGTCCCCAAATCACAACCCCTCCTTGCACAAAATCTAACACATCACCCACACTCAAAACCATCAGACCCCAAATCCCAACCCCTCCTTGCACAAAATCTAACACATCACCCACACTCAAAACCATCAGACCCCAAATCCCAACACCTCCTTGTCACAAAATGTAACATCACCCACACACAAAACCATCTGATCCCATATCCCAACCACTCCTTCCACAAAATCTAACATCACCCACAGACAATACCATCAGACCCTAAGTCGCAAACACTCCTTGTACAAAATCTAACATATCCCCAGACTCAAACCCATCAGACGCCAAATCCCAAAACCTCCTTACAGAAAATCTAAAATCACCGACACATAAAACCACCCGACCACAAATGCCAACCACTCCTTGCACAAAATCTAATATATCAACCACACACAAAATCATCAGTTCCCCAATCCCAAACAGTCCTTGTACAAAATATAACATCACCTCCACACAAAACCATCAGATCACAAATCCGAACCCCTCCTTGCACAAAATCTAACACATCACCCACACTCAAAACCAACAGACCCCAAATCCCAACACCTCCTTGCACAAAATCTAACGTATCACCCACACACAAAAACATCAGACCCAAATCTCAATCCCTCCTTGCACAAAATCTAACGTATCATCCACACACAAAACGATCAGACCCCAAATCCCAAACCCTCCTTGAACAAATTCTATCATCACCTACACACAAAACCATCAGACCCCAAATCCCAACCCCTCCTTGCACATAATCTATCATCACTCACACACAAAACCATTAGACCTCACATCCCAAATCCTTCTTGAACAAAATCTAACATCACCCACAGACAAAACCATCATACCCCAAATCCCAACTCGTCCTAGAACAGCATGTAACAATATCACCGACACACAAAAAAATCAGACCCCAAATCCCAACCTCTCTTTGCACAAAATCTAACATCACCCACACACAAAATGATTAGAACCAAAATCCCAACTCTTCCTTGCACAAAATCTAGCATCACCCACACACAAAACCATCAGACCCCAAATCCCAACCCCTCCTTGCACAAAATCTAACATCACCCACAGACCATACCATCAGACATCAAATCCCAACCCCTCCTTGCACAAAATCTAACACATCACCCACACTCAAAACCAACAGACCCCAAATCCCAACACCTCCTTGCACAAAATCTATCATCACTCACACACAAAACCATTAGACCTCACATCCCAAATCCTTCTTGAACAAAATCTAACATCACCCACAGACAAAACCATCATACCCCAAATCCCAACTCGTCCTAGAACAGCATGTAACAATATCACCGACACACAAAAAAACCAGACCCCAAATCCGAACATCTCCTTGCACAAAATCTAAAAATCACGCACACACAAAACCATCAGACCCCAAATCCCAACCTGTCCTAGAACAACAACTAACATTATCACCGACACACAAAAATATCAGACCACAAATTCCAACCTATCCTTGCACAAAATCAAACATCACCCCCACACAAAAGCATCAGACCACAAATCCGAACCCCTCCTTGTACAAAATCTAACATAACACCCAGACACAAACCCATCAGATGCCAAATCCCAAAACCACCTTACAGAAAATCTAACATCACCGACACACATAACCACCTGACCCCAAATCACAAACACTCCTTGCACAAAATCTAACATCACCTCCACACAAAACCATCAGATCCCAAATCCGAACCCCTCCTTGCACAAAATCTAACACCTCACCCACACAAAAAACCATCAGACCGCAAATCCCAACCTCTCCTTGCACAAAATCTAACGTATCATCCACACATAAAACCATCAGACACCAAATCCCTAAACCTTCTTGCACAAAATCTAACATTATCACCCACACTCAAAACCATCAGACCCCAAATCCCAAACAACCCTTGCACAAAATCTAACATCACCCACACACAAGAACATCAGACCCCAAATCCCAACCACTGCTTGCACAAAATCGAACATCACCCACACACAAAACCATCCAAACCCAAATCCAAACACCTCCTTGCACAACATCTAACATTATCTCCCACACACAAAAATATCAGACCCCAAATGCCAACCCCTCATTGCACAAAATCATACATCACCCATACACAAAACCATCAGTCCCCAAATCACAACCCCTCCTTGCACAAAATCTAACACATCACCCACACTCAAAACCATCAGACCCCAAATCCCAACCCCTCCTTGCACAAAATCTAACACATCACCCACACTCAAAACCATCAGACCCCAAATCCCAACACCTCCTTGTCACAAAATGTAACATCACCCACACACAAAACCATCTGATCCCATATCCCAACCACTCCTTCCACAAAATCTAACATCACCCACAGACAATACCATCAGACCCTAAGTCGCAAACACTCCTTGTACAAAATCTAACATATCCCCAGACTCAAACCCATCAGACGCCAAATCCCAAAACCTCCTTACAGAAAATCTAAAATCACCGACACATAAAACCACCCGACCACAAATGCCAACCACTCCTTGCACAAAATCTAATATATCAACCACACACAAAATCATCAGTTCCCCAATCCCAAACAGTCCTTGTACAAAATATAACATCACCTCCACACAAAACCATCAGATCACAAATCCGAACCCCTCCTTGCACAAAATCTAACACATCACCCACACTCAAAACCAACAGACCCCAAATCCCAACACCTCCTTGCACAAAATCTAACGTATCACCCACACACAAAAACATCAGACCCAAATCTCAATCCCTCCTTGCACAAAATCTAACGTATCATCCACACACAAAACGATCAGACCCCAAATCCCAAACCCTCCTTGAACAAATTCTATCATCACCTACACACAAAACCATCAGACCCCAAATCCCAACCCCTCCTTGCACATAATCTATCATCACTCACACACAAAACCATTAGACCTCACATCCCAAATCCTTCTTGAACAAAATCTAACATCACCCACAGACAAAACCATCATACCCCAAATCCCAACTCGTCCTAGAACAGCATGTAACAATATCACCGACACACAAAAAAATCAGACCCCAAATCCCAACCTCTCTTTGCACAAAATCTAACATCACCCACACACAAAATGATTAGAACCAAAATCCCAACTCTTCCTTGCACAAAATCTAGCATCACCCACACACAAAACCATCCAAACCCAAATCCAAACACCTCCTTGCACAACATCTAACATTATCTCCCACACACAAAAATATCAGACCCCAAATCCCAACCCTTCATTGCACAAAATCATACATCACCCATACACAAAACCATCAGTCCCCAAATCACAACCCCTCCTTGCACAAAATCTAACACATCACCCACACTCAAAACCATCAGACCCCAAATCCCAACACCTCCTTGTCACAAAATCTAACATCACCCACACACAAAACCATCTGATCCCATATCCCAACCACTCCTTCCACAAAATCTAACATCACCCACAGACAATACCATCAGCCCCTAAGTCGCAAACCCTCCTTGTACAAAATCTAACATATCCCCAGACACAAACCCATCAGACCCCAAATCCCAACCTCTCCTTGCACAAAGTCTAAAACATCACCCACACACAAAAGCATCAGACCCCAGATCCCAAAAACTTCTTGCACAAAATCTAACAAATCACCCACACACAAAACAATCCGAACCCAAATCCCAACCAATCCTTGCACAAAATCTAACATATCACCCACACTGAAAACCATCTGACCCCAAACCCCAAACCTGCCTTGCACAAAATCTAATAAATCACCCACACACAAAACCATCAGACCCCAAATCCCAACCCCTCCTTGCACAAAATCTAACACATCACCCACACTCAAAACCATCAGACCCCAAATCCCAACACCTCCTTGTCACAAAATGTAACATCACCCACACACAAAACCATCTGATCCCATATCCCAACCACTCCTTCCACAAAATCTAACATCACCCACAGACAATACCATCAGCCCCTAAGTTGCAAACCCTCCTTGTACAAAATCTAACATATCCCCAGACACAAACCCATCAGACGCCAAATCCCAAAACCTCCTTACAGAAAATCTAAAATCACCGACACATAAAACCACCCGACCACAAATGCCAACCACTCCTTGCACAAAATCTAATATATCAACCACACACAAAATCATCAGTTGCCCAATCCCAAACACTCCTTGCACAAAATCTAACATCACCTCCACACAAAACCATCAGATCCCAAATCCGAACCCCTCCTTGCACAAAATCTAACACATCACCCACACAAATAACCATCAGACCGCAAATCCCAACCTCTCCTTGCACAAAATCTAACGTATCATCCACACATAAAACCATCAGACACCAAATCCCGAAACCTTCTTGCACAAAATCTAACATTATCACCCACACTCAAAACCATCAGACCCCAAATCCCAAACAACCCTTGCACAAAATCTAACATCACCCACACACAAGAACATCAGACCCCAAATCCCAAACCCCTCTTGCACAAAATCTAACATATCACTTACACACAAAACCATCAGACCCCAAATTCCAACCCCTCCTTGCACATAATCTATCATCACTCACACACAAAACCATTAGACCTCACATCCCAAATCCTTCTTGAACAAAATCTAACATCACCCACAGACAAAACCATCATACCCCAAATCCCAACTCGTCCTAGAACAGCATGTAACAATATCACCGACACACAAAAAAACCAGACCCCAAATCCGAACATCTCCTTGCACAAAATCTAAAAATCACGCACACACAAAACCATCAGACCCCAAATCCCAACCTGTCCTAGAACAACAACTAACATTATCACCGACACACAAAAATATCAGACCACAAATTCCAACCTATCCTTGCACAAAATCAAACATCACCCCCACACAAAAGCATCAGACCACAAATCCGAACCCCTCCTTGTACAAAATCTAACACATCACCCACTCACAAAACCATCAGACCCCATATCCCAAACCCTCCTTGTACAAAATCTAACATAACACCCAGACACAAACCCATCAGACACCAAATCCCAAAACCACCTTACAGAAAATCTAACATCACCGACACACAAAACCATCTGATCCCATATCCCAACCACTCCTTCCACAAAATCTAACATCACCCACAGACAATACCATCAGTTGCCCAATCCCAAACACTCCTTGCACAAAATCTAACATCACCTCCACACAAAACCATCAGATCCCAAATCCGAACCCCTCCTTGCACAAAATCTAACACATCACCCACACAAAAAACCATCAGACCGCAAATCCCAACCTCTCCTTGCACAAAATCTAACGTATCATCCACACATAAAACCATCAGACACCAAATCCCGAAACCTTCTTGCACAAAATCTAACATTATCACCCACACTCAAAACCATCAGACCCCAAATCCCAAACAACCCTTGCACAAAATCTAACATCACCCACACACAAGAACATCAGACCCCAAATCCCAAATCCCTCTTGCACAAAATCTAACATATCACTTACACACAAAACCATCAGACCCCAAATTCCAACCCCTCCTTGCACATAATCTATCATCACTCACACACAAAACCATTAGACCTCACATCCCAAATCCTTCTTGAACAAAATCTAACATCACCCACAGACAAAACCATCATAACCCAAATCCCAACTCGTCCTAGAACAGCATGTAACAATATCACCGACACACAAAAAAACCAGACCCCAAATCCGAACATCTCCTTGCACAAAATCTAAAAATCACGCACACACAAAACCATCAGACCCCAAATCCCAACCTGTCCTAGAATAACAACTAACATTATCACCGACACACAAAAATATCAGACCTCAAATCCCAACCTATCCTTGCACAAAATCAAACATCACCCCCACACAAAAGCATCAGACCACAAATCCCAACCCCTCCTTGCACAAAATCTAACATCACCAACAGACAATACCATCAGACCCTAAGTCCCCAACCCTCCTTGTACAACATCAAACATAACACCCAGACACAAACCCATCAGACGCCAAATCCCAAAACCTCCTTACAGAAAATCTAACACCGACACACAAAACCATCCGACCACAAATCCGAACCCCACCTTGCACAAAATCTAACAGATCACCCACACTCAAAACCAACAGACCCCAAATCCCAACACTTCCTTGCATAAAATCTAACACATCACCCACACTCAAAACCATCAGACCCCAAATCCCAACCCCTCCTTGCACAAAATCTAACATCACCAACAGACAATACCATCAAACCCTAAGTCCCAAACCCTCCTTGTACAACATCAAACATAACACCCAGACACAAACCCATCAGACGCCAAATCCCAAAACCTCCTTACAGAAAATCTAACACCGACACACAAAACCATCTGACCACAAATCCGAACCCCTCCTTGCACAAAATCTAACAGATCACCCACACTCAAAACCAACAGACCCCAAATCCCAACACTTCCTTGCACAAAATCTAACGTATCACCCACACACAAAACCATCAGACCCCAAATCCCAAACCCTCCTTGATCAAATTCTATCATCTCCCACACACAAGAACATCAGACCCCAAATCCCAAACCCCTCTTGCACAAAATCTAACATATCACTTACACACAAAACCATCAGACCCCAAATTCCAACCCCTCCTTGCACATAATCTATCATCACCCACACACAAAACCATCAGACCCCAAATCCCAAACCCTCCTTGATCAAATTCTATCATCTCCCACACACAAAACAATCAGACCACAAACCCCAACGCCACCTTACACGAAATCTAACGTATCACCGACACACAAAACCATCAGACCCCAAATCCCAACTCCTCCTTACATGAAATCTAACGTATCACCGACACACAAAACCATCTGATCCCATATCCCAACCACTCCTTCCACAAAATCTAACATCACCCACAGACAATACCATCAGCCCCTAAGTCGCAAACCCTCCTTGTACAAAATCTAACATATCCCCAGACACAAACCCATCAGACGCCAAATCCCAAAACCTCCTTACAGAAAATCTAAAATCACCGACACATAAAACCACCCGACCACAAATGCCAACCACTCCTTGCACAAAATCTAATATATCAACCACACACAAAATCATCAGTTGCCCAATCCCAAACACTCCTTGCACAAAATCTAACATCACCTCCACACAAAACCATCAGATCCCAAATCCGAACCCCTCCTTGCACAAAATCTAACACATCACCCACACAATTAACCATCAGACCGCAAATCCCAACCTCTCCTTGCACAAAATCTAACGTATCATCCACACATAAACCCATCAGACACCAAATCCCGAAACCTTCTTGCACAAAATCTAACATTATCACCCACACTCAAAACCATCAGACCCCAAATCCCAAACAACCCTTGCACAAAATCTAACATCACCCACACACAAGAACATCAGACCCCAAATCCCAAACCCCTCTTGCACAAAATCTAACATATCACTTACACACAAAACCATCAGACCCCAAATTCCAACCCCTCCTTGCACATAATCTATCATCACTCACACACAAAACCATTAGACCTCACATCCCAAATCCTTCTTGAACAAAATCTAACATCACCCACAGACAAAACCATCATACCCCAAATCCCAAACCCTCCTTGATCAAATTCTATCATCTCCCACACACAAAACAATCAGACCACAAACCCCAACACCACCTTGCACGAAATCTAACATATCACCGACACACAAAACCATCAGACCCCAAATCCCAACTCCTCCTTACATGAAATCTAACGTATCACCGACACACAAAACCATCTGATCCCATATCCCAACCACTCCTTCCACAAAATCTAACATCACCCACAGACAATACCATCAGCCCCTAAGTCGCAAACCCTCCTTGTACAAAATCTAACATATCCCCAGACACAAACCCATCAGACGCCAAATCCCAAAACCTCCTTACAGAAAATCTAAAATCACCGACACATAAAACCACCCGACCACAAATGCCAACCACTCCTTGCACAAAATCTAATATATCAACCACACACAAAATCATCAGTTGCCCAATCCCAAACACTCCTTGCACAAAATCTAACATCACCTCCACACAAAACCATCAGATCCCAAATCCGAACCCCTCCTTGCACAAAATCTAACACATCACCCACACAAATAACCATCAGACCGCAAATCCCAACCTCTCCTTGCACAAAATCTAACGTATCATCCACACATAAAACCATCAGACACCAAATCCCGAAACCTTCTTGCACAAAATCTAACATTATCACCCA
The DNA here is from genome assembly GCF_030144855.1 of Hypanus sabinus. Classification (NCBI taxonomy): domain Eukaryota; kingdom Metazoa; phylum Chordata; class Chondrichthyes; order Myliobatiformes; family Dasyatidae; genus Hypanus; species Hypanus sabinus. The sequence continues at coordinate 3,303,278 of NC_082706.1, forward strand.
CACTCAAAACCATCAGACCCCAAATCCCAAACAACCCTTGCACAAAATCTAACATCACCCACACACAAGAACATCAGACCCCAAATCCCAAATCCCTCTTGCACAAAATCTAACATATCACTTACACACAAAACCATCAGACCCCAAATTCCAACCCCTCCTTGCACATAATCTATCATCACTCACACACAAAACCATTAGACCTCACATCCCAAATCCTTCTTGAACAAAATCTAACATCACCCACAGACAAAACCATCATAACCCAAATCCCAACTCGTCCTAGAACAGCATGTAACAATATCACCGACACACAAAAAAACCAGACCCCAAATCCGAACATCTCCTTGCACAAAATCTAAAAATCACGCACACACAAAACCATCAGACCCCAAATCCCAACCTGTCCTAGAACAACAACTAACATTATCACCGACACACAAAAATATCAGACCTCAAATCCCAACCTATCCTTGCACAAAATCAAACATCACCCCCACACAAAAGCATCAGACCACAAATCCCAACCCCTCCTTGCACAAAATCTAACATCACCAACAGACAATACCATCAGACCCTAAGTCCCAAACCCTCCTTGTACAACATCAAACATAACACCCAGACACAAACCCATCAGACGCCAAATCCCAAAACCTCCTTACAGAAAATCTAACACCGACACACAAAACCATCCGACCACAAATCCGAACCCCACCTTGCACAAAATCTAACAGATCACCCACACTCAAAACCAACAGACCCCAAATCCCAACACTTCCTTGCATAAAATCTAACACATCACCCACACTCAAAACCATCAGACCCCAAATCCCAACCCCTCCTTGCACAAAATCTAACATCACCAACAGACAATACCATCAAACCCTAAGTCCCAAACCCTCCTTGTACAACATCAAACATAACACCCAGACACAAACCCATCAGACGCCAAATCCCAAAACCTCCTTACAGAAAATCTAACACCGACACACAAAACCATCTGACCACAAATCCGAACCCCTCCTTGCACAAAATCTAACAGATCACCCACACTCAAAACCAACAGACCCCAAATCCCAACACTTCCTTGCACAAAATCTAACGTATCACCCACACACAAAACCATCAGACCCCAAATCCCAAACCCTCCTTGATCAAATTCTATCATCTCCCACACACAAGAACATCAGACCCCAAATCCCAAACCCCTCTTGCACAAAATCTAACATATCACTTACACACAAAACCATCAGACCCCAAATTCCAACCCCTCCTTGCACATAATCTATCATCACTCACACACAAAACCAATAGACCTCACATCCCAAATCCTTCTTGAACAAAATCTAACATCACCCACAGACAAAACCATCATACCCCAAATCCCAACTCGTCCTAGAACAGCATGTAACAATATCACCGACACACAAAAAAACCAGACCCCAAATCCGAACATCTCCTTGCACAAAATCTAAAAATCACGCACACACAAAACCATCAGACCCCAAATCACAACCTGTCCTAGAACAACAACTAACATTATCACCGACACACAAAAATATCAGACCACAAATTCCAACCTATCCTTGCACAAAATCAAACATCACCCCCACACAAAAGCATCAGACCACAAATCCGAACCCCTCCTTGTACAAAATCTAACACATCACCCACTCACAAAACCATCAGACCCCATATCCCAAACCCTCCTTGTACAAAATCTAACATAACACCCAGACACAAACCCATCAGACGCCAAATCCCAAAACCACCTTACAGAAAATCTAACATCACCGACACACATAACCACCTGACACCAAATCACAAACACTCCTTGCACAAAATCTAACATCACCTCCACACAAAACCATCAGATCCCAAATCCGAACCCCTCCTTGCACAAAATCTAACACATCACCCACACAAAAAACCATCAGACCGCAAATCCCAACCTCTCATTGCACAAAATCTAACGTATCATCCACACATAAAACCATCAGACACCAAATCCCGAAACCTTCTTGCACAAAATCTAACATTATCACCCACACTCAAAACCATCAGACCCCAAATCCCAAACAACCCTTGCACAAAATCTAACATCACCCACACACAAGAACATCAGACCCCAAATCCCAAACCCCTCTTGCACAAAATCTAACATATCACTTACACACAAAACCATCAGACCCCAAATTCCAACCCCTCCTTGCACATAATCTATCATCACTCACACACAAAACCATTAGACCTCACATCCCAAATCCTTCTTGAACAAAATCTAACATCACCCACAGACAAAACCATCATACCCCAAATCCCAACTCGTCCTAGAACAGCATGTAACAATATCACCGACACACAAAAAAACCAGACCCCAAATCCGAACATCTGCTTGCACAAAATCTAAAAATCACCCACACACAAAACCATCAGACCCCAAATCCCAAACCCTCCTTGATCAAATTCTATCATCTCCCACACACAAGAACATCAGACCCCAAATCCCAAACCCCTCTTGCACAAAATCTAACATATCACTTACACACAAAACCATCAGACCCCAAATTCCAACCCCTCCTTGCACATAATCTATCATCACCCACACACAAAACCATCAGACCCCAAATCCCAAACCCTCCTTGATCAAATTCTATCATCTCCCACACACAAAACAATCAGACCACAAACCCCAACGCCACCTTACACGAAATCTAACGTATCACCGACACACAAAACCATCAGACCCCAAATCCCAACTCCTCCTTACATGAAATCTAACGTATCACCGACACACAAAACCATCTGATCCCATATCCCAACCACTCCTTCCACAAAATCTAACATCACCCACAGACAATACCATCAGCCCCTAAGTCGCAAACCCTCCTTGTACAAAATCTAACATATCCCCAGACACAAACCCATCAGACGCCAAATCCCAAAACCTCCTTACAGAAAATCTAAAATCACCGACACATAAAACCACCCGACCACAAATGCCAACCACTCCTTGCACAAAATCTAATATATCAACCACACACAAAATCATCAGTTGCCCAATCCCAAACACTCCTTGCACAAAATCTAACATCACCTCCACACAAAACCATCAGATCCCAAATCCGAACCCCTCCTTGCACAAAATCTAACACATCACCCACACAATTAACCATCAGACCGCAAATCCCAACCTCTCCTTGCACAAAATCTAACGTATCATCCACACATAAACCCATCAGACACCAAATCCCGAAACCTTCTTGCACAAAATCTAACATTATCACCCACACTCAAAACCATCAGACCCCAAATCCCAAATAACCCTTGCACAAAATCTAACATCACCCACACACAAGAACATCAGACCCCAAATCCCAAACCCCTCTTGCACAAAATCTAACATATCACTTACACACAAAACCATCAGACCCCAAATTCCAACCCCTCCTTGCACATAATCTATCATCACTCACACACAAAACCATTAGACCTCACATCCCAAATCCTTCTTGAACAAAATCTAACATCACCCACAGACAAAACCATCATACCCCAAATCCCAAACCCTCCTTGATCAAATTCTATCATCTCCCACACACAAAACAATCAGACCACAAACCCCAACACCACCTTGCACGAAATCTAACATATCACCGACACACAAAACCATCAGACCCCAAATCCCAACTCCTCCTTACATGAAATCTAACGTATCACCGACACACAAAACCATCTGATCCCATATCCCAACCACTCCTTCCACAAAATCTAACATCACCCACAGACAATACCATCAGCCCCTAAGTCGCAAACCCTCCTTGTACAAAATCTAACATATCCCCAGACACAAACCCATCAGACGCCAAATCCCAAAACCTCCTTACAGAAAATCTAAAATCACCGACACATAAAACCACCCGACCACAAATGCCAACCACTCCTTGCACAAAATCTAATATATCAACCACACACAAAATCATCAGTTGCCCAATCCCAAACACTCCTTGCACAAAATCTAACATCACCTCCACACAAAACCATCAGATCCCAAATCCGAACCCCTCCTTGCACAAAATCTAACACATCACCCACACAAATAACCATCAGACCGCAAATCCCAACCTCTCCTTGCACAAAATCTAACGTATCATCCACACATAAAACCATCAGACACCAAATCCCGAAACCTTCTTGCACAAAATCTAACATTATCACCCACACTCAAAACCATCAGACCCCAAATCCCAAACAACCCTTGCACAAAATCTAACATCACCCACACACAAGAACATCAGACCCCAAATCCCAAATCCCTCTTGCACAAAATCTAACATATCACTTACACACAAAACCATCAGACCCCAAATTCCAACCCCTCCTTGCACATAATCTATCATCACTCACACACAAAACCATTAGACCTCACATCCCAAATCCTTCTTGAACAAAATCTAACATCACCCACAGACAAAACCATCATAACCCAAATCCCAACTCGTCCTAGAACAGCATGTAACAATATCACCGACACACAAAAAAACCAGACCCCAAATCCGAACATCTCCTTGCACAAAATCTAAAAATCACGCACACACAAAACCATCAGACCCCAAATCCCAACCTGTCCTAGAACGACAACTAACATTATCACCGACACACAAAAATATCAGACCTCAAATCCCAACCTATCCTTGCACAAAATCAAACATCACCCCCACACAAAAGCATCAGACCACAAATCCCAACCCCTCCTTGCACAAAATCTAACATCACCAACAGACAATACCATCAGACCCTAAGTCCCAAACCCTCCTTGTACAACATCAAACATAACACCCAGACACAAACCCATCAGACGCCAAATCCCAAAACCTCCTTACAGAAAATCTAACACCGACACACAAAACCATCCGACCACAAATCCGAACCCCACCTTGCACAAAATCTAACAGATCACCCACACTCAAAACCAACAGACCCCAAATCCCAACACTTCCTTGCATAAAATCTAACACATCACCCACACTCAAAACCATCAGACCCCAAATCCCAACCCCTCCTTGCACAAAATCTAACATCACCAACAGACAATACCATCAAACCCTAAGTCCCAAACCCTCCTTGTACAACATCAAACATAACACCCAGACACAAACCCATCAGACGCCAAATCCCAAAACCTCCTTACAGAAAATCTAACACCGACACACAAAACCATCTGACCACAAATCCGAACCCCTCCTTGCACAAAATCTAACAGATCACCCACACTCAAAACCAACAGACCCCAAATCCCAACACTTCCTTGCACAAAATCTAACGTATCACCCACACACAAAACCATCAGACCCCAAATCCCAAACCCTCCTTGATCAAATTCTATCATCTCCCACACACAAGAACATCAGACCCCAAATCCCAAACCCCTCTTGCACAAAATCTAACATATCACTTACACACAAAACCATCAGACCCCAAATTCCAACCCCTCCTTGCACATAATCTATCATCACTCACACACAAAACCAATAGACCTCACATCCCAAATCCTTCTTGAACAAAATCTAACATCACCCACAGACAAAACCATCATACCCCAAATCCCAACTCGTCCTAGAACAGCATGTAACAATATCACCGACACACAAAAAAACCAGACCCCAAATCCGAACATCTCCTTGCACAAAATCTAAAAATCACGCACACACAAAACCATCAGACCCCAAATCACAACCTGTCCTAGAACAACAACTAACATTATCACCGACACACAAAAATATCAGACCACAAATTCCAACCTATCCTTGCACAAAATCAAACATCACCCCCACACAAAAGCATCAGACCACAAATCCGAACCCCTCCTTGTACAAAATCTAACACATCACCCACTCACAAAACCATCAGACCCCATATCCCAAACCCTCCTTGTACAAAATCTAACATAACACCCAGACACAAACCCATCAGACGCCAAATCCCAAAACCACCTTACAGAAAATCTAACATCACCGACACACATAACCACCTGACACCAAATCACAAACACTCCTTGCACAAAATCTAACATCACCTCCACACAAAACCATCAGATCCCAAATCCGAACCCCTCCTTGCACAAAATCTAACACATCACCCACACAAAAAACCATCAGACCGCAAATCCCAACCTCTCATTGCACAAAATCTAACGTATCATCCACACATAAAACCATCAGACACCAAATCCCGAAACCTTCTTGCACAAAATCTAACATTATCACCCACACTCAAAACCATCAGACCCCAAATCCCAAACAACCCTTGCACAAAATCTAACATCACCCACACACAAGAACATCAGACCCCAAATCCCAAACCCCTCTTGCACAAAATCTAACATATCACTTACACACAAAACCATCAGACCCCAAATTCCAACCCCTCCTTGCACATAATCTATCATCACTCACACACAAAACCATTAGACCTCACATCCCAAATCCTTCTTGAACAAAATCTAACATCACCCACAGACAAAACCATCATACCCCAAATCCCAACTCGTCCTAGAACAGCATGTAACAATATCACCGACACACAAAAAAACCAGACCCCAAATCCGAACATCTCCTTGCACAAAATCTAAAAATCACGCACACACAAAACCATCAGACCCCAAATCCCAACCTGTCCTAGAACAACAACTAACATTATCACCGACACACAAAAATATCAGACCACAAATTCCAACCTATCCTTGCACAAAATCAAACATCACCCCCACACAAAAGCATCAGACCACAAATCCGAACCCCTCCTTGTACAAAATCTAACACATCACCCACTCACAAAACCATCAGACCCCATATCCCAACCTGTCCTAGAACAACAACTAACATTATCACCCACACACAAAACCATCAGACCCCAAATCCCAACCTGTCCTAGAACAACAACTAACATTATCACCGACACACAAAAATATCAGACCACAAATCCCAACCTATCCTTGCACAAAATCAAACATCACCCCCACACAAAAGCATCAGTCCACAAATCCGAACCCCTCCTTGTACAAAATCTAACACATCACCCACTCACAAAACCATCAGACCCCATATCCCAAACCCTCCTTGTACGAAATCTAACATAACACCCAGACACAAAACCATCAGACCCCAAATCCCAAACCCTCCTTGATCAAATTCTATCATCTCCCACACACAAAACAATCAGACCACAAACCCCAACGCCACCTTACATGAAATCTAACGTATCACCGACACACAAAACCATCAGACCCCAAATCCCAACTCCTCCTTACATGAAATCTAACGTATCACCGACACACAAAACCATCTGATCCCATATCCCAACCACTCCTTCCACAAAATCTAACATCACCCACAGACAATACCATCAGCCCCTAAGTCGCAAACCCTCCTTGTACAAAATCTAACATATCCCCAGACACAAACCCATCAGACGCCAAATCCCAAAACCTCCTTACAGAAAATCTAAAATCACCGACACATAAAACCACCCGACCACAAATGCCAACCACTCCTTGCACAAAATCTAATATATCAACCACACACAAAATCATCAGTTGCCCAATCCCAAACACTCCTTGCACAAAATCTAACATCACCTCCGCACAAAACCATCAGATCCCAAATCCGAACCCCTCCTTGCACAAAATCTAACACATCACCCACACAAATAACCATCAGACCGCAAATCCCAACCTCTCCTTGCACAAAATCTAACGTATCATCCACACATAAAACCATCAGACACCAAATCCCGAAACCTTCTTGCACAAAATCTAACATTATCACCCACACTCAAAACCATCAGACCCCAAATCCCAAACAACCCTTGCACAAAATCTAACATCACCCACACACAAGAACATCAGACCCCAAATCCCAAACCCCTCTTGCACAAAATCTAACATATCACTTACACACAAAACCATCAGACCCCAAATTCCAACCCCTCCTTGCACATAATCTATCATCACTCACACACAAAACCATTAGACCTCACATCCCAAACCCTCCTTGTACAAAATCTAACATCACCAACAGACAATACCATCAGACCCTAAGTCCCAAACCCTCCTTGTACAACATCAAACATAACACCCAGACACAAACCCATCAGACGCCAAATCCCAAAACCTCCTTACAGAAAATCTAACAACACCGACACACAAAACCATCCGACCACAAATCCGAACCCCTCCTTGCATAAAATCTAACACATCACCGACACTCAAAACCATCAGACCCCAAATCCCAACCCCTCCTTGCACAAAATCTAACATCACCAACAGACAATACCATCAGACCCTAAGTCCCAAACCCTCCTTGTACAACATCAAACATAACACCCAGACACAAACCCATCAGACGCCAAATCCCAAAACCTCCTTACAGAAAATCTAACACCGACACACAAAACCATCCGACCACAAATCCGAACCCCACCTTGCACAAAATCTAACAGATCACCCACACTCAAAACCAACAGACCCCAAATCCCAACACTTCCTTGCACAAAATCTAACATATCACCCACACACAAAACCATCAGACCCCAAATCCCAAACCCTCCTTGATCAAATTCTATCATCTCCCACACACAAAACAATCAGACCACAAACCCCAACGCCACCTTACATGAAATCTAACGTATCACCGACACACAAAACCATCAGACCCCAAATCCCAACTCCTCCTTGAACAAAATCTAACATCACCCACTGACAAAACCATCATACCCCAAATCCCAAGCTGTTCTAGAACAGCATGTAACATTATCACTGACACACAAAAATATCAGACCCCAAATCCGAATACCTCCTTGCACAAAATCTAACATCACCCACACACAAAACCATCAGATCCCAAATCCCAAAACCTTCTTGCACACCCACACACAAAAATATCAGTCCACAAATCCCAACCCATCCTTGCACAAAATCAAACATCACCCACATACACAATACCATCAGACCACAAATCCGAACCCCTCCTTGTACAATATCTAACACATCACCCACACACGAAAGAATCAGACCCCAAATCCCAACCCCTCCTTGCACAAAATCAAACATCACTCAGACACAAATCCATCAGTCCCCAAATCCCAAACCCTCCTTGCACAAAATTTAACATATCACCCACACAAAAAAACATCAGACCCCAAATCCCATCCACTCCTTGCACAAAATCTAACAAATAACCCTCACACAAAACCCTCAGACACCAAATCACAACCCCTCGTTGCAAAAAACCTAACGTATCACCGACACACAAGAACATTAGACACTAAATCCCCAACCTCTCCGTGCATAAAATCTAACGTGTCACCCGCACACAAAACTATCAGACCCCAAGTCCAAACCCCTCCTAGCACAAAATCTAACATCACCCACATACAAAATCATCAGACTCTAAGTCCCAAACCCTCCTTGTACAAAATCTAACATCACCTCCACACAAAACCATCAGATCCCAAATCCGAACCCTTGCTTGCACAAAATCTAACAGATCACCCACACTCAAAACCAACAGACCGAAATCCCAACACCTCCTTGCACAAAATTTAACATATCACCCACACACAAAAACATCAGACCCCAAATCCCATCCACTCCTTGCACAAAATCTAACAAATAACCCTCACACAAAACCATCAGACCCTAAGTCCCAAACCTTCCATGTACAAAATCTAACAAATCGCCCACATTCAAACACATCAGACCCCAAATCTTAACACCTCCTTGCTCAAAATCTAACACATCATCCAGACACAAAACCATCAAATGCCAAACCCGAAACCTGTCCCTTGCACAAAATCTAATATATATCCAAAACACAAAACCATCAGTCACCAAATCCCAACCACTCCTTGCACAAAATTTAACATCACCCACACACGAAACCATCAGACCCCAAATCCCAACCCGTCCTAGAACACCAACTAACATTATCACCGACACACAAAAATAACAGACCACAAATCCCAACCTATCCTTGCACAAAATCAAACATCACCCACACACAAAAGCATCAGACACCAAATCCCAACCCCTCCTTGCACAAAATCTAACACATCACCCACACACAAAACCATCAGACATCAAATCACAACCCCTCCTTGCACAAAATCTAACACATCACCCACACTCAAAACCATCAGACCCCAAATCCCAACACCTCCTTGTCACAAAATCTAACATCACCCACACACAAAACCATCTGATCCCATATCCCAACCACTCCTTCCACAAAATCTAACATCACCCACAGACAATACCATCAGACCCTAACTCCCAAACTGTCCATGTACAAAATCTAACATATCACCCAGACACAAACCCATCAGACGCCAAATCCCAAAACCTCCTTACAGAAAATCTAACATCACCGACGGACAAAACCATCCGACCCCAAATCCCAAACACTCCTTGCACAAAATCAAACATCACCTCCACACAAAACCATCAGATCCCAAATCCGAACCCCTGCTTGCACAAAATCTAACAGATCACCCACACTCAAAACCAACAGACCGAAATCCCAACACCTCCTTGCACAAAATTTAACATATCACCCACACACAAAAACATCAGACCCCAAATCCCATCCACTCCTTGCACAAAATCTAACAAATAACCCTGACACAAAACCATCAGACCCTAAGTCCCAAACCCTCCATGTACAAAATCTAACATATCACCCACACACGAAACCATCAGACCCCAAATCCCAAACACTCCTTGCACAAAATCAAACATCACCTCCACACAAAACCATCAGATCCCAAATCCGAACCCCTGCTTGCACAAAATCTAACAGATCACCCACACTCAAAACCAACAGACCGAAATCCCAACACCTCCTTGCACAAAATTTAACATATCACCCACACACAAAAACATCAGACCCCAAATCCCATCCACTCCTTGCACAAAATCTAACAAATAACCCTGACACAAAACCATCAGACCCTAAGTCCCAAACCCTCCATGTACAAAATCTAACATATCACCCACACACGAAACCATCAGACCCCAAATCCCAACCCGTCCTAGAACACTGACTAACATTATCACCGACACACAAAAAAAACAGACCACAAATCCCAACCTATCCTTGCACAAAATCAAACATCACCCACACACAAAAGCATCAGACCACAAAATCCGAACACCTCCTTGTACAAAATCATACATCACTCAGACACAAATCCATAAGTCCCCAAATCCCAACCCCTCCTTCCACAAAATGAAACACATCACCCAAACACAAAAGCATCAGACCACAAATCCCAAAAACTCCTTGCACAAATTCTAACATCACCGACACACGAAACAATCCGAACCCAAATCCCAACCACTCCTTGCACAAAATCTAACATCACCTCCACACAAAACCATCAGATCCCAAATCCGAACCCCTGCTTGCACAAAATCTAACATATCACCCACACTCAAAACCATCTGACCCCAAACTCCAAACCCGCCTTGCACGAAATCTAATAAATCACCCACATACAAAACCTTAAGACCCCAAATCCCAACCTCTCCTTGCACAAAATTTAACATATCACCCACTCACAAAAACATCAGACCACAAATCCCATCCACTCCTTGCACAAAATCTAACAAATAACCCTCACACAAAACCCTCAGACCCCAAATCCCAACCCCTCCTTGCAAAATACCTAACGTATCACCGACACACAAGAACATCAGACACTAAATCCCCAACCTCTCCTTGCATAAAATCTAACGTATCACCCACACACAAAACTATCAGACCCCAAGTCCAAACCCCTCCTAGCACAAAATCTATTGTAGCACCCACACACAAACCAACAGACCCCAAATCCCAACCCCTCCTTGCACAAAATCTAACATCACCCATATATAAAACCATCAGACCCTCAGTCCCAAACCCTCCTTGTACAAAATCTAACATATCGCTCACATTCAAACACATCAGACCCCAAATCCCAACACCTCCTTGCTCAAAATCTAACACATCACCCTCACACAAAACCATCAGACGCCAAATCCCAACCTGTCCCTTGTACAAAATCTAATATATATCCAAAACACAAAACCATCAGTCACCAAATCCCAACCACTCCTTGCACAAAATTTAACAACACCCACAGACGAAACCATCAGACCCCAAATCCCAACCCATCCTAGAACAACAACATTATCACCGACACACAAAAATAGCAGACCACAAATACCAACCAATCCTTGCACAAAATCAAACATCACCCACACACAAAAGCATCAGACACCAAATCCCAACACCTCCTTGTCACAAAATCTAACATCACCCACACACAAAACCATCTGATCCCATATCCCAACCACTCCTTGCACAAAATCTAACATCACCCACAGACAATACCATCAGACCCTAAGTCCCAAACCCTCCTTGTACAAAATCTAACATATCCCCAGACACAAACCCATCAGACGCCAAATCCCAAAACCTCCTTCCAGAAAATCTAACATCACTGACACACAAAACCATCTGAACCCAAATGCCAACCACTCCATGCACAAAATCTAACAAATCACCCACACTCCAAACCAACAGACCCCAAATCCCAACACCACTTTGCACAAAATCTAACGTATCACCCACACACAAAACCATCAGACCCCAAATCCCAACCCTTGCTGCACAAAATCTATCATCACTCACACACAAAACCATTAGAACTCACATCCCAAATCCTACTTGAACAAAATCTAACATCACCCACAGACAAAACCATCATAACCCAAATCCCAACCCGTCCTAGAACAGCATGTAACATTATCACCGACACACAAAAATATCAGACCCCAAATCCGAACACCTCCTTGCACAAAATCTAACATTACCCACACACAAAACCATCAGACCCCAAATCCCAAACCCTTCTTGCACAACATCTAACATTATCACCCACACACAAAACCATCAGACCCAATATCCCAACCACTCCTTGCACAAAATCTAACACATCACCCACAGACAATACCATCAGACCCTAAGTCCCAAATCCTCCTTGTACCAAATCTAACATATCACCCAGACACAAACACATCAGACGCCAAATCCCAAAATCTCATTCCATAAAATCTAACATCACCGACACACAAAACCATCCGACCCCAAATGCCAACCACTCCTCCTACAAAATCTAACATATCACCCACACACAAAATCATCAGTTGCCTAATCCCAAACACTCCTTGCACAAAATCTAACATCACCTCCACACAAAACCATCAGATCCCAAATCCGAACCCCTCCTTGCACAAAATCTAACAGATCACCCACACTCAAAACCAACAGACCGCAAATCCCAACACTTCCTTGCACAAAATCTAACGTATCATCCACACACAAAAACATCAGACCCAAATCTCAAAACCTCCTTGCACAAAATCTAACGTATCACCCACACACAAAACGATCAGACCCCAAATCCCAAACCCTCCTTGAACAAATTCTATCATCACCTACACACAAAACAATCAGACCCCAAACCCCACTCCACCTTGCATGAAATCTAACGTATCACCGATGCACAAAACCATCAGGCCCCAAATCCCAACCCCTCCTTGAACAAAATCTATCATCACTCACACACAAAACCATTAGACCGCACATCCCAACTCCTCCTTGAACAAAATCTAACATCACCCACAGACAAAACCATCATACCCCAAATCCCAACCCGTCCTAGAACAGCATGTAACATTATCACCGACACTTAAAAATATCAGACCCCAAATCCGAACATCTCCTTGCACAAAATCTAACATCACCCACACATGAAACCATCAGACACCAAATCCCAAACCCTTCTTGCACAACATCTAACATCACTGACACACAAAATGATCAGACCCCAAATCCCAACGCCTCTTTGCAGAAAATCTAACATCACCCAGACACAAAACCATCAGACCCTAAGTCCCATACCCTGCTTGTACAAAATCTAACATATCACCCACACACAAACGGATCAGACCCCAAATCCCAACCCCTCCTTCCACAAAATCTAACATATCACCCACACTCAAAACCATCAGACACAAAATCCCAAGCACTCCTTGCACAAAATCTAACACATCACCAAACTCAAAAGCATCAGACCCCAAACAGCAACCCCTCCTTGCACAAACTCTAACACATCACCCACACACAAAACAATCAGACCCCATATCCCAACCACTCCTTGCACAAAATCTAACATCATCCACACACAAAACGATCAGACCCCAAATCCCAACACCTCCTTGCAAAAAATTAACATCACCCAGAAACAAAACCATCAGTCCCCAGATCCCACCACTCCTTCAACAAAATCTAACATCACCCACATACAAAACGATCAGAACCCAAATCCCAATACCTCCTTGCACAAAATCTAGCATATCACCCACACACAAAACAATTGGACCCCAAATCCCAACCCTTCCTTGCACAAAATCTAACATATCACCAACACACAAACAATCAGAACCCAAAACCCAACCCCTCCTTGCACAAAATCTAACATATCACACACACACAAACGCATCAGTCTCCAAATCCCAAAACCTCCTTGCACAAAATCTAGCATATCACCCACACATAAAACGATTGGACCCCAAATCCCAAACCCTTCTTGCACAACATCTAACATAATCACCCACTCACAAAAATATCAGACCACAAATCCAAAACCCTCCTAGCACAAAATCTATTGTGGCACCTACACACAAACCATTAGACCCCAAATCCCAACCCCTCCTTGCACATAATCTAACATATCACCCACACACAAACCATCAGAACACAAATCCCAAACCTTCCTTGCACAAAATCTAACATCACCCAGACACAAAACCATCTGTCCCCAGATCCCACCACTCCTTCAACGAAATCTAACATCACCCACATACAAAACCATCCGACCCCAAATCACAACACCTCCTTGCACAAAATCTAACACATCACCCGCACACAAAACCATCAAATGCCAAACCCCAACCTGCCCTTGCACAAAATCTAATATATATCCAAAACACAAAAACATCAGTCACCAAATCCCATCCACTCCTTGCACTAAATCTAAGACCACCCACATACAAAACCATCAGACACTAAGTCCCAAATGCTGCTTGTACAAAATCTAACATATCACCCACACACAAACGCATCAGTCCCCAAATCCCAACCGCTCCTTGCACAAAATCTAGCATATCACCCACACACAAAACGATTGGACCCCAAATCCCAACCCTTCCTTGCACAAAATCTAAGATCACCCAAACAGAAAACGATCAGACCCCAAATCCCAACAAATCCTTGCACAAAATCTAACATATCACCCACACACAAAACAATTGGACCCCAAATCCCAACCCCTCCTTGCACAAAATATAACATATCACCCACACACAAACCATCAAACCCCAAATCCCAACGCCGGCTTTGGCAAAATCTAACATCACCCACACACAAACCCATTAGACCCAAAATCCCAAACCCTCATTGCACAAAATCTAACATCACCCACACACAAAACCATCAGACCCCAAATCCCAAACCCTTCTTGCACAAAATCTAACATCACCCACACACAAAACCATCAGACCCCAAATCCCAAACCCTTCTTGCACAACATCTAACATAATCACCCACACACAAAAATATCAGACCACAAATCCAAAACCCTTCTAGCACAAAATCTATTGTGGCACCGACACACAAACCATTAGACCCCAAATCCCAACCCCTCCTTGCACAAAATCTAACGTGTCACCCACATACAAAACCATCAGACCCCAAATCCCAAACCCTTCCTTGCACAAAATCTAACACACCACCCACATACAAAACCATCAGACCCCAAATCCCAAACCCTTCCTTGCACAAAATCTAACACACCACCCACACACAAAACCATCAAATGCCAAACCCCAACCTGCCCTTGCACAAAATCAAATATATATACAAAACACAAAACCATTAGTCACCAAATCTCATCCACTCCTTGCACAAAATCTAACATCACCCACATACAAAACCATCAGACCCCAAATCCCAAACCCTCCTTGCACAAAATCTAACACATCACCCAAACAAAACCATCAGACCCCAAATCCCAACCCTTCCTTGCACAAAATCTAAGATCACCCAAACACAAAAAGATCAGAACCCAAATCCCAAACCCTCCTTACACAAAATCTAACATCACCCACACTCAAAACGATTAGACCCAAAATCCAATCCACTCCTTGCACAAAATCTAACCTCACCGACACACAAAACCATCAGACCCCAAATCCCAACCCCTCCTTACAGAAAATCTAACATCACCCACAGATAAAACCATCAGACCGGAAATCCCAACCCCTTCTTGCACATAATCTAACATATCACCCACACACAAACCATCAGAACCCAAATCCCAAACCTTCCTTGCACAAAATCTAAATCACCCACAAAACCATCAGTCACCAGATCCCACCACTCCTTGCACAGAATCTAACATCACCCACATACAAATCTATCAGACCCTGTCCCAAACCCTCCTTCTACAAAATCTAACATATCACCCACACTCAATACAATCAGACCCAAAATCCCAAGCACCCCTTGCACAAAATCTAAAGCATCACCCACACTCAAAACCATCAGACACAAAATCCCAACCCTTCCTTGCACAAAATCTAACACATCACCCACACACAAAGCCATCAGATCCCAAACCCCAACACGTCCTTGCACAAAATCTAACATCACCCACAGAAAAAACCATCAGAACCCAAATCCCAACCCCTTCTGGCCCAAAATCTAATGTATCAGCCACACACGAATCCTCAGATCCAAAATCCCAACCTTTCTTTGCACAAAATTAAACATCACCCACACACAAAACGATCAGACCCCAAATCCCAACCCCTCCTTGCACAAAATCTAAGATCACCCACACACAAAACGATTAGACCCAAAATCCCACCCCTCCATGCATAAAATCTAACACATCACCCACACACAAACCCATCAGACCCCAAATCCCAACCCCTCCTTGCACAAAATCTAACGCATCACCCACACACAAAAGAATCAGACCTCAAACCCCAACCTGTCACTTGTACAAAATCTAATATATATCCAACACACAAAACCATCAGTCTCCAAATCCCAACCCATCCTTGCACATCTAACATTATCACCCACACACAAAACCATCTGACCCCAAATCCCGAACCTTTCTTGCACAAAATCTAACATCACCCACACACAAATCATCAGACCCCAAATCCCAAACACTCCTTGCACAAAATCTAACATCACCCACATACAAAACTAACAGACCCTGTCCCAAACCCCACTTCTACAAAATCTAACATATCACCCACACTCAAAACCATCAGACCCAAAATCCCAACCCATCCTTGCACAACATCTAACATTATCACCCACACACAAAAACATCAGACACCAAATCCCAACCCCTCCTTGCACAAAATCTAACATCACCCACACACAAAATCATTCAGACCCCAAATCCCATCCACTCTTGCACAAAATCTAACATATCACCCACACACATAACCATCAGACCCTAAAACCATACCATTCTTTGTACAATATCTAACATCACCTGCACACAACACCATCAGACCCTAAATCCCAACCCCTCCTTGCACAAAATCTAGCGTATCACCCACACATAAAACCATCAGACCCCAAAACTGAACCACTCCTTGTACAATATCTAACACATCACCCACACTCAACAACATCAGACCCCCAGATACCAACCATTCCTTGCAGAAAATCTAACATATCACCAACACTCAAAACCATCTGTCCCCAAACCCCATGCCCACCTTGCACAAAATCTAATAAATCACCCACACACAAAAACATCAGACCCCAAATCCCATCTCCCCCTTGCACAAAATCTAACAAATGACCCTCACACAAAACCATCAGACCCCAAGTCCAAAACCCTCCTAGCACAAAATCTATTGTAGCGCCCACACACAAACCTTCAGACCCCAAATCCCAACCCCTCCTTGCACATAATCTAACATCACCCACATACAAAACCATCAGACCCTAAGTCCCAAACTCTCCTTGTACAAAATCTAACATATCGCACACATTCAAACACATCAGACCCCAAATCCCAACACCTCCTTGCAAATATCGAACACATCAACCACACCCAAAACCATCATAACCCAAATCCCAAACCGTCCTAGAACAACATCTAACATTATCACCCACACACAAAACCATCAGATCACAAACCCCAACCACTCCTTGCACAAAATCTAACGCATCACCAACAGAAAAAGCCATCGGAACCCAAATCCCAACCCCTTCTGGCCCAAAATCTAATGTATCAGCCACACACAAATCCTCAGACCCAAAATCCCAACCCTTCTTTGCACAAAATCTAACATCACCCACACACAAAATGATCAGACCCCAAATCCCAACACATCCTTGCACAAAATCTAACATTACCCAGACACAAAACCAACAGTCCTCAGATCCCACCACTCCTTCAAAAAAATCTAACATCAACCACATGCAAAACCATCAGACTCCAAATCCCAACCACACCTTGCACAAAATCTAACACCACCAACATACAAAACCATCAGACACTAAGTCCCAAATGCTGCTTGTACAAAATCTAGCATATCACCCACACACAAAACGATTGGACCCCAAATCCCAACCCTTCCTTGCACAAAATCTAAGATCACCCAAACAGAAAACGATCAGACCCCAAATCCCAACAAATCCTTGCACAAAATCTAACATATCACCCACACACAAAACAATTGGACCCCAAATCCCAACCCCTCCTTACACAAAATATAACATATCACCCACACACAAACCATCAAACCCCAAATCCCAACGCCGGCTTTGGCAAAATCTAACATCACCCACACACAAACCCATTAGACCCAAAATCCCAAACCCTCATTGCACAAAATCTAACATCACCCACACACAAAACCATCAGACCCCAAATCCCAAACCCTTCTTGCACAAAATCTAACATCACCCACACACAAAACCATCAGACCCCAAATCCCAAACCCTTCTTGCACAACATCTAACATAATCACCCACACACAAAAATATCAGACCACAAATCCAAAACCCTTCTAGCACAAAATCTATTGTGGCACCGACACACAAACCATTAGACCCCAAATCCCAACCCCTCCTTGCACAAAATCTAACGTGTCACCCACATACAAAACCATCAGACCCCAAATCCCAAACCCTTCCTTGCACAAAATCTAACACACCACCCACACACAAAACCATCAAATGCCAAACCCCAACCTGCCCTTGCACAAAATCAAATATATATACAAAACACAAAACCATTAGTCACCAAATCTCATCCACTCCTTGCACAAAATCTAACATCACCCACATACAAAACCATCAGACCCCAAATCCCAAACCCTCCTTGCACAAAATCTAACACATCACCCAAACAAAACCATCAGACCCCAAATCCCAACCCTTCCTTGCACAAAATCTAAGATCACCCAAACACAAAAAGATCAGAACCCAAATCCCAAACCCTCCTTACACAAAATCTAACATCACCCACACTCAAAACGATTAGACCCAAAATCCAATCCACTCCTTGCACAAAATCTAACCTCACCGACACACAAAACCATCAGACCCCAAATCCCAACCCCTCCTTACAGAAAATCTAACATCACCCACAGATAAAACCATCAGACCGGAAATCCCAACCCCTTCTTGCACATAATCTAACATATCACCCACACACAAACCATCAGAACCCAAATCCCAAACCTTCCTTGCACAAAATCTAAATCACCCACAAAACCATCAGTCACCAGATCCCACCACTCCTTGCACAGAATCTAACATCACCCACATACAAATCTATCAGACCCTGTCCCAAACCCTCCTTCTACAAAATCTAACATATCACCCACACTCAATACAATCAGACCCAAAATCCCAAGCACCCCTTGCACAAAATCTAAAGCATCACCCACACTCAAAACCATCAGACACAAAATCCCAACCCTTCCTTGCACAAAATCTAACACATCACCCACACACAAAGCCATCAGATCCCAAACCCCAACACGTCCTTGCACAAAATCTAACATCACCCACAGAAAAAACCATCAGAACCCAAATCCCAACCCCTTCTGGCCCAAAATCTAATGTATCAGCCACACACGAATCCTCAGATCCAAAATCCCAACCTTTCTTTGCACAAAATTAAACATCACCCACACACAAAACGATCAGACCCCAAATCCCAACCCCTCCTTGCACAAAATCTAAGATCACCCACACACAAAACGATTAGACCCAAAATCCCACCCCTCCATGCATGAAATCTAACACATCACCCACACACAAACCCATCAGACCCCAAATCCCAAACCCTCCTTGCACAAAATCTAACACATCACCCACACACAAAACCATCAGACCCCAAATCCCAACCCCTCCTTGCACAAAATCTAACGCATCACCCACACACAAAAGAATCAGACCTCAAACCCCAACCTGTCACTTGTACAAAATCTAATATATATCCAACACACAAAACCATCAGTCTCCAAATCCCAACCCATCCTTGCACAACATCTAACATTATCACCCACACACAAAACCATCTGACCCCAAATCCCGAACCCTTCTTGCACAAAATCTAACATCACCCACACACAAATCATCAGACCCCAAATCCCAAACACTCCTTGCACAAAATCTAACATCACCCACATACAAAACTAACAGACCCTGTCCCAAACCCCACTTCTACAAAATCTAACATATCACCCACACTCAAAACCATCAGACCCAAAATCCCAACCCATCCTTGCACAACATCTAACATTATCACCCACACACAAAAACATCAGACACCAAATCCCAACCCCTCCTTGCACAAAATCTAACATCACCCACACACAAAATCATTCAGACCCCAAATCCCATCCACTCTTGCACAAAATCTAACATATCACCCACACACATAACCATCAGACCCTAAAACCATACCATTCTTTGTACAATATCTAACATCACCTGCACACAACACCATCAGACCCTAAATCCCAACCCCTCCTTGCACAAAATCTAGCGTATCACCCACACATAAAACCATCAGACCCCAAAACTGAACCACTCCTTGTACAATATCTAACACATCACCCACACTCAACAACATCAGACCCCCAGATACCAACCACTCCTTGCAGAAAATCTAACATATCACCAACACTCAAAACCATCTGTCCCCAAACCCCATGCCCGCCTTGCACAAAATCTAATAAATCACCCACACACAAAAACATCAGACCCCAAATCCCATCTCCCCCTTGCACAAAATCTAACAAATGACCCTCACACAAAACCATCAGACCCCAAGTCCAAAACCCTCCTAGCACAAAATCTATTGTAGCACCCACACACAAACCTTCAGACCCCAAATCCCAACCCCTCCTTGCACATAATCTAACATCACCCACATACAAAACCATCAGACCCTAAGTCCCAAACTCTCCTTGTACAAAATCTAACATATCGCACACATTCAAACACATCAGACCCCAAATCCCAACACCTCCTTGCAAATATCGAACACATCAACCACACCCAAAACCATCATAACCCAAATCCCAAACCGTCCTAGAACAACATCTAACATTATCACCCACACACAAAACCATCAGATCACAAACCCCAACCACTCCTTGCACAAAATCTAACGCATCACCAACAGAAAAAGCCATCGGAACCCAAATCCCAACCCCTTCTGGCCCAAAATCTAATGTATCAGCCACACACAAATCCTCAGACCCAAAATCCCAACCCTTCTTTGCACAAAATCTAACATCACCCACACACAAAATGATCAGACCCCAAATCCCAACACATCCTTGCACAAAATCTAACATTACCCAGACACAAAACCAACAGTCCTCAGATCCCACCACTCCTTCAAAAAAATCTAACATCAACCACATGCAAAACCATCAGACTCCAAATCCCAACCACACCTTGCACAAAATCTAACACCACCAACATACAAAACCATCAGACACTAAGTCCCAAATGCTGCTTGTACAAAATCTAGCATATCACCCACACACAAAACGATTGGACCCCAAATCCCAACCCTTCCTTGCACAAAATCTAAGATCACCCAAACAGAAAACGATCAGACCCCAAATCCCAACAAATCCTTGCACAAAATCTAACATATCACCCACACACAAAACAATTGGACCCCAAATCCCAACCCCTCCTTACACAAAATATAACATATCACCCACACACAAACCATCAAACCCCAAATCCCAACGCCGGCTTTGGCAAAATCTAACATCACCCACACACAAACCCATTAGACCCAAAATCCCAAACCCTCATTGCACAAAATCTAACATCACCCACACACAAAACCATCAGACCCCAAATCCCAAACCCTTCTTGCACAAAATCTAACATCACCCACACACAAAACCATCAGACCCCAAATCCCAAACCCTTCTTGCACAACATCTAACATAATCACCCACACACAAAAATATCAGACCACAAATCCAAAACCCTTCTAGCACAAAATCTATTGTGGCACCGACACACAAACCATTAGACCCCAAATCCCAACCCCTCCTTGCACAAAATCTAACGTGTCACCCACATACAAAACCATCAGACCCCAAATCCCAAACCCTTCCTTGCACAAAATCTAACACACCACCCACACACAAAACCATCAAATGCCAAACCCCAACCTGCCCTTGCACAAAATCAAATATATATACAAAACACAAAACCATTAGTCACCAAATCTCATCCACTCCTTGCACAAAATCTAACATCACCCACATACAAAACCATCAGACCCCAAATCCCAAACCCTCCTTGCACAAAATCTAACACATCACCCAAACAAAACCATCAGACCCCAAATCCCAACCCTTCCTTGCACAAAATCTAAGATCACCCAAACACAAAAAGATCAGAACCCAAATCCCAAACCCTCCTTACACAAAATCTAACATCACCCACACTCAAAACGATTAGACCCAAAATCCAATCCACTCCTTGCACAAAATCTAACCTCACCGACACACAAAACCATCAGACCCCAAATCCCAACCCCTCCTTACAGAAAATCTAACATCACCCACAGATAAAACCATCAGACCGGAAATCCCAACCCCTTCTTGCACATAATCTAACATATCACCCACACACAAACCATCAGAACCCAAATCCCAAACCTTCCTTGCACAAAATCTAAATCACCCACAAAACCATCAGTCACCAGATCCCACCACTCCTTGCACAGAATCTAACATCACCCACATACAAATCTATCAGACCCTGTCCCAAACCCTCCTTCTACAAAATCTAACATATCACCCACACTCAATACAATCAGACCCAAAATCCCAAGCACCCCTTGCACAAAATCTAAAGCATCACCCACACTCAAAACCATCAGACACAAAATCCCAACCCTTCCTTGCACAAAATCTAACACATCACCCACACACAAAGCCATCAGATCCCAAACCCCAACACGTCCTTGCACAAAATCTAACATCACCCACAGAAAAAACCATCAGAACCCAAATCCCAAACCCTCCTTGCACAAAATCTAACATCACCCACACACAAAATCATTCAGACCCCAAATCCCATCCACTCTTGCACAAAATCTAACATATCACCCACACACATAACCATCAGACCCTAAAACCATACCATTCTTTGTACAATATCTAACATCACCTGCACACAACACCATCAGACCCTAAATCCCAACCCCTCCTTGCACAAAATCTAGCGTATCACCCACACATAAAACCATCAGACCCCAAAACTGAACCACTCCTTGTACAATATCTAACACATCACCCACACTCAACAACATCAGACCCCCAGATACCAACCACTCCTTGCAGAAAATCTAACATATCACCAACACTCAAAACCATCTGTCCCCAAACCCCATGCCCGCCTTGCACAAAATCTAATAAATCACCCACACACAAAAACATCAGACCCCAAATCCCATCTCCCCCTTGCACAAAATCTAACAAATGACCCTCACACAAAACCATCAGACCCCAAGTCCAAAACCCTCCTAGCACAAAATCTATTGTAGCGCCCACACACAAACCTTCAGACCCCAAATCCCAACCCTTCCTTGCACATAATCTAACATCACCCACATACAAAACCATCAGACCCTAAGTCCCAAACTCTCCTTGTACAAAATCTAACATATCGCACACATTCAAACACATCAGACCCCAAATCCCAACACCTCCTTGCAAATATCGAACACATCAACCACACCCAAAACCATCATAACCCAAATCACAAACCGTCCTAGAACAACATCTAACATTATCACCCACACACAAAACCATCAGATCACAAACCCCAACCACTCCTTGCACAAAATCTAACATCACCAACAGAAAAAGCCATCGGAACCCAAATCCCAACCCCTTCTGGCCCAAAATCTAATGTATCAGCCACACACAAATCCTCAGACCCAAAATCCCAACCCTTGTTGCACAAAATCTAACATCACCCACACACAAAATGATCAGACCCCAAATCCCAACACATCCTTGCACAAAATCTAACATTACCCAGACACAAAACCAACAGTCCTCAGATCCCACCACTCCTTCAAAAAAATCTAACATCAACCACATGCAAAACCATCAGACTCCAAATCACAACCACACCTTGCACAAAATCTAACACCACCAACATACAAAACCATCAGACACTAAGTCCCAAATGCTGCTTGTACAAAATCTAACATATCACCCACACACAAACGCATCAGTCCCCAAATCCCAACCCTTCTTTGCACAAAATCTAACATCACCCACACACAAAGTGATCAGACCCCAAATCCCAACACATCCTTGCACAAAATCTAACATTACCCAGACACAAAACCATCAGTCCCCAAATCCCAAGCCCACCTTGCACAAAATCTAACAGCACCCAGACCATATCATCAGACCCCAAATCCCAAGCCCTCCTTGCACAAAATCTAACACATCACCCACACAAAAAACCATCAGACGCCAATTCGCAATCCATTCTTGCACAAAATCTAAAACATCATCCAGACACAAAACCTTCAGACCCCAAAACCCAACCTCTCCTTGCACAAAATCTAACACATCACCCACACACAAAACCATCAGACCCCAAATCCCAACCCCTCCTTGCACAAAACCTAACACATCACCCACACACAAATCCATCACACCCCAAATCCCAACCTGTCCCTTGTACAAAATCTAATATATATCCAACACACAAAACCATCAGTCCCCAAATCCCAACCACTCCTTGCACAAAATCTAACATCACCCACAGACCATACCATCAGACCACAAATCCCAAGTCATCCTTGCACAAAATCTAACACATCACCCACACAAAAAACCATCAGACGCCAATTCGCAATCCATTCTTGCACAAAATCTAAAACATCATCCAGACACAAAATCTTCAGACCCCAAAACCCAACCTCTCCTTGCACAAAATCTAAAACATCACCCACACACATAACCATCAGAACCCAAATCCCATCCCCTCCTTGCACAAAATCTAACACATCACCCACACACAAATCCATCACACCCCAAATCCCAATCTGTCCCGTGTACAAAAGCTAATGTATATCCAACACACAAAACCATCAGTCTCCAAATCCCAACCACTCCTTCCACAAAATCTAACATCACCCACAGACCATACCATCAGACCCCAAATCCCAAGCCCTCATTGCACAAAATCTAACACATCACCCACACACAAAAGCATCAGACCGCAAACCCCAACCTGTCCCTTGTACATAATCTAATATATATCCAACACACAAAACCATCAGCCTCCAAATCCCAACCCTTCCTTGCACAAAATCTAACATAACCCACACACAAAACCATCACAACCCAAATCGCAACCCATTCTTGCACAAAATCTAAAACATCACCCACACACAAAACCTTTAGACCCCAAAACCCAACCTCTCCTTGCACAATATCTAACACATCACCCACACAAAAATACCATCAGATCCCAAATATTAACCCCTCATTGCAGTAAATCTAACACCACACACACAAAAACATTCAGACCCCCAATCCCAACCACTCTTGCACAAAATCTAACATATCACCCACACACAAAACCATCAGACCCCAAATCCCAAGCCATCCTTGCACAAAATCTAACACATCACCCACAGAAAAAACCATCAGACGCCAATTCGCAATCCATTCTTACACAAAATCTAAAACATCATCCAGACACAAAACCTTCAGACCCCAAAACCCAACCTCTCCTTGCACAAAATCTAAAACATCACCCACACACATAACCATCAGAACCCAAATCCCATCCCCTCCTTGCACAAAATCTAACACATCACCCTCACACAAAACCATCAGACGCCAAACCCCAATCTGTCCCTTGTACAAAATCTAATAAATATCCAACACACAAAACCATCAGTCCCCAAATCCC
Organism: Hypanus sabinus; assembly: GCF_030144855.1. Lineage (NCBI taxonomy): Eukaryota > Metazoa > Chordata > Chondrichthyes > Myliobatiformes > Dasyatidae > Hypanus > Hypanus sabinus. The sequence continues at coordinate 3,329,920 of NC_082706.1, forward strand.
AACCACTCCTTGCACAAAGTCTAACATCACCCACAGACATTACCATCAGACTCCAGATTCCAACCACTCCTTGCACGAAATCTAACAATTCACCCAGATACAAAACCTTCAGACCCCAAAACCCAACCTCTCCTTGCACAAAATCTAACACATCACCCACACAAAAAACCATCAGACCCTAAATCCCAACCCCTACTTGCACAAAATCTAACACATCACCCACACACAAATCCATCACACCCCAAATCCCAATCTCTCCCATGTACAAAAGCTAGTGTATACCCAACACACAAAACCATCAGTCCCCAAATCCCAACCACTCCTTGCACAAAATCTAACAACACCCACAGACCATACCATCAGACCCCAAATCCCAAGCCATCCTTGCACAAAATCTAACACATCACCCACACAAAAAACCATCAGAACCCAAATCGCAATCCATTCTTGCACAAAATCTAAAACATCATCCAGACACAAAACCTTCAGACCCCAAAACCCAACCTCTCCTTGCACAAAATCTAAAACATCACCCACACACAAAACCATCAGTCCCCAAATCCCAACCACTCCTTGCACAAAATCTAACAACACCCACAGACCATACCATCAGACCCCAAATCCCAAGCCATCCTTGCACAAAATCTAACACATCACCCACACAAAAAACCATCAGACCCCAAATCGCAATCCATTCTTGCACAAAATCTAATACATCATCCAGACACAATAACTTCAGACCCCAAAACCCAACCTCTCCTTGCACAAAATCTAACATCACCCACACACATAATTGTCAGTCCCCAAATCCCAACCACTCCTTGTACAAAGTCTAACATCACCCACAGACATTACCAACAGACTCCAGATCCCAACCACACCTTGCACGAAATCTAACAATTCACCCACACATAAAACCAGCAGACCCTAAATCCCAACCCCTACTTGCACAAAATCTAACACATCACCCACACACAAATCCATCACACCCCAAATCCCAACCCCTCCTTGCACTAAATCTAACAAATCACCCGCACACAAAATGTTCTAACCCCAAAAACCAACCTCTCCTTGCACAAAATTTAACATATCACCCACATAAAAAAACATCAGACACCAAATCCCAAACCCTCCTTGCACAAAATCTACAGTATCACCCACACACAAAAACATCAGACACCAAATCCCAAACCCTCCTTGCACAAAATCTAAAACATCATGCAGACACAAAAACTTCAGACCCCAAAACCCAACCTGTCCCTTGTTCAAAATCTAATATATATCCAACACACTAAACCATCAGTCCCCAAATCCCAACCACTCCTTGAACAAAATCTAACATCACCCACAGACCATACCATCAGACCCCAAATCACAAGCCCTCCTTGCACAAAATCTAACACATCACCCACACAAAAAACCATCAGACCCCAAATCGCCACCCATTCATGCACAAAATCTATAACATCAGCCAGACACAAAAACTTCAGACCCCAAAACCCAACCTCTCCTTGCACAAAATCTAACACATCACCCACAAAAAAACCATCAGACCCCAAATCCCTACCCGTTCTTGCACAAAATCTAATACATCATCCAGACACAATAACTTCAGACCCCAAAACCCAACCTCTCCTTGCACAAAATCTAACATCACCCACACACAAAATTGTCAGTCCCCAAATCCCAACCACTCCTTGTACAAAGTCTAACATCACCCACAGACATTACCATCAGACTCCAAATCCCAACCACACCTTGCACGAAATCTAACAATTCACCCAGATACAAAACCTTCAGACCCCAAAACCCAACCTCTCCTTGCAGAAATTCTAACACATCACCCACACACAAAACCATCAGACCCCAAAACCCAACCTCTCCGTGCACAAAATATAACAAATCACCTGCACACAAAACCTTCTAACCCCAAAATCCAACCTCTCCTTGCACAAAATTTAACATATCACCCACATACAAAAACATCAGACACCAAATCCCAAGCCCTCCTTGCACAAAATCTAACACATCACCCACACACAAATCCATCACACCCCAAATCCCAACCTGTCCCTTGTACAAAATCTAATATATATCCAACACTCAAAACCATCTGTCCCCAAACCCCATGCCCGCCTTGCACAAAATCTAATAAATCACCCACACACAAAAACATCAGACCCCAAATCCCATCTCCCCCTTGCACAAAATCTAACAAATGACCCTCACACAAAACCATCAGACCCCAAGTCCAAAACCCTCCTAGCACAAAATCTATTGTAGCGCCCACACACAAACCTTCAGACACCAAATCCCAACCCCTCCTTCAACATAATCTAACATCACCCACATACAAAACCATCAGACCCTAAGTCCCAAACTCTCCTTGTACAAAATCTAACATATCGCACACATTCAAACACATCAGACCCCAAATCCCAACACCTCCTTGCAAATATCGAACACATCAACCACACCCAAAACCATCATAACCCAAATCCCAAACCGTCCTAGAACAACATCTAACATTATCACCCACACACAAAACCATCAAATCACAAACCCCAACCACTCCTTGCACAAAATCTAACATCACCAACAGAAAAAGCCATCAGAACCCAAATCCCAACACCTTCTGGCCCAAAATCTAATGTATCAGCCACACACATATCCTCAGACCCAAAATCCCAACCCTTCTTTGCACAAAATCTAACATCACCCACACACAAAATGATCAGACCCCAAATCCCAACACATCCTTGCACAAAATCTAACATTACCCAGACACAAAACCATCAGTCCTCAGATCCCACCACTCCTTCAAAAAAATCTAACATCACCCACATGCAAAACCATCAGACTCCAAATCCCAACCACACCTTGCACAAAATCTAACACTACCAACATACAAAACCATCAGACACTAAGTCCCAAATGCTGCTTGTACAAAATCTAACATATCACCCACACACAAACGCATCAGTCCCCAAATCCCAACACATCCTTGCACAAAATCTAACATACCTCCAACACACAAAACGATTAGACCCAAAATCCCAACCCCTCCTTGCACAAAATCTAACACATCACCCACAGACAAAACCATCAGACCCCAAATCCCAACACCTTTTTGCACAAGATCTAATTTACCACAAACACAAAAATCCTCAGACCCAAAATCCAAACCCCTCCTTGCACAAAATCTAACATCACCCACACACAAAACCATCAGACCCCAAATCGCAACCCATTCTTGCACAAAATCTAAAACATCACCCACACACAAAAACTTCAGACCCCAAAACCCAACCTCTCCTTGCACAAAATCTAACACATCACCCACACAAAAATCCATCAGACCCCAAATCCCAAACCCTCCTTGCACAGAATCTAACATCACCCACACACAAAACCATCAGACCCCAAATCCCAAACCCTCCTTGCACAAAATCTAACATCACCCACACACAAAACCATCAGACCCCAAATCCCAAACGCTCCTTGCACAAAATCTAACACATCACGCACACAAAAAACCATCAGACCCCAAATCGCAACCCATTCTTGCACAAAATCTAAAACATCACCCACACACAAAAACATCAGACCCCAAAACCCAACCTCTCCTTGCACAAAATCTAACACATCACCCACACACAAACCCATCAGACCCCAAATCCCAAACCCACCTTGCACAAAATCTAACACATCACCCACTCAAAAACCGATCAGACCCCAAATCGCAACCCATTCTTACACAAAATCTAAAACATCACCTACACACAAAAACTTCAGACCCCAAAACCCAGCCTCTCTTTGCACAAAATCTAACACATCACCCACACAAAAAACCATCAGACCCCAAATCCAAACCCCTCCTTGCGCAAAATCTAACGTATCACCCACACACAAAAGCATCAGACCCCAAACCCCAACCTTTCCCTTGTACAAAATCTAATATATATCCAACACACAAAACCATCAGTCCCCAAATCCCAAGCCCACCTTGCACAAAATCTAACAGCACCTACAGACCATACCATCAGACCCCAAATCCCAAGCCATCCTTGCACAAAATCTAACACATCACCCACACAAAAAACCATCAGACGCCAATTCGCAATCCATTCTTGCACAAAATCTAAAACATCATCCAATTACAAAACCTTCAGACCCCAAAACCCAACCTCTCCTTGCACAAAATCTAAAACATCACCCACACACATAACCATCAGAACCCAGATCCCATCCCCTCCTTGCACAAAATCTAACACATCACCCACACACAAATCCATCACACCCCAAATCCCAATCTATCCGGTGTACAAAAGCTAATGTATATCCAACACACAAAACCATCAGTCCCCAAATCCCAACCACTCCTTCCACAAAATCTAACATCACCCACAGACCATACCATCAGACCCCAAATCACAAGCCCTCATTGCACAAAATCTAACACATCACCCACACACAAAAGCATCAGACCCCAAATCCCAACCGTCCTTGCACAAAATCTAACATCAACCATACACAAAACCATCACAACCCAAATCGCAACCCATTCTTGCACAAAATCTAAAACATGACCCACACACAAAACCTTTAGACCCCAAAACCCAACCTCTCCTTGCACACTATCTAACACATCACCAAAACAAAAATACCATCAGATCCCAAATATTAACCCCTCCTTGCAGTAAATCTAACATCACACACACAAAAACATTCAGACCCCCAATCCCAACCACTCTTGCACAAAATCTAACATATCACCCACACACAAAACCTTCAGATCCCAAAACCCAACCTCTCCTTGCACAAAATCTAACACATCTCCCGCACACAAAACCATCAGACACCAAATCCCAACCCCCCCTTGCACAAAATCTACAGTATCACCCACACACAAAAACATCAGACACCAAATCCAAAACCCTCCTTGCACAAAATCTAAAACATCATGCAGACACAAAACCTTCAGACCCCAAAACCCAACCTGTCCCTTGTACAAAATCTAATATATATCCAACACACAAAACCATCCGACCCCAAATCCCAACCCCTCCTTGCACAAAATCTAACACATCACCCACACACAAATTCATCACATCCCAAATCTCAACCTGTCCTTTGTACAAAATCTAAATATATCCAACACACAAAACCATCAGTCCCCAAATCCCAACCACTCCTTGCACAAAATCTAACATCACCCACTGACCATACCATCAGACCCCAAATCCCAAGCCATCCTTGCACAAAATCTAACACATCACCCACACAAAACCATCAGTCCCCAAATCCCAACCACTCCTTGCACAAAGTCTAACATAACCCACAGACATTACCATCAGACTCCAGATTCCAACCACCCCTTGCACGAAATCTAACAATTCACCCAGATACAAAACCTTCAGACCCCAAAACCCAACCTCTCCTTGCACAAAATCTAACACATCACCCACACATAAAACCATCAGACCCTAAATCCCAACCCCTACTTGCACAAAATCTAACACATCACCCACACACAAATCCATCACACCCCAAATCCCAATCTGTCCCGTGTACAAAAGCTAGTGTATACCCAACACACAAAACCATCAGTCCCCAAATCCCAAGCCATCCTTGCACAAAATCTAACATCACCCACAGACCATACCATCAGACCCCAAATCCCAACCTGTCCCTTCTACAAAATCTAATATATATCCAACACACAAAACCGTCAGTCTCCAAATCCCAACCCCTCATTGCACAAAATCTAACATCATCCACACACAAAACCATCACAACCCAAATCGCAACCCATTCTTGCACAAAATCTAAAACATCACCCACACACAAAACCTTCAGACCCCAAAACCCAACCTCTCCTTGCACAATATCTAACACATCACCCACACAAAAATACCATCAGATCCCAAATATTAACCCCTCCTTGCAGTAAATCTAACATCACACACACACAAAAACATTCAGACCCCCAATCCCAACCACTCTTGCACAAAATCTAACATGTTACACACACACAAAAACTTCAGACCCCAAAACCCAACCTCTCCTTGCACAAAATCTAAAACATCACCCACTCACAAAACCATCCGACCCCAAATCCCAACCCCTCCTTGCACAAAATCAAACACATCACCCACACACAAATTCATCACACCCCAAATCCGAACCTATCCTTTGTACAAAATCTAATATATATCCAACACACAAAACCATCAGTCCCCAAATCCCAACCCCTCCTTGCACAAAATCTACAGTATCACCCACACACAAAACCATCACAACCCAAATCGCAACCCATTCTTGCACAAAATCTAAAACATCACCCACACACAAAACCTTCAGACCCCAAAACCCAACGTCTCCTTGCACAATATCTAACACATCACCTACACAAAAATACCATCAGATACCAAATATTAACCCCTCCTTGCAGTAAATCTAACATCACACACACACAAAAACATTCAGACCCCAATCCCAACCACTCTTGCACAAAATCTAACATATCACCCACACACAAAAACTTCAGACCCCAAAACCCAACCTCTCCTTGCACAAAATCTAAAACATCACCCACTCACAAAACCATCCGACCCCAAATCCCAACCCCTCCTTGCACAAAATCTAACACATCACCCACACACAAATTCATCACACCCCAAATCCGAACCTGTCCTTTGTACAAAATCTAATATATATCCAACACACAAAACCATCAGTCCCCAAATCCCAACCCCTCCTTGCACAAAATCTACAGTATCACCCACACACAAAAACATCAGACACCAAATCCAAAGCCCTCCTTGCACAAAATCAAAAACATCATGCAGACACAAAACCTTCAGACCCCAAAACCCAACCTGTCCCTTGTACAAAATCTAATATATATCCAACACACAAAACCATCCGACCCCAAATCCCAACTCCTCCTTGCACAAAATCTAACACATCACCCACACACAAATTCATCACATCCCAAATCTCAACCTGTCCTTTGTACAAAATCTAAATATATCCAACACACAAAACCATCAGTCCCCAAATCCCAACCACTCCTTGCACAAAATCTAACATCACCCACTGACCATACCATCAGACCCCAAATCCCAAGCCATCCTTGCACAAAATCTAACACATCACCCACACAAAACCATCAGTCCCCAAATCCCAACCACTCCTTGCACAAAGTCTAACATAACCCACAGACATTACCATCAGACTCCAGATCCCAACCACTCCTTGCACGAAATCTAAAACATCACCCACTCACAAAACCATCACACCCCAAATCCCAATCTATCCGGTGTACAAAAGCTAATGTATATCCAACACACAAAACCATCAGTCCCCAAATCCCAACCACTCCTTCCACAAAATCTAACATCACCCACAGACCATACCATCAGACCCCAAATCACAAGCCCTCATTGCACAAAATCTAACACATCACCCACACACAAAAGCATCAGACCCCAAATCCCAACCGTCCTTGCACAAAATCTAACATCAACCATACACAAAACCATCACAACCCAAATCGCAACCCATTCTTGCACAAAATCTAAAACATGACCCACACACAAAACCTTTAGACCCCAAAACCCAACCTCTCCTTGCACACTATCTAACACATCACCAAAACAAAAATACCATCAGATCCCAAATATTAACCCCTCCTTGCAGTAAATCTAACATCACACACACAAAAACATTCAGACCCCCAATCCCAACCACTCTTGCACAAAATCTAACATATCACCCACACACAAAACCTTCAGATCCCAAAACCCAACCTCTCCTTGCACAAAATCTAACACATCTCCCGCACACAAAACCATCAGACACCAAATCCCAACCCCCCCTTGCACAAAATCTACAGTATCACCCACACACAAAAACATCAGACACCAAATCCAAAACCCTCCTTGCACAAAATCTAAAACATCATGCAGACACAAAACCTTCAGACCCCAAAACCCAACCTGTCCCTTGTACAAAATCTAATATATATCCAACACACAAAACCATCCGACCCCAAATCCCAACCCCTCCTTGCACAAAATCTAACACATCACCCACACACAAATTCATCACATCCCAAATCTCAACCTGTCCTTTGTACAAAATCTAAATATATCCAACACACAAAACCATCAGTCCCCAAATCCCAACCACTCCTTGCACAAAATCTAACATCACCCACTGACCATACCATCAGACCCCAAATCCCAAGCCATCCTTGCACAAAATCTAACACATCACCCACACAAAACCATCAGTCCCCAAATCCCAACCACTCCTTGCACAAAGTCTAACATAACCCACAGACATTACCATCAGACTCCAGATTCCAACCACCCCTTGCACGAAATCTAACAATTCACCCAGATACAAAACCTTCAGACCCCAAAACCCAACCTCTCCTTGCACAAAATCTAACACATCACCCACACATAAAACCATCAGACCCTAAATCCCAACCCCTACTTGCACAAAATCTAACACATCACCCACACACAAATCCATCACACCCCAAATCCCAATCTGTCCCGTGTACAAAAGCTAGTGTATACCCAACACACAAAACCATCAGTCCCCAAATCCCAAGCCATCCTTGCACAAAATCTAACATCACCCACAGACCATACCATCAGACCCCAAATCCCAACCTGTCCCTTCTACAAAATCTAATATATATCCAACACACAAAACCGTCAGTCTCCAAATCCCAACCCCTCATTGCACAAAATCTAACATCATCCACACACAAAACCATCACAACCCAAATCGCAACCCATTCTTGCACAAAATCTAAAACATCACCCACACACAAAACCTTCAGACCCCAAAACCCAACCTCTCCTTGCACAATATCTAACACATCACCCACACAAAAATACCATCAGATCCCAAATATTAACCCCTCCTTGCAGTAAATCTAACATCACACACACACAAAAACATTCAGACCCCCAATCCCAACCACTCTTGCACAAAATCTAACATGTTACACACACACAAAAACTTCAGACCCCAAAACCCAACCTCTCCTTGCACAAAATCTAAAACATCACCCACTCACAAAACCATCCGACCCCAAATCCCAACCCCTCCTTGCACAAAATCAAACACATCACCCACACACAAATTCATCACACCCCAAATCCGAACCTATCCTTTGTACAAAATCTAATATATATCCAACACACAAAACCATCAGTCCCCAAATCCCAACCCCTCCTTGCACAAAATCTACAGTATCACCCACACACAAAAACATCAGACACCAAATCCAAAGCCCTCCTTGCACAAAATCAAAAACATCATGCAGACACAAAACCTTCAGACCCCAAAACCCAACCTGTCCCTTGTACAAAATCTAATATATATCCAACACACAAAACCATCCGACCCCAAATCCCAACTCCTCCTTGCACAAAATCTAACACATCACCCACACACAAATTCATCACATCCCAAATCTCAACCTGTCCTTTGTACAAAATCTAAATATATCCAACACACAAAACCATCAGTCCCCAAATCCCAACCACTCCTTGCACAAAATCTAACATCACCCACTGACCATACCATCAGACCCCAAATCCCAAGCCATCCTTGCACAAAATCTAACACATCACCCACACAAAACCATCAGTCCCCAAATCCCAACCACTCCTTGCACAAAGTCTAACATAACCCACAGACATTACCATCAGACTCCAGATTCCAACCACCCCTTGCACGAAATCTAACAATTCACCCAGATACAAAACCTTCAGACCCCAAAACCCAACCTCTCCTTGCACAAAATCTAACACATCACCCACACACAAAACCATCACAACCCAAATCGCAACCCATTCTTGCACAAAATCTAAAACATCACCCACACACAAAACCTTCAGACCCCAAATCCCAACACCTCCTTGCACAAAATCTAACACATCACCCACACACAAAAGCATCAGACCGCAAACCCCAACCTGTCCCTTGTACAAAATCTAATATATATCCAACACACAAAACCATCAGTCTCCAAATCCCAACCCCTCATTGCACAAAATCTAACATCACCCACACACAAAACCATCACAACCCAAATCGCAACCCATTCTTGCACAAAATCTAAAACATCACCCACACACAAAACCTTCAGACTCCAGGTTCCAACCACTCCTTGCACGAAATCTAACAATTCACCCAGATACAAAACCTTCAGACCCCAAAACCCAATCTCTCCTTGCACAAAATCTAACACATCACCCACACACAAAAACATTAGTCCCCAAATCCCAACCACTCCTTGCACAAAGTCTAACATCACCCACAGACATTACCATCAGACTCCAGGTTCCAACCACTCCTTCCACGAAATCTAACAATTCACCCAGATACAAAACCTTCAGACCCCAAAACCCAATCTCTCCTTGCACAAAATCTAACACATCACCCACACATAAAACCATCAGACCCTAAATCCCAATCTGTCCCGTGTACAAAAGCTAGTGTATACCCAACACACAAAACCATCAGTCCCCAAATCCCAACCACTCCTTGCACAAAATCTAACACATCACCCTCACAAAAAACCATCAGACGCCAATTCGCAATCCATTCTTGCACAAAATCTAAAACATCATCCAGACATAAAACCATCACACCCCAAATCCCAACCTGTCCCTTGTACAAAATCTAACACATTACCCACGCACATAACCATCAGAACCCAAATCCCATCCACTCCTTGCACAAAATCTAACACATCACCCACACACAAATCCATCACACCCCAAACTCCAACCTGTCCATCGCACAAAATCTAATATATATCCAACACACAAAACCATCAGTCTCCAAATCGCAACCCCTCCTTGCACAAAATCTAACATCACCCACACACAAAACCTACAGATCCCAAAACCCAACCCCTCCTTGCACAAACTCTAACATCACCCACACACAAAACCTTCAGACCCCAAAACCCAACCTCTCCTTGCACAATATTTAACACATCACCCACACAAAAATACCATCAGATCCCAAATATTAACCCCTCCTTGCAGTAAATCTAACATCACACACACAAAAACATTCAGACCCCCAATCCCAACCACTCTTGCACAAAATCTAAAACATCACCCACACACATAACCATCAGAACCCAGATCCCATCCCCTCCTTGCACAAAATCTAACACATCACCCACACACAAATCCATCACACCCCAAATCCCAATCTGTCCCATGTGCAAAAGCTAATGTATAGCCAACACACAAAACCATCAGTCCCCAAATCACAACCACTCCTTCCACAAAATCTAACATCACCCACAGACCATACCATCAGACCCCAAATCACAACCGTCCTTGCACAAAATCTAACATCAACCACACACAAAACCATCACAACCCAAATCGCAACCCATTCTTGCACAAAATCTAAAACATCACCCACACACAAAACCTTTAGACCCCAAAACCCAACCTCTCCTTGCACACTATCTAACACATCACCAAAACAAAAATAACATCAGATCCCAAATATTAACCCCTCCTTGCAGTAAATCTAACATCACACACACAAAAACATTCAGACCCCCAATCCCAACCACTCTTGCACAAAATCTAACAGATCACCCACACACAGAAACATTAGTCCTAAAATCCCAACCACTCCTTGCACAAAATCTAACATGACCCACACACAAAACCTTCAGACCCCAAAACCCAACCCCTCCTTGCACAAACTCTAACATCACCCACAAACAAAACGATCAGACCCCAAATCCCAACACCTGCTTGCACAAAATCTAACACATCACCCACACAAGAACCATCAGACCCCAAATCCCAACCCATTTTTGCACAAAATCTAAAACATCATCCACACACAAAAACATTAGTCCTAAAATCCCAACCACTCCTTGCACAAAATCTAACATCACCCACAGACCATACCATCAGACCCCAAATCCCAAGCCCTCCTTGCACAAAATCTAACACATCACCCACACACAAATTCATCACACCCCAAATCCCAACCTGTCCTTTGTACAAAATCTAATATATATCCAACACACAAAACCATCAGTCCCCAAATCCCAACCACTCCTTGCACAAAGTCTAACATCACCCACAGACATTACCATCAGACTCCAGATTCCAACCACTCCTTACACGAAATCTAACAATTCACCCAGATACAAAACCTTCAGACGCCAAAACCCAACCTCTCCTTGCACAAAATCTAACACATCACCCACACATAAAACCATCAGACCCCAAATCCCAATCTGTCCCGTGTACAAAAGCTAGTGTATACCCAACACACAAAACCATCAGTCCCCAAATCCCAACCACTCCTTGCACAAAATCTAACATCACCCATAGACCATACCATCAGACCCCAAATCCCAAGCCCTCCTTGCACAAAATCTAACACATCACCCACACACAAATTCATCACACCCCAAATCCCAACCTGTCCTTTGTACAAAATCTAATATATATCCAACACACAAAACCATCAGTCCCCAAATCCCAACCAATCCTTGCACAAAGTCTAACATCACCCACAGACATTACCATCAGACTCCAGATTCCAACCACTCCTTACACGAAATCTAACAATTCACCCAGATACAAAACCTTCAGACGCCAAAACCCAACCTCTCCTTGCACAAAATCTAACACATCACCCACACATAAAACCATCAGACCCCAAATCCCAATCTGTCCCGTGTACAAAAGCTAGTGTATACCCAACACACAAAACCATCAGTCCCCAAATCCCAACCACTCCTTGCACAAAATCTAACATCACCCACAGACCATACCATCAGACCCCAAATCCCAAGCCACCCTTGCACAAAATCTAACACATCACCCACACACAAAACCATCAGACCCCAAAACCCAACCTCTCCTTGCACAAAATCTAACACATCACCCACACACAAAACCATCACACCCCAAATCCCAACCTGTCCCTTGTACAAAATCTAACACATCACCCACACACATAACCATCAGAACCCAAATCCCATCCCCTCCTTGCACAAAATCTAACACATCACCCACACACAAATCCATCACACCCCAAACCCCAACCTGTCCATTGCACAAAATCTAATATATATCCAACACACAAAACCATCAGTCTCCAAATCCCGACCCCTCCTTGCACAAAATCTAACATGACCCACACACAAAACCTTCAGACCCCAAAACCCAACCCCTCCTTGCACAAAGTCTAACATCACCCACACACAAAACGATCAGACCCCAAATCCCAACACATCCTTGCACAAAATCTAACACATCACCCACACAAAAAACCATCAGACCCCAAATCCCAAGCCCTCCTTGCTCAAAATCAAACAGATCACCCACACACAAAAACATTAGTCCTAAAATCCCAACCACTCCTTGCACAAAATCTAACATGACCCACACACAAAACGATCAGACCCCAAATCCCAAGCCCTAATTACACAAAATCTAACACATCACCCACACACAAAAGCATCAGACCGCAAACCCCAACCTGTCCCTTGTACAAAATCTAATATATATCCAACACACAAAACCATCAGTCTCCAAATCCCAACCCCTCATTGCACAAAATCTAACATCACCCACACACAAAACCATCACAACCCAAATCGCAACCCATTCTTGCACAAAATCTAAAACATCACCCACACACAAAACCTTCAGACCCCAAATCCCAACACCTCCTTGCACAAAATCTAACACATCACCCACACAAAAAACCATCAGACCCCAAATCCCAAGCCCTCCTTGCACAAAATCAAACAGATCACCCACACACAAAAACATTAGTCCCCAAATCCCAACCACTCCTTGCACAAAGTCTAACATCACCCACAGACATTACCATCAGACTCCAGGTTCCAACCACTCCTTGCACGAAATCTAACAATTCACCCAGATACAAAACCTTCAGACCCCAAAACCCAATCTCTCCTTGCACAAAATCTAACACATCACCCACACACAAAAACATCACACCCCAAATCCCAACCTGTCCCTTGTACAAAATCTAACACATCACCCACACACATAACCATCAGAACCCAAATCCCATCCCCTCCTTGCACAAAATCTAACACATCACCCACACACAAATCCATCACACCCCAAACCCCAACCTGTCCATTGCACAAAATCTAATATATATCCAACACACAAAACCATCAGTCTCCAAATCCCGACCCCTCCTTGCACAAAATCTAACATGACCCACACACAAAACCTTCAGACCCCAAAACCCAACCCCTCCTTGCACAAAGTCTAACATCACCCACACACAAAACGATCAGACCCCAAATCCCAACACATCCTTGCACAAAATCTAACACATCACCCACACAAAAAACCATCAGACCCCAAATCCCAAGCCCTCCTTGCTCAAAATCAAACAGATCACCCACACACAAAAACATTAGTCCTAAAATCCCAACCACTCCTTGCACAAAATCTAACATGACCCACACACAAAACGATCAGACCCCAAATCCCAAGCCCTCATTACACAAAATCTAACACATCACCCACACACAAAAGCATCAGACCGCAAACCCCAACCTGTCCCTTGTACAACATCTAATATATATCCAACACACAAAACCATCAGTCTCCAAATCCCAACCCCTCATTGCACAAAATCTAACATCACCCACACACAAAACCATCACAACCCAAATCGCAACCCATTCTTGCACAAAATCTAAAACATCACCCACACACAAAACCTTCAGACCCCAAATCCCAACACCTCCTTGCACAAAATCTAACACATCACCCACACAAAAAACCATCAGACCCCAAATCCCAAGCCCTCCTTGCACAAAATCAAACAGATCACCCACACACAAAAACATTAGTCCCCAAATCCCAACCACTCCTTGCACAAAGTCTAACATCACCCACAGACATTACCATCAGACTCCAGGTTCCAACCACTCCTTGCACGAAATCTAACAATTCACCCAGATACAAAACCTTCAGACCCCAAAACCCAATCTCTCCTTGCACAAAATCGAACACATCACCCACACACAAAAACATTAGTCCCCAAATCCCAACCACTCCTTGCACAAAGTCTAACATCACCCACAGACATTACCATCAGACTCCAGGTTCCAACTACTCCTTGCACGAAATCTAACAATTCACCCAGATACAAAACCTTCAGACCCCAAAACCCAATCTCTCCTTGCACAAAATCTAACACATCACCCACACATAAAACCATCAGACCCTAAATCCCAACCCCTACTTGCACAAAATCTAACACATCACCCACACACAAATCCATCACACCCCAAATCCCAATCTGTCCCGTGTACAAAAGCTAGTGTATACCCAACACACAAAACCATCAGTCCCCAAATCCCAACCACTCCTTGCACAAAATCTAACAACACCCACAGACCATACCATCAGACCCCAAATCCCAAGCCCTCCTTGCACAAAATCTAACACATCACCCACACAAAAAACCATCAGACCCCAAATCGCAACCCATTTCTTGCACAAAATCTAAAACATCATCCAGACACAAAACCATTAGTCCTAAAATCCCAACCACTCCTTGCACAAAATCTATCATTACCCACACACAAAATTGTCAGTTCCCAAATCCCAACCACTCCTTGTACAAAGTCTAACATCACCCACAGACAGTACCATCAGACTCCAAATCCCAACCACACCTTGCACGAAATCTAACAATTCACCCAGATACAAAACCTTCAGACCCCAAAACCCAACCTCTCTTTGCACAAAATCTAACACATCACCCACACACAAATCCATCAGACCCCAAAACCCAACCTCTCCGTGCACAAAATATAACAAATCACCTGCACACAAAACCTTCTAACCCCAAAAACAAACCTCTCCTTGCACAACATTTAACATATCACCCACATACAAAAACATCAGACCCCAAAGCCCAACCACTCCTTGCACAAAATCTAACATCACCCACAGACCATACCATCAGACCCCAAATCCCAAGTCTTCCTTGCACAAAATCTAACACATCACCCACACAAAAAACCATCAGACCCCAAATCCCAACCCCTCCTTGCACAAAATCTAACATCACCCACACACAAAACCTTCAGACCCCAAAACCCAACCACTCCTTGCACAATATCTAACACATCACCCACACAAAAAACCATCAGACCCCAAATATTAACCCCTCCTTGCACAAAATCTAACATTACCCAGACACAAAACCATCAGTCCTCAGATCCCACCACTCCTTCAAAAAAATCTAACATCACCCACATGCAAAGCCATCAGACTCCAAATCCCAACCACACCTTCCACAAAATCTAACACCACCAACATACAACACCATCAGACACTAAGTCCCAAATGCTGCTTGTACAAAATCTAACATATCACCCACACACAAACGCATCAGCCCCCAAATCGCAACCCATTCTTGCACAAAATCTAAAACATCATCCAGACACAAAAACTTCAGACCTCAAAACCCAACCCCTCCTTGCACAAAATCTAACACATCACCCACAAAAAAACCATCAGACCCCAAATCCCTACCCATTCTTGCACAAAATCTAATACATCATCCACACACAAAACCATTAGTCCTAAAATCCCAAACACTCCTTGCACAAAATCTAACATCACCCACACACAAAATTGTCAGTCCCCAAATCCCAACCACTCCTTGCACGAAATCAAACACATCAGCCACACAAAAACTGATCAGACCCCAAATAGCAAACCATTCTTGCACAAAATCTAAAACATCACCCACACACAAAAACTTCAGACCCCAAAACCCAACCTCTCCTTGCACAAAATCTAACACATCACCCACACACAAAAGCATCAGACCCCAAACCCCAACCTGTCCCTTGTACAAAATCTAATATATATCCAAGACACTAAACCATCAGTCACCAAATCCCAACCACTCCTTGCACAAAATCAAACATCACCCTCAGACAATACCATCAGACCCCAAATCCCAACCCCTCCTTGCACAAAATCTAACACAGCACCCACACCCAAAAACATCAGACCCCAAACCCCAACCTGTCCCGTGTACAAAAGCTAATGTATATCCAACACACAAAACCATCAGTCCCCAAATCCCAACCACTCCTTCCACAAAATCTAACATCACCCACAGACCATACCATTAGACCCCAAATCCGAAGCCCTCATTGCACAAAATCTAACACATCACCCACACACAAAAGCATCAGAACGCAAACCCCAACCTGTCCCTTGTACAAAATCTAATATATATCCAACACACAAAACCATCAGCCTCCAAATCCCAAACCTTCCTTGCATAAAATCTAACATCACCCACACACAAAACCATCACAACCCAAATCGCAACCCATTCTTGCACAAAATCTAAAACATCACCCAAACACAAAACCTTTAGACCCCAAAACCCAACCTCTCCTTGCACAATATCTAACACATTGCCCACACAAAAATACCATCAGATCCCAAATATTAACCCCTCCTTGCAGTAAATCTAACATCACACACACACAAAAACATTCAGACCCCCAATCCCAACCACTCTTGCACAAAATCTAACTAATCACCAACACACAAAACCTTCAGACCCCAAAACCCAACCACTCCTTGCACAAAATCTAACACATCACCCACACACAAATCCATCACACCCCAAATCCCAACCTGTCCTTTGTACAAAATCTAATATATATCCAACACACAAAACCATCAGTCCCCAAATCCTAACCACTCCTTGCACAAAATCTAACATCACCCACAGACCATACCATTAGACACCAAATCCCAAGCCATCCTTGCACAAAATCTAACACATCACCCACACAAAAAACCATCAGATGCCAAGTCGCAATCCATTCTTGCACAAAATCTAAAACATCACCCAGACTCAAAACCTCCAGACCCCAAAACCCAATCTCTCCTTGCACAAAATCTAACACATCACCCACACACATAACCATCAGAATGCAAATCCCATCCCCTCCTTGCACAAAATTTAACATATCAACCACACACAAATCCATCACACCCCAAATCCCAACCTGACCCTTGTACAAAATCTAATATATATCCAACTCACAAAACCATCAGTCTCCAAAACACAACCCCTCCTTGCACAAAATCTAACACATCACCCACACACAAATCCATCACACCTCAAATCCCAACCTGTCCCTTCTACAAAATCTAATATATATCCAACACACAAAACCATCAGTCCCCAAATCCCAACTACTCCTTGCACAAAATCTAACATCACCCACAGACCATACCATCAGACCCCAAATCCCAAGCCATCCTTGCACAAAATCTAACACATCACCCACACAAAAAACCATCAGACCCCAAATCCCTACCCATTCTTGCACAAAATCTAATACATCATCCACACACAAAACCATTAGTCCTAAAATCCCAAACACTCCTTGCACAAAATCTAACATCACCCACACACAAAATTGTCAGTCCCCAAATCCCAACCAATCCTTGCACGAAATCAAACACATCACCCACACAAAAACTGATCAGACCCCAAATCGCAACCCATTCTTGCACAAAATCTAAAGCATCACCCACACACAAAACCTTCAGACGCCAAAACCCAACCTCTCCTTGCACAAAATCTAACACATCACCCACACAAAAAACCATCAGACCCCAAATCCCAACCCCTCCTTGCGCAAAATCTAACACATCACCCACATACAAAACCATCAGTCCCCAAATCCCAACTACTCCTTGCACAAAATCTAACATCACCCACAGACCATACCATCAGACCCCAAATCCCAAGCCCTCCTTGCACAAAATCTAACACATCACCCACACAAAAAACCATCAGACCCCAAATCCCAAGCACTCCTTGCACAAAATCTAACACATCACCCACACAAAAAACCATCAGACCCCGAATCCCTACCCATTCTTGCACAAAATCTAATACATCATCCACACACAAAACCATTAGTCCTAAAATCCCAACCACTCCTTGCACGAAATCAAACACATCACCCACACAAAAACTGATCGGACACCAAATCGCAACCCATTCTTCCACAAAATCTAAAACATCACCCACACACAAAAACTTCAGACCCCAAACCCCAAACCTGTCCCTTGTACAAAATCTAATATATATCCATGACACTAAACCATCAGTCACCAAATCCCAACCACTCCTTGCACAAAATCAAACATCACCCTCAGACAATACCATCAGACCCCAAATCCCAACCCCTCCTTGAACAAAATCTAACACAGCACCCACACCCAAAAACATCAGACCCCAAACCCCAACCTGTCCCGTGTACAAAAGCTAATGTATATCCAACACACAAAACCATCAGTCCCCAAATCCCAACCACTCCTTGCACGAAATCAAACACATCACCCACACAAAAACTGATCGGACCCCAAATCGCAACCCATTCTTCCACAAAATCTAACACATCACCCACAGACCAAACCATCAGACCGCAAATCCCAAGCCCTCCTTGCACAAAATCTAACACATCACCCACACACAAAACCATCAGACCCCAAAACCCAACCACTCCTTGCACAAAATCTAACACATCACCCACACACAAATCCATCACACCCCAAATCCCAACCTGTCCTTTGTATAAAATCTAATATATATCCAACACACAAAACCATCAGTCCCCAAATCCTAACCACTCCTTGCACAAAATCTAACATCACCCACAGACCATACCATTAGACACCAAATCCCAAGCCATCCTTGCACAAAATCTAACACATCACCCACACAAAAAACCATCAGATGCCAAGTCGCAATCCATTCTTGCACAAAATCTAAAACATCACCCAGACTCAAAACCTCCAGACCACAAAACCCAATCTCTCCTTGCACAAAATCTAACACATTACCCACACACATAACCATCAGAATGCAAATCCCATCCCCTCCTTGCACAAAATTTAACATATCACCCACACACAAATCCATCACACCCCAAATCCCAACCTGTCCCTTCTACAAAATCTAATATATATCCAACTCACAAAACCATCAGTCTCCAAAACACAACCCCTCCTTGCACAAAATCTAACACATCACCCACACACAAATCCATCACACCTCAAATCCCAACCTGTCCCTTCTACAAAATCTAATATATATCCAACACACAAAACCATCAGTCCCCAAATCCCAACTACTCCTTGCACAAAATCTAACATCACCCACAGACCATACCATCAGACCCCAAATCCCAAGCCATCCTTGCACAAAATCTAACACATCACCCACACAAAAAACCATCAGACCCCAAATCCCTACCCAGTCTTGCACAAAATCTAATACATCATCCACACACAAAACCATTAGTCCTAAAATCCCAAACACTCCTTGCACAAAATCTAACATCACCCACACACAAAATTGTCAGTCCCCAAATCCCAACCAATCCTTGCACGAAATCAAACACATCACCCACACAAAAACTGATAAGACCCCAAATCGCAACCCATTCTTGCACAAAATCTAAAACATCACCCACACACAAAAACTTCAGACGCCAAAATCCAACCTCTCCTTGCACAAAATCTAACACATCACCCACACAAAAAACCATCAGTCCCCAAATCCCAACTACTCCTTGCACAAAATCTAACATCACCCACAGACCATACCATCAGACCACAAATCCCAAGCCCTCCTTGCACAAAATCTAACACATCACCCACACAAAAAACCATCAGACCCCAAATCCCAAGCTCTCCTTGCACAAAATCTAACACATCACCCACACAAAAAACCATCAGACCCCGAATCCCTACCCATTCTAGCACAAAATCTAATACATCATCCACACACAAAACCATTAGTCCTAAAATCCCAACCACTCCTTGCACAAAATCTAACATCACCCACACACAAAATTGTCAGTCCCAAATCCCAACCACTCCTTGCACGAAATCAAACACATCACCCACACAAAAACTGATCGGACCCCAAATCGCAACCCATTCTTCCACAAAATCTAAAACATCACCCACACACAAAAACTTCAGACCCCAAAACCCAACCTCTCCTTGCACAAAATCTAACACATCACCCACACAAAAAACCATCAGACCCCAAATCCCAACCCCTCCTTGCACAAAATCTAACACATCACCCACACACAAAAACATCAGACCCCAAACCCCGAACTGTCCCGTGTACAAAAGCTAATGTATATCCAACACACAAAACCATCAGTCTCCAAATCCAAACCCTTCCTTGCACAAAATCTAACATCACCCACACAAAAAAACATCAGACGCCAATTCACAATCCATTCTTGCACAAAATCTAAAACATCATCCAGACACAAAACCATCAGACCCCAAATCCCAAACTCTCCTTGCACAAAATCTAACACATCACCCACACACATAACCATCAGAACCCAAATCCCATCCCCTCCTTGCACAAAATCTAACACAGCACCCACACCCAAAAACATCAGACCCCAAACCCCAACCTGTCCCGTGTAGAAAAGCTAATGTATATCCAACACACAAAACCATCAGTCCCCAAATCCCAACCACTCCTTCCACAAAATCTAACATCACCCACAGACCATACCATTAGACCCCAAATCCCAAGCCCTCATTGCACAAAATCTAACACATCACCCACACACAAAAGCATCAGACCGCAAACCCCAACCTGTCCCTTGTACAAAATTTAATATATATCCAACACACAAAACCATCAGCCTCCAAATCCCAACCCTTCCTTGCATAAAATCTAACATCACCCACACACAAAACC
The DNA here is from genome assembly GCF_030144855.1 of Hypanus sabinus. NCBI lineage: Eukaryota > Metazoa > Chordata > Chondrichthyes > Myliobatiformes > Dasyatidae > Hypanus > Hypanus sabinus. Next base: position 3,351,799 of record NC_082706.1, read on the forward strand.
ATCACAACCCAAATCGCAACCCATTCTTGCACAAAATCTATAACATCACCCAAACACAAAACCTTTAGACCCCAAAACCCAAGCTCTGCTTGCACAATATCTAACACATCGCCCACACAAAATTACCATCAGATCCCAAATATTAACTCCTCCTTGCAGTAAATCTAACGTCACACACACAGAAAAACATTCAGACCCCCAATCCCAACCACTCTTGCACAAAATCTAACTAATCACCCACACACAAAACCTTCAGACCCCAAAACCCAACTGATCCTTGCACAAAATCTAACACATCACCCACACACATATCCATCACACCCCAAATCCCAACCTGTCCTTTGTACAAAATCTAATATATAACCAACACACAAAACCATCAGTCCCCAAATCCCAACTACACCTTGCACAAAATCTAACATCACCCACAGACCATACCATCAAACCCCAAATCCCAAGCCATCCTTGCACAACATCTAACACATCACCCACACAAAAAACCATCAGACCCCAAATCCCTACCCATTCTTGCACAAAATCTAATACATCATCCACACACAAAACCATTAGTCCTAAAATCCCAAACACTCCTTGCACAAAATCTAACATCACCCACACACAAAATTGTCAGTCCCCAAATCCCAACCACTCCTTGCACGAAATCAAACACATCACCCACACAGAAACTGATCAGACCCCAAATCGCAACCCATTCTTGCACAAAATCTAAAACATCACCCACACACAAAAACTTCAGACGCCAAAACCCAACCTCTCCTTGCACAAAATCTAACACATCACCCACACAAAAAACCATCAGACCCCAAATCCCAACCCCTCCTTGCGCAAAATCTAACACATCACCCACATACAAAACCATCAGTCCCCAAATCCCAACTACTCCTTGCACAAAATCTAACATCACCCACAGACCATACCATCAGACCCCAAATCCCAAGCCCTCCTTGCACAAAATCTAACACATCACCCACACAAAAAACCATCAGACCCCAAATCCCAAGAACTCCTTGCACAAAATCTAACACATCACCCACACAAAAAACCATCAGACCCCAAATCCCTACCCATTCTTGCACAAAATCTAATACAGCATCCACACACAAAACCATTAGTCCTAAAATCCCAACCACTCCTTGCACAAAATCTAACATCACCCACACACAAAATTGTCAGTCCCCAAATCCCAACCACTCCTTGCACGAAATCAAACACATCACCCACACAAAAACTGATCGGACCCCAAATCGCAACCCATTCTTCCACAAAATCTAAAACATCACCCACACCCAAAAACTTCAGACCCCAAAACCCAACCTCTCCTTGCACAAAATCTAACACATCACCCACAGAAAAAACCATCAGACCCAAAATCCCAACCCCTCCTTGCACAAAATCTAACACATCACCCACACACAAAAACATCAGACCCCAAACCCCAACCTGTCCCGTGTACAAAAGCTAATGTATATCCAACACACAAAACCATCAGTCTCCAAATCCCAACCCTTCCTTGCACAAAATCTAACATCACCCACACAAAAAACCATCAGACGCCAATTCGCAATCCATTCTTGCACAAAATCTAAAACATCATCCAGACACAAAACCATCAGACCCCAAATCCCAACCTCTCCTTGCACAAAATCTAACACATCACCCAAACACATAACCATCAGAACCCAAATCCCATCCCCTCCTTGCACAAAATCTAACACAGCACCCACACCCAAAAACATCAGACCCCAAACCCCAACCTGTCCCGTGTAGAAAAGCTAATGTATATCCAACACACAAAACCATCAGTCCCCAAATCCCAACCACTCCTTCCACAAAATCTAACATCACCCACAGACCATACCATTAGACCCCAAATCCCAAGCCCTCATTGCACAAAATCTAACACATCACCCACACACAAAAGCATCAGACCGCAAATCCCAACCCCTCCTTGCGCAAAATCTAACACATCACCCACATACAAAACCATCAGTCCCCAAATCCCATGCCCTCCTTGCACAAAATCTAACACAGCACCCACACCCAAAAACATCAGACCCCAAACCCCAACCTGTCCCGTGTACAAAAGCTAATGTATATCCAACACACAAAACCATCAGTCCCCAAATCCCAACCACTCCTTCCAGAAAATCTAACATCACCCACAGACCATACCATTAGACCCCAAATCCCAAGCCCTCATTGCACAAAGTCTAACACATCACCCACACACAAAAGCATCAGACCGCAAACCCCAACCTGTCCCTTGTACAACATCTAATATATATCCAACACACACAACCATCAGCCTCCAAATCCCAACCCTTCCTTGCATAAAATCTAACATCACCCACACACAAAACCATCACAACCCAAATCGCAACCCATTTTTGCACAAAATCAAAAACATCACCCAAACACAAAACCTTTAGACCCCAAAACCCAACCTCTCCTTGCACAATATCAAACACATCGCCCACACAAAATTACCATCAGATCCCAAATATTAACCCCTCCTTGCAGTAAATCTAACGTCACACACACACAAAAACATTCAGACCCCCAATCCCAACCACTCTTGCACAAAATCTAACTAATCACCCACACACAAAACCTTCAGACCCCAAAACCCAACCGCTCCTTGCACAAAATCTAACACATCACCCACACACATATCCATCACACCCCAAATCCCAACCTGTCCTTTGTACAAAATCTAATATATAACCAACACACAAAACCATCAGTCCCCAAATCCCAACTACTCCTTGCACAAAATCTAACATCACCCACAGACCATACCATCAGACCCCAAATCCCAAGCCATCCTTGCACAACATCTAACACATCACCCACACAAAAAACCATCAGACCCCAAATCCCAACTAATCCTTGCACAAAATCTAACATCACCCACAGACCATACCATCAGACCCCAAATCCCAAGCCCTCCTTGCACAAAATCTAACACATCACCCACACAAAAAACCATCAGACCCCAAATCCCAAGAACTCCTTGCACAAAATCTAACACATCACCCACACAAAAAACCATCAGACCCCGAATCCCTACCCATTCTTGCACAAAATCTAATACATCATCCACACACAAAACCATTAGTCCTAAAATCCCAACCACTCCTTGCACAAAATCTAACATCACCCACACACAAAATTGTCAGTCCCCAAATCCCAACCACTCCTTGCACGAAATCAAACACATCACCCACACAAAAACTGATCGGACCCAAAATCGCAACCCATTCTTCCACAAAATCTAAAACATCACCCACACACAAAAACTTCAGACCCCAAAACCCAACCTCTCCTTGCACAAAATCTAACACATCACCCACACAAAAAACCATCAGACCCCAAATCCCAACCCCTCCTTGCACAAAATCTAACACATCACCCACACACAAAAACATCAGACCCCAAACCCCAACCTGTCCCGTGTACAAAAGCTAATGTATATCCAACACACAAAACCATCAGTCTCCAAATCCCAACGCTTCCTTGCACAAAATCTAACATCACCCACACAAAAAACCATCAGACGCCAATTCGCAATCCATTCTTGCACAAAATCTAAAACATCATCCAGACACAAAACCATCAGACCCCAAATCCCAACCTCTCCTTGCACGAAATCTAACACATCACCCACACACATAACCATCAGAACCCAAATCCCATCCCCTCCTTGCACAAAATCTAACACAGCACCCACACCCAAAAACATCAGACCCCAAACCCCAAGCTGTCCCGTGTACAAAAGCTAATGTATATCCACCACACAAAACCATCAGTCCCCCAATCCCAACCACTCTTGCACAAAATCTAACTAATCACCCACACACAAAACCTTCAGACCCCAAATCCCAACTACTCCTTGCACAAAATCTAACATCACCCACAGACCATACCATCAGACCCCAAATCCCAAGCCATCCTTGCACAACATCTAACACATCACCCACACAAAAAACCATCAGACCCCAAATCCCTACCCATTCTTGCACAAAATCTAATACATCATCCACACACAAAACCATTAGTCCTTAAATCCCAACCACTCCTTGCACAAAATCTAACATCACCCACACACAAAATTGTCAGTCCCCAAATCCCAACCACTCCTTGCACGAAATCAAACACATCACCCACACAAAAACTGATCGGACCCCAAATCGCAACCCATTCTTCCACATAATCTAAAACATCACCCACACACAAAAACTTCAGACCCCAAAACCCAACCTCTCCTTGCACAAAATCTAACACATCACCCACAGAAAAAACCATCAGACCCAAAATCCCAACCCCTCCTTGCACAAAATCTAACACATCACCCACACACAAAAACATCAGACCCCAAACCCCAACCTGTCCCGTGTACAAAAGCTAATGTATATCCAACACACAAAACCATCAGTCTCCAAATCCCAACGCTTCCTTGCACAAAATCTAACATCACCCACACAAAAAACCATCAGACGCCAATTCGCAATCCATTCTTGCACAAAATCTAAAACATCATCCAGACACAAAACCATCAGACCCCAAATCCCAACCTCTCCTTGCACAAAATCTAACACATCACCCACACACATAACCATCAGAACCCAAATCCCATCCCCTCCTTGCACAAAATCTAACACAGCACCCACACCCAAAAACATCAGACCCCAAACCCCAACCTGTCCCGTGTAGAAAAGCTAATGTATATCCAACACACAAAACCATCAGTCCCCAAATCCCAACCACTCCTTCCACAAAATCTAACATCACCCACAGACCATACCATTAGACCCCAAATCCCAAGCCCTCATTGCACAAAATCTAACACATCACCCGCACACAAAAGCATCAGACCGCAAACCCCAACCTGTCCCTTGTACAAAATCTAATATATATCCAACACACAAAACCATCAGCCTCCAAATCCCAACCCTTCCTTGCATAAAATCTAACATCACCCACACACAAAACCATCACAACCCAAATCGCAACCCATTCTTGCACAAAATCTAAAACATCACCCAAACACAAAACCTTTAGACCCCAAAGCCCAAGCTCTCCTTGCACAATATCTAACACATCGCCCACACAAAATTACCATCAGATCCCAAATATTAACCCCTCCTTGCAGTAAATCTAACGTCACACACACACAAAAACATTCAGACCCCCAATCCCAACCACTCTTGCACAAAATCTAACTAATCACCCACACACAAAACCTTCAGACCCCAAAACCCAACCGCTCCTTGCACAAATTCTAACACATCACCCACACACATATCCATCACACCCCAAATCCCAACCTGTCCTTTGTACAAAATCTAATATATAACCAACACACAAAACCATCAGTCCCCAAATCCCAACTACTCCTTGCACAAAATCTAACATCACCCACAGACCATACCATCAGACCCCAAATCCCAAGCCATCCTTGCACAACATCTAACACATCACCCACACAAAAAACCATCAGACCCCAAATCCCTACCCATTCTTGCACAAAATCTAATACATCATCCACACACAAAACCATTAGTCATAAAATCCCAAACACTCCTTGCACAAAATCTAACATCACCCACACACAAAATTGTCAGTCCCCAAATCCCAACCACTCCTTGCACGAAATCAAACACATCACCCACACAAAAACTGATCAGACCCCAAATCGCAACCCATTCTTGCACAAAATCTAAAACATCACCCACACACAAAAACTTCAGACGCCAAAACCCAACCTCTCCTTGCACAAAATCTAACACATCACCCACACAAAAAACCATCAGACCCCAAATCACAACCCCTCCTTGCGCAAAATCTAACACATCACCCACATACAAAACCATCAGTCCCCAAATCCCAACTACACCTTGCACAAAATCTAACATCACCCACAGACCATACCATCAGACCCCAAATCCCAAGCCCTCCTTGCACAAAATCTAACACATCACCCACACAAAAAACCATCAGACCCCAAATCCCAAGAACTCCTTGCACAAAATCTAACACATCACCCACACAAAAAACCATCAGACCCCAAATCCCTACCCATTCTTGCACAAAATCTAATACAGCATCCACACACAACACCATTAGTCCTAAAATCCCAACCACTCCTTGCACAAAATCTAACATCACCCACACACAAAATTGTCAGTCCCCAAATCCCAACCACTCCTTGCACGAAATCAAACACATCACCCACACAAAAACTGATCGGACCCCAAATCGCAACCCATTCTTCCACAAAATCTAAAACATCACCCACACACAAAAACTTCAGACCCCAAAACCCAACCTCTCCTTGCACAAAATCTAACACATCACCCACAGAAAAAACCATCAGACCCAAAATCCCAACCCCTCCTTGCACAAAATCTAACACATCACCCACACACAAAAACATCAGACCCCAAACCCCAACCTGTCCCGTGTACAAAAGCTAATGTATATCCAACACACAAAACCATCAGTCTCCAAATCCCAACCCTTCCTTACACAAAATCTAACATCACCCACACAAAAAACCATCAGACGCCAATTTGCAATCCATTCTTGCACAAAATCTAAAACATCATCCAGACACAAAACCATCAGACCACAAATCCCAACCTCTCCTTGCACAAAATCTAACACATCACCCACACACATAACCATCAGAACCCAAATCCCATCCCCTCCTTGCACAAAATCTAACACAGCACCCACACCCAAAAACATCAGACCCCAAACCCCAACCTGTCCCGTGTAGAAAAGCTAATGTATATCCAACACACAAAACCATCAGTCCCCAAATCCCAACCACTCCTTCCACAAAATCTAACATCACCCACAGACCATACCATTAGACCCCTAATCCCAAGCCCTCATTGCACAAAATCTAACACATCACCCACACACAAAAGCATCAGACCGCAAATCCCAACCCCTCCTTGCGCAAAATCTAACACATCACCCACATACAAAACCATCAGTCCCCAAATCCCATCCCCTCCTTGCACAAAATCTAACACAGCACCCACACCCAAAAACATCAGACCCCAAACCCCAACCTGTCCCGTGTACAAAAGCTAATGTATATCCAACACACAAAACCATCAGTCCCCAAATCCCAACCACTCCTTCCACAAAATCTAACATCACCCACAGACCATACCATTAGACCCCAAATCCCAAGCCCTCATTGCACAAAGTCTAACACATCACCCACACACAAAAGCATCAGACCGCAAACCCCAACCTGACCCTTGTACAAAATCTAATATATATCCAACACACAAAACCATCAGCCTCCAAATACCAACCCTTCCTTGCATAAAATCTAACATCACCCACACACAAAACCATCACAACCCAAATCGCAACCCATTTTTGCACAAAACCAAAAACATCACCCAAACACAAAACCTTTAGACCCCAAAACCCAACCTCTCCTTGCACAATATCTAACACATCGCCCACACAAAATTACCATCAGATCCCAAATATTAACCCCTCCTTGCAGTAAATCTAACGTCACACACACACAAAAACATTCAGACCCCAAATCCCAACCACTCTTGCACAAAATCTAACTAATCACCCACACACAAAACCTTCAGACCCCAAAACCCAACCGCTCCTTGCACAAAATCTAACACATCACCCACACACATATCCATCACACCCCAAATCCCAACCTGTCCTTTGTACAAAATCTAATATATAACCAACACACAAAACCATCAGTCCCCAAATCCCAACTACTCCTTGCACAAAATCTAACATCACCCACAGACCATACCATCAGACCCCAAATCCCAAGCAATCCTTGCACAACATCTAACACATCACCCACATAAAAAACCATCAGACCCCAAATCCCAACTAATCCTTGCACAAAATCTAACATCACCCACAGACCATACCATCAGACCCCAAATCCCAAGCCCTCCTTGCACAAAATCTAACACATCACCCACACAAAAAACCATCAGACCCCAAATCCCAAGAACTCCTTGCACAAAATCTAACACATCACCCACACAAAAAACCATCAGACCCCGAATCCCCACCCATTCTTGCACAAAATATAATACATCATCCACACACAAAACCATTAGTCCTAAAATCCCAACCACTCCTTGCACAAAATCTAACATCACCCACACACAAAATTGTCAGTCCCCAAATCCCAACCACTCCTTGCAAGAAATCAAACACATCACCCACACAAAAACTGATCGGACCCCAAATCGCAACCCATTCTTCCACAAAATCTAAAACATCACCCACACACAAAAACTTCAGACCCCAAAACCCAACCTCTCCTTGCACAAAATCTAACACATCACCCACACAAAAAACCATCAGACCCCAAATCCCAACCCATCCTTGCACAAAATCTAACACAACACCCACACACAAAAACATCAGACCCCAAACCCCAACCTGTCCCGTGTACAAAAGCTAATGTATATCCAACACACAAAACCATCAGTCTCCAGATCCCAACGCTTCCTTGCACAAAATCTAACATCACCCACACAAAAAACCATCAGACGCCAATTCGCAATCCATTCTTGCACAAAATCTAAAACATCATCCAGACACAAAACCATCAGACCCCAAATCCCAACCTCTCCTTGCACGAAATCTAACACATCACCCACACACATAAACATCACAACCCAAATCCCATCCCCTCCTTGCACAAAATCTAACACAGCACCCACACCCAAAAACATCAGACGCCAAACCCCAACCTGTCCCGTGTACAAAAGCTAATGTATATCCAACACACAAAACCATCAGTCCCCAAATCCCAACCACTCCTTCCACAAAATCTAACTTCACCCACAGACCATACCATTAGACCCCAAATCCCAAGCCCTCATTGCACAAAATCTAACACATCACCCACACACAAAAGCATCAGACCGCAAACCCCAACCTGTCCCTTGTACAAAATCTAATATATATCCAACACACAAAACCATCAGCCTCCAAATCCCAACCCTTCCTTGCATAAAATCTAACATCACCCACACACAAAACCATCACAACCCAAATCGCAAGCCATTCTTGCACAAAATCTAAAACATCACCCAAACACAAAACCTTTAGACCCCAAAACCCAACCTCTCCTTGCACAATATCTAACACATCGCCCACACAAAATTACCATCAGATCCCAAATATTAACCCCTCCTTGCAGTAAATCTAACGTCACACACACACAAAAACATTCAGACCCCCAATACCAACCACTCTTGCACAAAATCTAACTAATCACCCACACACAAAACCTTCAGACCCCAAAACCCAACCGCTCCTTGCACAAAATCTAACACATCACCCACACACATATCCATCACACCCCAAATCCCAACCTGTCCTTTGTACAAAATCTATTATATAACCAGCACACAAAACCATCAGTCCCCAAATCCCAACTACTCCTTGCACAAAATCTAACATCACCCACAGACCATACCATCAGACCCCAAATCCCAAGCCATCCTTGCACAACATCTAACACATCACCCACACAAAAAACCATCAGACCCCAAATCCCTACCCAATCTTGCACAAAATCTAATACATCATCCACACACAAAACCATTAGTCCTAAAATCCCAACCACTCCTTGCACAAAATCTAACATCACCCACACACAAAATTGTCAGTCCCCAAATCCCAACCACTCCTTGCACGAAATCAAACACATCACACACACAAAAACTGATCAGACCCCAAATCGCAACCCATTCTTGCACAAAATATAAAACATCACCCACACACAAAAACTTCAGACGCCACAACCCAACCTCTCCTTGCACAAAATCTAACACATCACCCACACAATAAACCATTAGACCCCAAATCCCAACCCCTCCTTGCGCAAAATCTAACACATCACCCACATACAAAACCATCAGTCCCCATATCCCAACTACTCCTTGCACAAAATCTAACATCACCCACAGACCATACCATCAGACCCCAAATCCAAAGCCCTCCTTGCACAAAATCTAACACATCACCCACACACAAAAACATCAGACCCCAAACCCCAACCTGTCCCGTGTACAAAAGCTAATGTATATCCAACACACAAAACCATCAGTCTCCAAATCCCAACCCTTCCTTGCACAAAATCTAACATCACCCACACAAAAAACCATCAGACGCCAATTCGCAATCCATTCTTGCACAAAATCTAAAACATCATCCAGACACAAAACCATCAGACCCCAAATCCCAACCTCTCCTTGCACAAAATCTAACACATCACCCACACACATAACCATCAGAACCCAAATCCCATCCCCTCCTTGCACAAAATCTAACACAGCACCCACACCCAAAAACATCAGAACCTAAACCCCAACCTGTCCCGTGTACAAAAGCTCAGGTATATCCAACACACAAAACCATCAGTCCCCAAATCCCAACCACTCCTTCCACAAAATCTAACATCACCCACAGACCATACCATTAGACCCCAAATCCCAAGCCCTCATTGCACAAAATCTAACACATCACCCACACACAAAAGCATCAGACCGCAAACCCCAACCTGTCCCTTGTACAAAATCTAATATATATCCAACACACAAAACCATCAGCCTCCAAATCCCAACCCATTCTTGCACAAAATCTAAAACATCACCCAAACACAAAACCTTTAGACCCCAAAACCCAACCTCTCCTTGCACAATATCTAACACATCGCCCACACAAAATTAGCATCAGATCCCAAATATTAACCCCTCCTTGCAGTAAATCTAACGTCACACACACACAAAAACATTCAGACCCCCAATCCCAACCACTCTTGCACAAAATCTAACTAATCACCCACACACAAAACCTTCAGACCCCAAAACCCAACCGCTCCTTGCACAAAATCTAACACATCACCCACACACATATCCATCACACCCCAAATCCCAACCTGTCCTTTGTACAAAATCTAATATATAACCAACACACAAAACCATCAGTCCCCAAATCCCAACTACTCCTTGCACAAAATCTAACATCACCCACAGACCATACCATCAGACCCCAAATCCCAAGCCATCCTTGCACAACATCTAACACATCACCCACACAAAAAACCATCAGACCCCAAATCCCTACCCATTCTTGCACAAAATCTAATACATCATCCACACACAAAACCATTAGTCCTAAAATCCCAACCACTCCTTGCACAAAATCTAACATCACCCACACACAAAATTGTCAGTCCCCAAATCCCAACCACTCCTTGCACGAAATCAAACACATCACACACACAAAAACTGATCAGACCCCAAATCGCAACCCATTCTTGCACAAAATCTAAAACATCACCCACACACAAAAACTTCAGACGCCACAACCCAACCTCTCCTTGCACAAAATCTAACACATCACCCACACAATAAACCATTAGACCCCAAATCCCAACCCCTCCTTGCGCAAAATCTAACACATCACCCACATACAAAACCATCAGTCCCCAAATCCCAACTACTCCTTGCACAAAATCTAACATCACCCACAGACCATACCATCAGACCCCAAATCCCAAGCCCTCCTTGCACAAAATCTAACACATCACCCACACACAAAACCATCAGACCCCAAACCCCAACCTGTCCCGTGTACAAAAGCTAATGTATATCCAACACACAAAACCATCAGTCTCCAAATCCCAACCCTTCCTTGCACAAAATCTAACATCACCCACACAAAAAACCATCAGACGCCAATTCGCAATCCATTCTTGCACAAAATCTAAAACATCATCCAGACACAAAACCATCAGACCCCAAATCCCAACCCCTCCTTGCGCAAAATCTAACACATCACCCACATACAAAACCATCAGTCCCCAAATCCCAACTACTCCTTGCACAAAATCTAACATCACCCACAGACCATACCATCAGACCCCAAATCCCAAGCCCTCCTTGCACAAAATCTAGGACATCACCCACACAAAAAACCATCAGACCCCAAATCCCAAGAACTCCTTGCACAAAATCTAAAACATCACCCTCACAAAAAACCATCAGACCCCGAATCCCTACCCATTCTTGCACAAAATCTAATACATCATCCACACACAAAACCATTAGTCCTAAAATCCCAACCACTCCTTGCACAGAATCTCACATCAACCACACACAAAATTGTCAGTCCCCAAATCCCAACCACTCCTTGCACGAAATCAAACACATCACCCACACAAAAACTGATCGGACACCAAATCGCAACCCATTCTTCCACAAAATCTAAAACATCACCCACACACAAAAACTTCAGACCCCAAAACCCAACCTCTCCTTGCACAAAATCTAACACATCACCCACACAAAAAACCATCAGACCCCAAATCCCAACCCCTCCTTGCACAAAATCTAACACATCACCCACACACAAAAACATCAGACCCCAAACCCCAACCTGTCCCGTGTACAAAAGCTAATGTATATCCAACACACAAAACCATCAGTCTCCAAATCCCAACCCTTCCTTGCACAAAATCTAACATCACCCACACAAAAAACCATCAGACGCCAATTCGCAATCCATTCTTGCACAAAATCTAAAACATCATCCAGACACAAAACCATCAGACCCCAAATCCCAACCTCTCCTTGCACAAAATCTAACACATCACCCACACACATAACCATCAGAACCCAAATCCCATCCCCTCCTTGCACAAAATCTAACACAGCACCCACACACAAAAACATCAGACACCAAACCCCAACCTGTCCCGTGTACAAAAGCTAATGTATATCCAACACACAAAACCATCAGTCCCCAAATCCCAACCACTCCTTCCACAAAATCTAACATCACCCACAGACCATACCATTAGACCCCAAATCCCAAGCCCTCATTGCACAAAATCTAACACATCACCCACACACAAAAGCATCAGACCGCAAACCCCAACCTGTCCCTTGTACAAAATCTAATATATATCCAACACACAAAACCATCAGCCTCCAAATCCCAACCCTTCCTTGCATAAAATCTAACATCACCCACACACAAAACCATCACAACCCAAATCGCAACCCATTCTTGCACAAAATCTAAAACATCACCCAAACACAAAACCTTTAGACCCCAAAACCCAACCTCTCCTTGCACAATATCTAACACATCGCCCACACAAAATTACCATCAGATCCCAAATATTAACCCCTCCTTGCAGTAAATCTAACGTCACACACACACAAAAACATTCAGACCCCCAATCCCAACCACTCTTGCACAAAATCTAACTAATCACCCACACACAAAACTTTCAGACCCCAAAACCCAACCGCTCCTTGCACAAAATCTAACACATCACCCACACACATATCCATCACACCCCAAATCCCAACCTGTCCTTTGTACAAAATCTAATATATAACCAACACACAAAACCATCAGTCCCCAAATCCCAACTACTCCTTGCACAAAATCTAACATCACCCACAGACCATACCATCAGACCCCAAATCCCAAGCCATCCTTGCACAAAATCTAACACATCACCCACACAAAAAACCATCAGACGCCAATTCGCAATCCATTCTTGCACAAAATCTAAAACATCATCCAGACTCAAAACCATCAGACCCCAAATCCCAACCTCTCCTTGCACAAAATCTAACACATCAGCCACACACATAACCATCAGAACCCAAATCCCATCCCCTCCTTGCACAAAATCTAACACATCACCCACACACAAATCCATCACACCCCAAATCCCAACCTGTCCCTTGTACAAAATCTAATATATATCCAACTCATAAAACCATCAGTCCCCAAATCCCAACCACTCCTTCCACAAAATCTAACACATCACCCTCACACAAAACCATCAGACGACAAACACCAACCTGTCCCTTGTACAAAATCTAATATATATCCAACACACAAAACCATCAGTCCCCAAATCCCAACCACTCCTTGCAGAAAGTCTAACATCACCCACAGACATTACCATCAGACTCCAGATCCCAACCACCTCTTGCACGAAATCTAACAATTCACCCAGATACAAAACCTGCAGACCCCAAAACCCAACCTCTCCTTGCACAAAATCTAACACATCACCCACACACAAAACCATCAGTCCCCAAATCCCAACTACTCCTTGCACAAAATCTAACATCACCCACAGACCATACCATCAGACACCAAATCCCAAGCCCTCCTTGCACAAAATCTAACACATCACCCACACAAAAAACCATCAGACCCCAAATCCCAAGCACTCCTTGCACAAAATCTAACAAATCACCCACACAAAAAACCATCAGACCCCAAATCGCAACCCATTCTTGCACAAAATCTAAAACATCACCCACACACAAAAACTTCAGACCCCAAAACCCAACCTCTCCTTGCACAAAATCAAACACATCACCCACACAAAAAACCATCAGACCCCAAATCCCAACCCCTCCTTGCACAAAATCTAACTCAGCACCCACACCCAAAAACATCAGACCCCAAACCCCAACCTGTCCCGTGTACAAAAGCTAATGTATATCCAACACACAAAACCATCAGTCTCCAAATCCCAACCCTTCCTTGCACAAAATCTAACATCACCCACACACAAAACCATCACAACCCAAATCGCAACCCATTCTTGCACAAAATCTAAAACATCACCCAAACACAAAACCTTTAGACCCCAAAACCCAACCTCTCCTTGCACAATATTTAACACATCACCCACACAAAATTACCATCAGATCCCAATTATTAACCCCTCCTTGCAGTAAATCTAACGTCACACACACACAAAAACATTCAGACCCCCAATCCCAACCACTCTTGCACAAAATATAACTAATCACCCACGCACAAAACCTTCAGACCCCAAAACCCAACCGCTCCTTGCACAAAATCTAAAACATCACCCACACACATATCCATCACACCCCAAATCCCAACCTGTCCTTTGTACAAAATCTAATATATAACCAACACACAAAACCATCAGTCCCCAAATCCTAACCACTCCCTGCACAAAATCTAACATCACCCACAGACCATACCATCAGACACCAAATCCCAAGCCATCCTTGCACAGAATCTAACACATCACCCACACAAAAAACCATCAGACGCCAATTCGCAATCCATTCTTGCACAAAATCTAAAACATCATCCAGACACAAAACCTTCAGACCCCAAAACCCAACCCCTCCTTGCACAAAATCTAACACATCACCCACACACATAACCATCAGAACCCAAATCCCATCCCCTCCTTCCACAAAATCTAACACATCACCCTCACACAAAACCATCAGACGACAAACCCCAACCTGTCCCTTGTACAAAACCTAATATATATCGAACACACAAAACCATCACTCCCCAAATCCCAACCACTCCTTGCACAAA
This sequence comes from Hypanus sabinus, assembly GCF_030144855.1. NCBI lineage: Eukaryota > Metazoa > Chordata > Chondrichthyes > Myliobatiformes > Dasyatidae > Hypanus > Hypanus sabinus. The sequence goes on from NC_082706.1 coordinate 3,367,258, forward strand.
ATCTAACATCACCCACAGACCATACCATTAGACCCCAAATCCCAAGCCCTCATTGCACTAAATCTAACACATCACACACACAGAAAAGCATCAGACCCCAAACCCCAACCTGTCCCTTGTACAAAATCTAATATATATCCAAGACACTAAACCATCAGTCCCCAAATCCCAACCACTCCTTGCACAAAATCAAACATCACCCTCAGACAATACCATCAGACCCCAAATCCCAACCCCTCCTTGCACAAAATCTAACACAGCACCCACACCCAAAAACATCAGACCCCAAACCCCAACCTGTCCCGTGTACAAAAGCTAATGTATATCCAACACACAAAACCATCAGTCCCCAAATCCCAATCACACCTTCCACAAAATCTAACATCACCCACAGACCATACCATTAGACCTCAAATCCCAAGCCCTCATTGCACAAAATCTAACACATCACCCACACACAAAAGCATCAGACCGCAAACCCCAACCTGTCCCTTGTACAAAATCTAATATATATCCAACACACAAAACCATCAGCCTCCAAATCCCAACCCTTCCTTGCATAAAATCTAACATCACCCACACATAAAACCATCACAACCCAAATCGCAACCCATTCTTGCACAAAATCTAAAACTTCACCCAAACACAAAACCTTTAGACCCCAAAACCCAACCTCTCCTTGCACAATATCTAACACATCGCCCACACAAAATTACCATCAGATCCCAAATATTAACCCCACCTTGCAGTAAATCTAACATCACACACACACAAAAACATTCAGACCCCCAATCCCAACCACTCTTGCACAAAATATAACTAATCACCCACACACAAAACCTTCAGACCCCAAAACCCAACCGCTCCTTGCACAAAATCTAACACATCACCCACACACAAATCCATCACACCCCAAATCCCAACCTGTCCTTTGGACAAAATCTAATATATATCCAACACACAAAACCATCAGTCCCCAAATCCTAACCACTCCTTGCACAAAATCTAACATCACCCACAGACCATACCATCAGACACCAAATCCCAAGCCATCCTTGCACAAAATCTAACACATCACCCAAACAAAAAACCATCAGATGCCAATTCGCAATCCATTCTTGCACAAAATCTAAAACATCATCCAGACACAAAACCTCCAGACCCCAAAACCCAATCTCTCCTTGCACAAAATCTAACACATCACCCACACACATAACCATCAGAACCCAAATCCCATCCCCTCCTTGCACAAAATTTAACACATCACCCACACACAAATCCATCACACCCCAAATCCCAACCTGTCCCTTGTACAAAATCTAATATATATCCAACTCACAAAACCATCAGTCCCCAAATCCCAACCACTCCTTCCACAAAATCTAACACATCACCCTCACACAAAACCATCAGACGACAAACCCCAACCTGTCCCTTGTACAAAATCTAATATATATCCAACACACAAAACCATCAGTCCCCAAATCCCAACCACTCCTTGCAGAAAGTCTAACATCACCCACAGACATTACCATCAGACTCCAGATCCCAACCACTCCTTGCACGAAATCTAACAATTCACCCAGATACAAAACCTGCAGACCCCAAAACCCAACCTCTCCTTGCACAAAATCTAACACATCACCCACACACAAATCCATCACACCTCAAATCCCAACCTGTCCCTTCTACAAAATCTAATATATATCCAACACACAAAACCATCAGTCTCCAAAACACAACCCCTCCTTGCACAAAATCTAACACATCACACACAAACAAATCCATCACACCTCAAATCCCAACCTGTCCCTTCTACAAAATCTAATATATATCCAACACACAAAACCATCAGTCCCCAAATCCCAACTACTCCTTGCACAAAATCTAACATCACCCACAGACCATACCATCAGACCCCAAATCCCAAGCCCTCCTTGCACAAAATCTAACACATCACCCACACTAAAAACCATCAGACCCCAAATCCCTACCCATTCTTGCACAAAATCTAATACATCATCCACATACAAAACCATTAGTCCTAAAATCCCAACCACTCCTTGCACAAAATCTAACATCACCCACACACAAAATTGTCAGTCCCCAAATCCCAACCACTCCTTGCACGCAATCAAACACATCACCCACACAAAAACTGATCAGACCCCAAATCGCAACCCATTCTTGCACAAAATCTAAAACATCACCCACACACAAAAACTTCAGACGCCAAAACCCAACCTCTCCTTGCACAAAATCTAAAACATCACCCAAACACAAAACCTTTAGACCCCAAAACCCAACCTCTCCTTGCACAATATTTAACACATCACCCACACAAAATTACCATCAGATCCCAATTATTAACCCCTCCTTGCAGTAAATCTAACGTCACACACACACAAAAACATTCAGACCCCCAATCCCAACCACTCTTGCACAAAATCTAACTAATCACCCACACACAAAACCTTCAGACCCCAAAACCCAACCGCTCCTTGCACAAAATCTAACACATCACCCACACAAAAAACCATCAGACGCCAATTCGCAATCCATTCTTGCACAAAATCTAATACATCATCCGCACACAAAACCAGCAGACCCCAAATCCCAACCCCTCCTTGCACAAAATCTAACACATCACCCACAAAAAAACCATCAGACCCCAAATCCCAAGCCTTCCTTGCACAAAATCTAACACATCAACCACAAAAAAACCATCAGACCCCAAATCCCTACCCATTCTTGCACAAAATCTAATACATCATCCACACACAAAAACATTAGTCCGAAAATCCCAACCTCTCCTTGCATAAAATCTAACATCACCCACACACAAAATTGTCAGTTCCCAAATCCCAAACACTCCTTGCACGAAATCTAACAATTCACCCAGATACAAAACCTTCAGACCCCAAAACCCAACCTCTCTTTGCACAAAATCTAACACATCACCCACACACAAAACCATCAGACCCCAAAACCCAACCTCTCCGTGCACAAAATATTACAAATCACCTGCACACAAAACCTTCTAACCCCAAAAACCAACCTCTCTTTGCACAAAATCTAACACATCACCCACACACAAAACTATCAGACCCCAAAACCCAACCTCTCCGTGCACAAAATATTACAAATCACCTGCACACAAAACCTTCTAACCCCAAAAACCAACCTCTCTTTGCACAAAATCTAACACATCACCCACAGACCAAACCATCAGACCGCAAATCCCAAGCCCTCCTTGCACAAAATCTAACACATCACCCACACACAAAACCATCAGACCCCAAATCCCAAGCCCTCCTTGCACAAAATCTAACACATCACCCACACACAAATTCATCACACCCCAAATCCCAACCTGTCCCTTGTACAAAATCTAATATATATCCAACACACAAAACCATCAGTTCCCAAATCCCTACCACTCCTTGCACAAAATCTAACATCACCCACAGACCATACCATCAGACCCCAAATCCCAAGCCATCCTTGCACAAAATCTAACACATCTCCCACACACAAAAGCATCAGACGCCAAACCACAACCTGTTCCTTGTACAAAACCGAATATATATCGAATGCACAAAAACATCAGACACCAAATCCCAACCCCTCCTTGCACTAAATCTAACAAATCACCCGCACACAAAATGTTCTAACCCCAAAAACCAACCTCTCCTTGCACAAAATTTAACATATCACCCACATACAAAAACATCAGACACCAAATCCCAACCCCTGCTTGCCCAAAATCTAACACATCACCAACACACAAATCCATCACACCCCAAATCCCAACCTGTCCCTTGTACAAAATCTAATATATATCCAGCACACAAAACCATCAGTCCCCAAATCCCAAGCCTTCCTTCCACAAAATCTAACACATCACCCACACACAAATCTATCACACCCCAAATCCCAACCTGTCCCTTGTACAAAATCTAATATATATCCAACACTCAAAACCATCAGTCCCCAAATCCCAACCACTCCTTCCACAAAATCTAACACATCACCCTCACACAAAACCATCAGACGACAAACCCCAACCTGTCCCTTGTACAAAATCTAATATATATCCAACACACAAAACCATCAGTCCCCAAATCCCAACCACTCCTTGCAGAAAGTCTAACATCACCCACAGACATTACCATCAGACTCCAGATCCCAACCACTCCTTGCACGAAATCTAACAATTCGCCCAGATACAAAACCTGCAGACCCCAAAACCCAACCTCTCCTTGCACAAAATCTAACACATCACCCACACACAAATCCATCACACCTCAAATCCCAACCTGTCCCTTCTACAAAATCTAATATATATCCAACACACAAAACCATCAGTCTCCAAAACACAACCCCTCCTTGCACAAAATCTAACACATCACACACAAACAAATCCATCACACTTCAAATCCCAACCTGTCCCTTCTACAAAATCTAATATATATCCAACACACAAAACCATCAGTCCCCAAATCCCAACTACTCCTTGCACAAAATCTAACATCACCCACAGACCATACCATCAGACCCCAAATCCCAAGCCCTCCTTGCACAAAATCTAACACATCACCCACACTAAAAACCATCAGACCCCAAATCCCTACCCATTCTTGCACAAAATCGAATACATCATCCACATACAAAACCATTAGTCCTAAGATCCCAACCACTCCTTGCACAAAATCTAACATCACCCACACACAAAATTGTCAGTCCCCAAATCCCAACCACTCCTTGCACGCAATCAAACACATCACCCACACAAAAACTGATCAGACCCCAAATCGCAACCCATTCTTGCACAAAATCTAAAACATCACCCACACACAAAAACTTCAGACGCCAAAACCCAACCTCTCCTTGCACAAAATCTAAAACATCACCCAAACACAAAACCTTTAGACCCCAAAACCCAACCTCTCCTTGCACAATATTTAACACATCACCCACACAAAATTACCATCAGATCCCAATTATTAACCCCTCCTTGCAGTAAATCTAACGTCACACACACACAAAAACATTCAGACCCCCAATCCCAACCACTCTTGCACAAAATCTAACTAATCACCCACACACAAAACCTTCAGACCCCAAAACCCAACCGCTCCTTGCACAAAATCTAACACATCACCCACACAAAAAACCATCAGACGCCAATTCGCAATCCATTCTTGCACAAGATCTAATACATCATCCGCACACAAAACCAGCAGACCCCAAATCCCTACCACTCCTTGCACAAAATCTAACATCACCCACAGACCATACCATCAGACCCCAAATCCCAAGCCATCCTTGCACAAAATCTAACACATCACCCACACAAAAAACCATCAGACCCCAAATCGCAACCCATTCTTGCACAAAATCTAACACATCTCCCACACACAAAAGCATCAGACGCCAAACCACAACCTGTTCCTTGTACAAAACCGAATATATATCGAACGCACAAAAACATCAGACACCAAATCCCAACCCCTCCTTGCACAAAATCTAACACATTACCCACACTCAAATCCATCACACCCCAAATCCCAACCCCTCCTTGCACTAAATCTAACAAATCACCCGCACACAAAATGTTCTAACCCCAAAAACCAACCTCTCCTTGCACAAAATTTAACATATCACCCACATACAAAAACATCAGACACCAAATCCCAACCCCTGCTTGCCCAAAATCTAACACATCACCAACACACAAATCCATCACACCCCAAATCCCAACCTGTCCCTTGTACAAAATCTAATATATATCCAGCACACAAAACCATCAGTCCCCAAATCCCAAGCCTTCCTTGCACAAAATCTAACACATCACCCACAAAAAAACCATCAGACCCCAAATCCCTACCCATTCTTGCACAAAATCTAATACATCATCCACACACAAAAACATTACTCCGAAAATCCCAACCTCTCCTTGCATAAAATCTAACATCACCCACACACAAAATTGTCAGTTCCCAAATCCCAACCACTCCTTGCACGAAATCTAACAATTCACCCAGATACAAAACCTTCAGACCCCAAAACCCAACCTCTCTTTGCACAAAATCTAACACATCACCCACACACAAAACCATCAGACCCCAAAACCCAACCTCTCCGTGCACAAAATATTACAAATCACCTGCACACAAAACCTTCTAACCCCAAAAACCAACCTCTCTTTGCACAAAATCTAACACATCACCCACAGACCAAACCATCAGACCGCAAATCCCAAGCCCTCCTTGCACAAAATCTAACACATCACCCACACACAAAACCATCAGACCCCAAATCCCAACCCCTCCTTGCACAAAATCTAACACATCACCCACACACAAATCCATCACACCTCAAATCCCAACCTGTCCCTTCTACAAAATCTAATATATATCCAACACACAAAACCATCAGTCTCCAAAACACAACCCCTCCTTGCACAAAATCTAACACATCACACACAAACAAATCCATCACACCTCAAATCCCAACCTGTCCCTTCTACAAAATCTAATATATATCCAACACACAAAACCATCAGTCCCCAAATCCCAACTACTCCTTGCACAAAATCTAACATCACCCACAGACCATACCATCAGACCCCAAATCCCAAGCCCTCCTTGCACAAAATCTAACACATCACCCACACTAAAAACCATCAGACCCCAAATCCCTACCCATTCTTGCACAAAATCTAATACATCATCCACATACAAAACCATTAGTCCTAAAATCCCAACCACTCCTTGCACAAAATCTAACATCACCCACACACAAAATTGTCAGTCCCCAAATCCCAACCACTCCTTGCACGCAATCAAACACATCACCCACACAAAAACTGATCAGACCCCAAATCGCAACCCATTCTTGCACAAAATCTAAAACATCACCCACACACAAAAACTTCAGACGCCAAAACCCAACCTCTCCTTGCACAAAATCTAAAACATCACCCAAACACAAAACCTTTAGACCCCAAAACCCAACCTCTCCTTGCACAATATTTAACACATCACCCACACAAAATTACCATCAGATCCCAATTATTAACCCCTCCTTGCAGTAAATCTAACGTCACACACACACAAAAACATTCAGACCCCCAATCCCAACCACTCTTGCACAAAATCTAACTAATCACCCACACACAAAACCTTCAGACCCCAAAACCCAACCGCTCCTTGCACAAAATCTAACACATCACCCACACAAAAAACCATCAGACGCCAATTCGCAATCCATTCTTGCACAAAATCTAATACATCATCCGCACACAAAACCAGCAGACCCCAAATCCCAACCCCTCCTTGCACAAAATCTAACACATCACCCACAAAAAAACCATCAGACCCCAAATCCCATGCCTTCCTTGCACAAAATCTAACACATCACCCACAAAAAAACCATCAGACCCCAAATCCCTACCCATTCTTGCACAAAATCTAATACATCATCCACACACAAAAACATTAGTCCGAAAATCCCAACCTCTCCTTGCATAAAATCTAACATCACCCACACACAAAATTGTCAGTTCCCAAATCCCAAACACTCCTTGCACGAAATCTAACAATTCACCCAGATACAAAACCTTCAGACCCCAAAACCCAACCTCTCTTTGCACAAAATCTAACACATCACCCACACACAAAACCATCAGACCCCAAAACCCAACCTCTCCGTGCACAAAATATTACAAATCACCTGCACACAAAACCTTCTAACCCCAAAAACCAACCTCTCTTTGCACAAAATCTAACACATCACCCACACACAAAACTATCAGACCCCAAAACCCAACCTCTCCGTGCACAAAATATTACAAATCACCTGCACACAAAACCTTCTAACCCCAAAAACCAACCTCTCTTTGCACAAAATCTAACACATCACCCACAGACCAAACCATCAGACCGCAAATCCCAAGCCCTCCTTGCACAAAATCTAACACATCACCCACACACAAAACCATCAGACCCCAAATCCCAAGCCCTCCTTGCACAAAATCTAACACATCACCCACACACAAATTCATCACACCCCAAATCCCAACCTGTCCCTTGTACAAAATCTAATATATATCCAACACACAAAACCATCAGTTCCCAAATCCCTACCACTCCTTGCACAAAATCTAACATCACCCACAGACCATACCATCAGACCCCAAATCCCAAGCCATCCTTGCACAAAATCTAACACATCTCCCACACACAAAAGCATCAGACGCCAAACCACAACCTGTTCCTTGTACAAAACCGAATATATATCGAACGCACAAAAACATCAGACACCAAATCCCAACCCCTCCTTGCACTAAATCTAACAAATCACCCGCACACAAAATGTTCTAACCCCAAAAACCAACCTCTCCTTGCACAAAATTTAACATATCACCCACATACAAAAACATCAGACACCAAATCCCAACCCCTGCTTGCCCAAAATCTAACACATCACCAACACACAAATCCATCACACCCCAAATCCCAACCTGTCCCTTGTACAAAATCTAATATATATCCAGCACACAAAACCATCAGTCCCCAAATCCCAAGCCTTCCTTCCACAAAATCTAACACATCACCCACACACAAATCCATCACACCCCAAATCCCAACCTGTCCCTTGTACAAAATCTAATATATATCCAACACTCAAAACCATCAGTCCCCAAATCCCAACCACTCCTTCCACAAAATCTAACACATCACCCTCACACAAAACCATCAGACGACAAACCCCAACCTGTCCCTTGTACAAAATCTAATATATATCCAACACACAAAACCATCAGTCCCCAAATCCCAACCACTCCTTGCAGAAAGTCTAACATCACCCACAGACATTACCATCAGACTCCAGATCCCAACCACTCCTTGCACGAAATCTAACAATTCGCCCAGATACAAAACCTGCAGACCCCAAAACCCAACCTCTCCTTGCACAAAATCTAACACATCACCCACACACAAATCCATCACACCTCAAATCCCAACCTGTCCCTTCTACAAAATCTAATATATATCCAACACACAAAACCATCAGTCTCCAAAACACAACCCCTCCTTGCACAAAATCTAACACATCACACACAAACAAATCCATCACACTTCAAATCCCAACCTGTCCCTTCTACAAAATCTAATATATATCCAACACACAAAACCATCAGTCCCCAAATCCCAACTACTCCTTGCACAAAATCTAACATCACCCACAGACCATACCATCAGACCCCAAATCCCAAGCCCTCCTTGCACAAAATCTAACACATCACCCACACTAAAAACCATCAGACCCCAAATCCCTACCCATTCTTGCACAAAATCGAATACATCATCCACATACAAAACCATTAGTCCTAAGATCCCAACCACTCCTTGCACAAAATCTAACATCACCCACACACAAAATTGTCAGTCCCCAAATCCCAACCACTCCTTGCACGCAATCAAACACATCACCCACACAAAAACTGATCAGACCCCAAATCGCAACCCATTCTTGCACAAAATCTAAAACATCACCCACACACAAAAACTTCAGACGCCAAAACCCAACCTCTCCTTGCACAAAATCTAAAACATCACCCAAACACAAAACCTTTAGACCCCAAAACCCAACCTCTCCTTGCACAATATTTAACACATCACCCACACAAAATTACCATCAGATCCCAATTATTAACCCCTCCTTGCAGTAAATCTAACGTCACACACACACAAAAACATTCAGACCCCCAATCCCAACCACTCTTGCACAAAATCTAACTAATCACCCACACACAAAACCTTCAGACCCCAAAACCCAACCGCTCCTTGCACAAAATCTAACACATCACCCACACAAAAAACCATCAGACGCCAATTCGCAATCCATTCTTGCACAAGATCTAATACATCATCCGCACACAAAACCAGCAGACCCCAAATCCCTACCACTCCTTGCACAAAATCTAACATCACCCACAGACCATACCATCAGACCCCAAATCCCAAGCCATCCTTGCACAAAATCTAACACATCACCCACACAAAAAACCATCAGACCCCAAATCGCAACCCATTCTTGCACAAAATCTAACACATCTCCCACACACAAAAGCATCAGACGCCAAACCACAACCTGTTCCTTGTACAAAACCGAATATATATCGAACGCACAAAAACATCAGACACCAAATCCCAACCCCTCCTTGCACAAAATCTAACACATTACCCACACTCAAATCCATCACACCCCAAATCCCAACCCCTCCTTGCACTAAATCTAACAAATCACCCGCACACAAAATGTTCTAACCCCAAAAACCAACCTCTCCTTGCACAAAATTTAACATATCACCCACATACAAAAACATCAGACACCAAATCCCAACCCCTGCTTGCCCAAAATCTAACACATCACCAACACACAAATCCATCACACCCCAAATCCCAACCTGTCCCTTGTACAAAATCTAATATATATCCAGCACACAAAACCATCAGTCCCCAAATCCCAAGCCTTCCTTGCACAAAATCTAACACATCACCCACACACAAATTCATCACACCCCAAATCCCAACCTGTCCCTTGTACAAAATCTAATATATATCCAGCACACAAAACCATCAGTCCCCAAATCCCAAGCCTTCCTTGCACAAAATCTAACACATCACCCACAAAAAAACCATCAGACCCCAAATCCCTACCCATTCTTGCACAAAATCTAATACATCATCCACACACAAAAACATTACTCCGAAAATCCCAACCTCTCCTTGCATAAAATCTAACATCAGCCACACACAAAATTGTCAGTTCCCAAATCCCAACCACTCCTTGCACGAAATCTAACAATTCTCCCAGAAACAAAACCTTCAGACCCCAAAACCCAACCTCTCTTTGCACAAAATCTAACACATCACCCACACACAAAACCATCAGACCCCAAAACCCAACCTCTCCGTGCACAAAATATTACAAATCACCTGCACACAAAACCTTCTAACCCCAAAAACCAACCTCTCTTTGCACAAAATCTAACACATCACCCACACACAAAACTATCAGACCCCAAAACCCAACCTCTCCGTGCACAAAATATTACAAATCACCTGCACACAAAACCTTCTAACCCCAAAAACCAACCTCTCTTTGCACAAAATCTAACACATCACCCACAGACCAAACCATCAGACCGCAAATACCAAGCCCTCCTTGCACAAAATCTAACACATCACCCACACACAAAACCATCAGACCCCAAATCCCAAGCCCTCCTTGCACAAAATCTAACACATCACCCACACACAAATTCATCACACCCCAAATCCCAACCTGTCCCTTGTACAAAATCTAATATATATCCAACACACAAAACCATCAGTTCCCAAATCCCTACCACTCCTTGCACAAAATCTAACATCACCCACAGACCATACCATCAGACCCCAAATCCCAAGCCATCCTTGCACAAAATCTAACACATCTCCCACACACAAAAGCATCAGACGCCAAACCACAACCTGTTCCTTGTACAAAACCGAATATATATCGAACGCACAAAAACATCAGACACCAAATCCCAACCCCTCCTTGCACTAAATCTAACAAATCACCCGCACACAAAATGTTCTAACCCCAAAAACCAACCTCTCCTTGCACAAAATTTAACATATCACCCACATACAAAAACATCAGACACCAAATCCCAACCCCTGCTTGCCCAAAATCTAACACATCACCAACACACAAATCCATCACACCCCAAATCCCAACCTGTCCCTTGTACAAAATCTAATATATATCCAGCACACAAAACCATCAGTCCCCAAATCCCAAGCCTTCCTTCCACAAAATCTAACACATCACCCACACACAAATCCATCACACCCCAAATCCCAACCTGTCCCTTGTACAAAATCTAATATATATCCAACACTCAAAACCATCAGTCCCCAAATCCCAACCACTCCTTCCACAAAATCTAACACATCACCCTCACACAAAACCATCAGACGACAAACCCCAACCTGTCCCTTGTACAAAATCTAATATATATCCAACACACAAAACCATCAGTCCCCAAATCCCAACCACTCCTTGCAGAAAGTCTAACATCACCCACAGACATTACCATCAGACTCCAGATCCCAACCACTCCTTGCACGAAATCTAACAATTCGCCCAGATACAAAACCTGCAGACCCCAAAACCCAACCTCTCCTTGCACAAAATCTAACACATCACCCACACACAAATCCATCACACCTCAAATCCCAACCTGTCCCTTCTACAAAATCTAATATATATCCAACACACAAAACCATCAGTCTCCAAAACACAACCCCTCCTTGCACAAAATCTAACACATCACACACAAACAAATCCATCACACTTCAAATCCCAACCTGTCCCTTCTACAAAATCTAATATATATCCAACACACAAAACCATCAGTCCCCAAATCCCAACTACTCCTTGCACAAAATCTAACATCACCCACAGACCATACCATCAGACCCCAAATCCCAAGCCCTCCTTGCACAAAATCTAACACATCACCCACACTAAAAACCATCAGACCCCAAATCCCTACCCATTCTTGCACAAAATCGAATACATCATCCACATACAAAACCATTAGTCCTAAGATCCCAACCACTCCTTGCACAAAATCTAACATCACCCACACACAAAATTGTCAGTCCCCAAATCCCAACCACTCCTTGCACGCAATCAAACACATCACCCACACAAAAACTGATCAGACCCCAAATCGCAACCCATTCTTGCACAAAATCTAAAACATCACCCACACACAAAAACTTCAGACGCCAAAACCCAACCTCTCCTTGCACAAAATCTAAAACATCACCCAAACACAAAACCTTTAGACCCCAAAACCCAACCTCTCCTTGCACAATATTTAACACATCACCCACACAAAATTACCATCAGATCCCAATTATTAACCCCTCCTTGCAGTAAATCTAACGTCACACACACACAAAAACATTCAGACCCCCAATCCCAACCACTCTTGCACAAAATCTAACTAATCACCCACACACAAAACCTTCAGACCCCAAAACCCAACCGCTCCTTGCACAAAATCTAACACATCACCCACACAAAAAACCATCAGACGCCAATTCGCAATCCATTCTTGCACAAGATCTAATACATCATCCGCACACAAAACCAGCAGACCCCAAATCCCTACCACTCCTTGCACAAAATCTAACATCACCCACAGACCATACCATCAGACCCCAAATCCCAAGCCATCCTTGCACAAAATCTAACACATCACCCACACAAAAAACCATCAGACCCCAAATCGCAACCCATTCTTGCACAAAATCTAACACATCTCCCACACACAAAAGCATCAGACGCCAAACCACAACCTGTTCCTTGTACAAAACCGAATATATATCGAACGCACAAAAACATCAGACACCAAATCCCAACCCCTCCTTGCACAAAATCTAACACATTACCCACACTCAAATCCATCACACCCCAAATCCCAACCCCTCCTTGCACTAAATCTAACAAATCACCCGCACACAAAATGTTCTAACCCCAAAAACCAACCTCTCCTTGCACAAAATTTAACATATCACCCACATACAAAAACATCAGACACCAAATCCCAACCCCTGCTTGCCCAAAATCTAACACATCACCAACACACAAATCCATCACACCCCAAATCCCAACCTGTCCCTTGTACAAAATCTAATATATATCCAGCACACAAAACCATCAGTCCCCAAATCCCAAGCCTTCCTTGCACAAAATCTAACACATCACCCACAAAAAAACCATCAGACCCCAAATCCCTACCCATTCTTGCACAAAATCTAATACATCATCCACACACAAAAACATTACTCCGAAAATCCCAACCTCTCCTTGCATAAAATCTAACATCACCCACACACAAAATTGTCAGTTCCCAAATCCCAACCACTCCTTGCACGAAATCTAACAATTCACCCAGATACAAAACCTTCAGACCCCAAAACCCAACCTCTCTTTGCACAAAATCTAACACATCACCCACACACAAAACCATCAGACCCCAAAACCCAACCTCTCCGTGCACAAAATATTACAAATCACCTGCACACAAAACCTTCTAACCCCAAAAACCAACCTCTCTTTGCACAAAATCTAACACATCACCCACAGACCAAACCATCAGACCGCAAATCCCAAGCCCTCCTTGCACAAAATCTAACACATCACCCACACACAAAACCATCAGACCCCAAATCCCAACCCCTCCTTGCACAAAATCTAACACATCACCCACACACAAATTCATCACACCCCAAATCCCAACCTGTCCCTTTTACAAAATCTAATATATATCCAACACACAAAACCATCAGTTCCCAAATCCCTACCACTCCTTGCACAAAATCTAACATCACCCACAGACCATACCATCAGACCCCAAATCCCAAGCCATCCTTGCACAAAATCTAACACATCACCCACACAAAAAACCATCAGACCCCAAATCGCAACCCATTCTTGCACAAAATCTAATACATCATCCAGACACAAAACAATCAGACCCCAAATCCCAACCCCTCCTTGCACAAAATCTAACACATCTCTCACACACAAAAGCATCAGACGCCAAACCACAACCTGTTCCTTGTACAAAACCTAATATATATCGAACGCACAAAAACATCTGACACCAAATCCCAACCCCTCCTTGCACAAAATCTAACACATCACCCACACACAAATCCATCACACCCCAAATCCCAACACCTCCTTGCACTAAATCTAACAAATCACCCGCACACAAAATGTTCTAACCCCAAAAACTAACCTCTCCTTGCACAAAATTTAACATATCACCCACATACAAAAACATCAGACACGAAATACCAACCCCTGCTTGCCCAAAATCTAACACATCACCAACACACAAATCCATCACACCCCAAATCCCAACCTGTCCCTTGTACAAAATCTAATATATATCCAACACACAAAACCATCAGTCCCCAAATCGCAAGCCATCCTTGCACAAAATCTAACACATCACCCACAAAAAAAACCATCAGACCCCAAATCGCAACCCATTCTTGCACAAAATCTAATAATCATCCACACACAGAACCAGCAGACCCCAAATCCCAACCCCTCCCTGCACAAAATCTAACACATCACCCACACAAAAAATGATCAGACCCCAAATCGCAACCCATTCTTGCACAAAATTTAAAACATCACCCACACACAAAAACTTCAGACCCCAAAACCCAACCTCTCCTTGCACAAAATCTAACACATCACCCACACACAAAAGCATCAGTCCCCAAATCCCAACCACTCCTTCCACAAAATCTAACATCACCCACAGACCATACCATTAGACCCCAAATCCCAAGCCCTCATTGCACTAAATCTAACACATCACCCACACACAAAAGCATCAGACCCCAAACCCCAACCTGTCCCTTGTACAAAATCTAATATATATCCAAGACACTAAACCATCAGTCTTCAAATACCAACCACTCCTTGCACAAAATCAAACATCACCCTCAGACAATACCATCAGACCCCAAATCCCAACCCCTCCTTGCACAAAATCTAACACAGCACCCACACCCAACAACATCAGACCCCAAACCCCAACCTGTCCCGTGTACAAAAGCTAATGTATATCCAACACACAAAACCATCAGTCCCCAAATCCCAACCACTCCTTCCACAAAATCTAACATCACCCACAGACCATACCATTAGACCCCAAATCCCAAGCCCTCATTGCACAAAATCTAACACATCACCCACACACAAAAGCATCAGACCGCAAACCCCAACCTGTCCCTTGTACAAAATCTAATATATATCCAACACACAAAACCATCAGCCTCCAAATCCCAACCCTTCCTTGCATAAAATCTAACATCACCCACACACAAAACCATCACAACCCAAATCGCAACCCATTCTTGCACAAAATCTAAAACATCACCCAAACACAAAACCTTTAGACCTCAAAACCCAACCTCTCCTTGCACAATATCTAACACATCGCCCACACAAAATTACCATCAGATCCCAAATATTAACCCCTCCTTGCAGTAAATCTAACATCACACACACACAAAAACATTCAGACCCCCAATCCCAAACACTCTTGCACAAAATCTAACTAATCACCCACACGCAAAAACTTCAGACCCCAAAACCCAACCGCTCCTTGCACAAAATCTAACACATCACCCACACACAAATCCATCACACCCCAAATCCCAACCTGTCCTTTGTACAAAATCTAATATATATCCAACACACAAAACCATCAGTCCCCAAATCCTAACCACTCCTTGCACAAAATCTAACATCACCCACAGACCATACCATCAGACACCAAATCCCAAGCCATCCTTGCACAAAATCTAACACATCACCCAAACAAAAAACCATCAGACGCCAATTCGCAATCCATTCTTGCACAAAATCTAAAACATCATCCGGACACAAAACCTCCAGACCCCAAAACCCAATCTCTCCTTGCACAAAATCTAACACATCACCCACACACATAACCATCAGAACCCAAATCCCATCCCCTCCTTGCACAAAATTTAACACATCACCCACACACAAATCCATCACTTACCCCAAATCCCAACCTGTCCCTTGTACAAAATCTAATATATATCCAACTCACAAAACCATCAGTCCCCAAATCCCAGCCACTATTTCCACAAAATCTAACACATCACCCTCACACAAAACCATCAGACGACAAACCCCAACCTGTCCCTTGTACAAAATCTAATATATATCCAACACACAAAACCATCAGTCCCCAAATCCCAACCACTCCTTGCAGAAAGTCTAACATCACCCACAGACATTACCATCAGACTCCAGATCCCAACCACTCCTTGCACGAAATCTAACAATTCACCCAGATACAAAACCTGCAGACCCCAAAACCCAACCTCTCCTTGCACAAAATCTAACACATCACCCACACACAAATCCATCAAACCCCAAATCCAAACCCCTCCTTGCGCAAAATCTAACACATCACCCACACACAAATCCATCACACCTCAAATCCCAACCTTCTACAAAATCTAATATATATCCAACACACAAAACCATCAGTCCCCAAATCCCAACTACTCCTTGCACAAAATCTAACATCACCCACAGACCATACCATCAGACCCCAAATCCCAAGCCCTCCTTGCACAAAATCTAGCACATCACCCACACAAAAAACCATCAGACCCCAAATCCCAAGAACTCCTTGCACAAAATCTAACACATCACCCACACAAAAAACCATCAGACCCCGAATCCCTACCCATTCTTGCACAAAATCTAATACATCATCCTCACACAAACCCATTAGTCCTAAAATCCCAACCACTCCTTGCACAAAATCTAACATCACCCACACACAAAATTGTCAGTCCCCAAATCCCAACCTCTCCTTGCACGAAATCAAACACATCACCCACACAAAAACTGATCGGACACCAAATCGCAACCCATTCTTCCACAAAATCTAAAACATCACCCACACACAAAAACTTCAGACCCCAAAACCCAACCTCTCCTTGCACAAAATCTAACACATCACCCACACAAAAAACCATCAGACCCCAAATCCCAACCCCTCCTTGCACAAAATCTAACACATCACCCACACACAAAAACATCAGACCCCAAACCCCAACCTGTCCCGTGTACAAAAGCTAATGTATATCCAACACACAAAACCATCAGTCTCCAAATCCCAACCCTTCCTTGCACAAAATCTAACATCACCCACACAAAAAACCATCAGACGCCAATTCGCAATCCATTCTTGCACAAAATCTAAAACATCATCCAGACACAAAACCATCAGACCCCAAATCCCAACCTCTCCTTGCACAAAATCTAACACATCACCCACACACATAACCATCAGAACCCAAATCCCATCCCCTCCTTGCACAAAATCTAACACAGCACCCACACACAAAAACATCAGACACCAAACCCCAACCTGTCCCGTGTACAAAAGCTAATGTATATCCAACACACAAAACCATCAGTCCCCAAATCCCAACCACTCCTTCCACAAAATCTAACATCACCCACAGACCATACCATTAGACCCCAAATCCCAAGCCCTCATTGCACAAAGTCTAACACATCACCCACACACAAAAGCATCAGACCGCAAACCCCAACCTGTCCCTTGTACAAAATCTAATATATATCCAACACACACAACCATCAGCCTCCAAATCCCAACCCTTCCTTGCATAAAATCTAACATCACCCACACACAAAACCATCACAACCCAAATCGCAACCCATTTTTGCACAAAATCAAAAACATCACCCAAACACAAAACCTTTAGACCCCAAAACCCAACCTCTCCTTGCACAATATCTAACACATCGCCCACACAAAATTACCATCAGATCCCAAATATTAACCCCTCCTTGCAGTAAATCTAACGTCACACACACACAAAAACATTCAGACCCCCAATCCCAACCACTCTTGCACAAAATCTAACTAATCACCCACACACAAAACCTTCAGACCCCAAAACCCAACCGCTCCTTGCACAAAATCTAACACATCACCCACACACATATCCATCACACCCCAAATCCCAACCTGTCCTTTGTACAAAATCTAATATATAACCAACACACAAAACCATCAGTCCCCAAATCCCAACTACTCCTTGCACAAAATCTAACATCACCCACAGACCATACCATCAGACCCCAAATCCCAAGCCATCCTTGCACAACATCTAACACATCACCCACACAAAAAACCATCAGACGCCAATTCGCAATCCATTCTTGCACAATATCTAAAACATCATCCAGACAGAAAACCTCCAGACCCCAAAACCCAATCTGTCCTTGCACAAAATCTAACACATCACCCACACACAAATCCATCACACCCCAAATCCCAACCTGTCCCTTGTACAAAATCTAATATATATCTAACTCACAAAACCATCAGTCCCCAAATCCCAACCACTCCTTGCAGAAAGTCTAACATCACCCACAGACATTACCATCAGACTCCAGATCCCAACCACTCCTTGCACGAAATCTAACAATTCACCCAGATACAAAACCTGCAGACCCCAAAACGCAACCTCTCCTTGCACAAAATCTAACACATCAACCACACACATATCCATCACACCCCAAATCCGAACCTGTCCTTTGTACAAAATCTAATATATAACCAGCACACAAAACCATCAGTCCCCAAATCCCAACTACTCCTTGCACAAAATCTAACATCACCCACAGACCATACCATCAGACCCCAAATCCCAAGCCATCCTTGCACAAAATCTAACACATCACCCACACAAAAAACCATCAGACGCCAATTCGCAATCCATTCTTGCACAAAATCTAAAACATCATCCAGACTCAAAACCATCAGACCCCAAATCCCAACCTCTCCTTGCACAAAATCTAACACATCAGCCACACACATAACCATCAGAACCCAAATCCCATCCCCTCCTTGCACAAAATCTAACACATCACCCACACACAAATCCATCACACCCCAAATCCCAACCTGTCCCTTATACAAAATCTAATATATATCCAACTCATAAAACCATCAGTCCCCAAATCCCAACCACTCCTTCCACAACATCTAACACATCACCCTCACACAAAACCATCAGACGACAAACACCAACCTGTCCCTTGTACAAAATCTAATATATATCCAACACACAAAACCATCAGTCCCCAAATCCCAACCACTCCTTGCAGAAAGTCTAACATCACCCACAGACATTACCATCAGACTCCAGATCCCAACCACCTCTTGCACGAAATCTAACAATTCACCCAGATACAAAAGCTGCAGACCCCAAAACCCAACCTCTCCTTGCACAAAATCTAACACATCACCCACACACAAAACCATCAGTCCCCAAATCCCAACTACTCCTTGCACAAAATCTAACATCACCCACAGACCATACCATCAGACACCAAATCCCAAGCCCTCCTTGCACAAAATCTAACACATCACCCACACAAAAAACCATCAGACCCCAAATCCCAAGCACTCCTTGCACAAAATCTAACAAATCACCCACACAAAAAACCATCAGACCCCAAATCGCAACCCATTCTTGCACAAAATCTAAAACATCACCCACACACAAAAACTTCAGACCCCAAAACCCAACCTCTCCTTGCACAAAATCAAACACATCACCCACACAAAAAACCATCAGACCCCAAATCCCAACCCCTCCTTGCACAAAATCTAACTCAGCACCCACACCCAAAAACATCAGACCCCAAACCCCAACCTGTCCCGTGTACAAAAGCTAATGTATATCCAACACACAAAACCATCAGTCTCCAAATCCCAACCCTTCCTTGCACAAAATCTAACATCACCCACACACAAAACCATCACAACCCAAATCGCAACCCATTCTTGCACAAAATCTAAAACATCACCCAAACACAAAACCTTTAGACCCCAAAACCCAACCTCTCCTTGCACAATATTTAACACATCACCCACACAAAATTACCATCAGATCCCAATTATTAACCCCTCCTTGCAGTAAATCTAACGTCACACACACACAAAAACATTCAGACCCCCAATCCCAACCACTCTTGCACAAAATATAACTAATCACCCACGCACAAAACCTTCAGACCCCAAAACCCAACCGCTCCTTGCACAAAATCTAAAACATCACCCACACACATATCCATCACACCCCAAATCCCAACCTGTCCTTTGTACAAAATCTAATATATAACCAACACACAAAACCATCAGTCCCCAAATCCTAACCACTCCCTGCACAAAATCTAACATCACCCACAGACCATACCATCAGACACCAAATCCCAAGCCATCCTTGCACAGAATCTAACACATCACCCACACAAAAAACCATCAGACGCCAATTCGCAATCCATTCTTGCACAAAATCTAAAACATCATCCAGACACAAAACCTTCAGACCCCAAAACCCAACCCCTCCTTGCACAAAATCTAACACATCACCCACACACATAACCATCAGAACCCAAATCCCATCCCCTCCTTCCACAAAATCTAACACATCACCCTCACACAAAACCATCAGACGACAAACCCCAACCTGTCCCTTGTACAAAACCTAATATATATCGAACACACAAAACCATCACTCCCCAAATCCCAACCACTCCTTGCACAAAATCTAACATCACCCACAGACCATACCATTAGACCCCAAATCCCAAGCCCTCATTGCACTAAATCTAACACATCACACACACAGAAAAGCATCAGACCCCAAACCCCAACCTGTCCCTTGTACAAAATCTAATATATATCCAAGACACTAAACCATCAGTCCCCAAATCCCAACCACTCCTTGCACAAAATCAAACATCACCCTCAGACAATACCATCAGACCCCAAATCCCAACCCCTCCTTGCACAAAATCTAACACAGCACCCACACCCAAAAACATCAGACCCCAAACCCCAACCTGTCCCGTGTACAAAAGCTAATGTATATCCAACACACAAAACCATCAGTCCCCAAATCCCAATCACACCTTCCACAAAATCTAACATCACCCACAGACCATACCATTAGACCCCAAATCCCAAGCCCTCATTGCACAAAATCTAACACATCACCCACACACAAAAGCATCAGACCGCAAACCCCAACCTGTCCCTTGTACAAAATCTAATATATATCCAACACACAAAACCATCAGCCTCCAAATCCCAACCCTTCCTTGCATAAAATCTAACATCACCCACACATAAAACCATCACAACCCAAATCGCAACCCATTCTTGCACAAAATCTAAAACATCACCCAAACACAAAACCTTTAGACCCCAAAACCCAACCTCTCCTTGCACAATATCTAACACATCGCCCACACAAAATTACCATCAGATCCCAAATATTAACCCCACCTTGCAGTAAATCTAACATCACACACACACAAAAACATTCAGACCCCCAATCCCAACCACTCTTGCACAAAATATAACTAATCACCCACACACAAAACCTTCAGACCCCAAAACCCAACCGCTCCTTGCACAAAATCTAACACATCACCCACACACAAATCCATCACACCCCAAATCCCAACCTGTCCTTTGGACAAAATCTAATATATATCCAACACACAAAACCATCAGTCCCCAAATCCTAACCACTCCTTGCACAAAATCTAACATCACCCACAGACCATACCATCAGACACCAAATCCCAAGCCATCCTTGCACAAAATCTAACACATCACCCAAACAAAAAACCATCAGATGCCAATTCGCAATCCATTCTTGCACAAAATCTAAAACATCATCCAGACACAAAACCTCCAGACCCCAAAACCCAATCTCTCCTTGCACAAAATCTAACACATCACCCACACACATAACCATCAGAACCCAAATCCCATCCCCTCCTTGCACAAAATTTAACACATCACCCACACACAAATCCATCACACCCCAAATCCCAACCTGTCCCTTGTACAAAATCTAATATATATCCAACTCACAAAACCATCAGTCCCCAAATCCCAACCACTCCTTCCACAAAATCTAACACATCACCCTCACACAAAACCATCAGACGACAAACCCCAACCTGTCCCTTGTACAAAATCTAATATATATCCAACACACAAAACCATCAGTCCCCAAATCCCAACCACTCCTTGCAGAAAGTCTAACATCACCCACAGACATTACCATCAGACTCCAGATCCCAACCACTCCTTGCACGAAATCTAACAATTCACCCAGATACAAAACCTGCAGACCCCAAAACCCAACCTCTCCTTGCACAAAATCTAACACATCACCCACACACAAATCCATCACACCTCAAATCCCAACCTGTCCCTTCTACAAAATCTAATATATATCCAACACACAAAACCATCAGTCTCCAAAACACAACCCCTCCTTGCACAAAATCTAACACATCACACACAAACAAATCCATCACACCTCAAATCCCAACCTGTCCCTTCTACAAAATCTAATATATATCCAACACACAAAACCATCAGTCCCCAAGTCCCAACTACTCCTTGCACAAAATCTAACATCACCCACAGACCATACCATCAGACCCCAAATCCCAAGCCCTCCTTGCACAAAATCTAACACATCACCCACACTAAAAACCATCAGACCCCAAATCCCTACCCATTCTTGCACAAAATCTAATACATCATCCACATACAAAACCATTAGTCCTAAAATCCCAACCACTCCTTGCACAAAATCTAACATCACCCACACACAAAATTGTCAGTCCCCAAATCCCAACCACTCCTTGCACGCAATCAAACACATCACCCACACAAAAACTGATCAGACCCCAAATCGCAACCCATTCTTGCACAAAATCTAAAACATCACCCACACACAAAAACTTCAGACGCCAAAACCCAACCTCTCCTTGCACAAAATCTAAAACATCACCCAAACACAAAACCTTTAGACCCCAAAACCCAACCTCTCCTTGCACAATATTTAACACATCACCCACACAAAATTACCATCAGATCCCAATTATTAACCCCTCCTTGCAGTAAATCTAACGTCACACACACACAAAAACATTCAGACCCCCAATCCCAACCACTCTTGCACAAAATCTAACTAATCACCCACACACAAAACCTTCAGACCCCAAAACCCAACCGCTCCTTGCACAAAATCTAACACATCACCCACACAAAAAACCATCAGACGCCAATTCGCAATCCATTCTTGCACAAAATCTAATACATCATCCGCACACAAAACCAGCAGACCCCAAATCCCAACCCCTCCTTGCACAAAATCTAACACATCACCCACAAAAAAACCATCAGACCCCAAATCCCAAGCCTTCCTTGCACAAAATCTAACACATCACCCACAAAAAAACCATCAGACCCCAAATCCCTACCCATTCTTGCACAAAATCTAATACATCATCCACACACAAAAACATTAGTCCGAAAATCCCAACCTCTCCTTGCATAAAATCTAACATCACCCACACACAAAATTGTCAGTTCCCAAATCCCAAACACTCCTTGCACGAAATCTAACAATTCACCCAGATACAAAACCTTCAGACCCCAAAACCCAACCTCTCTTTGCACAAAATCTAACACATCACCCACACACAAAACCATCAGACCCCAAAACCCAACCTCTCCGTGCACAAAATATTACAAATCACCTGCACACAAAACCTTCTAACCCCAAAAACCAACCTCTCTTTGCACAAAATCTAACACATCACCCACACACAAAACTATCAGACCCCAAAACCCAACCTCTCCGTGCACAAAATATTACAAATCACCTGCACACAAAACCTTCTAACCCCAAAAACCAACCTCTCTTTGCACAAAATCTAACACATCACCCACAGACCAAACCATCAGACCGCAAATCCCAAGCCCTCCTTGCACAAAATCTAACACATCACCCACACACAAAACCATCAGACCCCAAATCCCAAGCCCTCCTTGCACAAAATCTAACACATCACCCACACACAAATTCATCACACCCCAAATCCCAACCTGTCCCTTGTACAAAATCTAATATATATCCAACACACAAAACCATCAGTTCCCAAATCCCTACCACTCCTTGCACAAAATCTAACATCACCCACAGACCATACCATCAGACCCCAAATCCCAAGCCATCCTTGCACAAAATCTAACACATCTCCCACACACAAAAGCATCAGACGCCAAACCACAACCTGTTCCTTGTACAAAACCGAATATATATCGAATGCACAAAAACATCAGACACCAAATCCCAACCCCTCCTTGCACTAAATCTAACAAATCACCCGCACACAAAATGTTCTAACCCCAAAAACCAACCTCTCCTTGCACAAAATTTAACATATCACCCACATACAAAAACATCAGACACCAAATCCCAACCCCTGCTTGCCCAAAATCTAACACATCACCAACACACAAATCCATCACACCCCAAATCCCAACCTGTCCCTTGTACAAAATCTAATATATATCCAGCACACAAAACCATCAGTCCCCAAATCCCAAGCCTTCCTTCCACAAAATCTAACACATCACCCACACACAAATCCATCACACCCCAAATCCCAACCTGTCCCTTGTACAAAATCTAATATATATCCAACACTCAAAACCATCAGTCCCCAAATCCCAACCACTCCTTCCACAAAATCTAACACATCACCCTCACACAAAACCATCAGACGACAAACCCCAACCTGTCCCTTGTACAAAATCTAATATATATCCAACACACAAAACCATCAGTCCCCAAATCCCAACCACTCCTTGCAGAAAGTCTAACATCACCCACAGACATTACCATCAGACTCCAGATCCCAACCACTCCTTGCACGAAATCTAACAATTCGCCCAGATACAAAACCTGCAGACCCCAAAACCCAACCTCTCCTTGCACAAAATCTAACACATCACCCACACACAAATCCATCACACCTCAAATCCCAACCTGTCCCTTCTACAAAATCTAATATATATCCAACACACAAAACCATCAGTCTCCAAAACACAACCCCTCCTTGCACAAAATCTAACACATCACACACAAACAAATCCATCACACTTCAAATCCCAACCTGTCCCTTCTACAAAATCTAATATATATCCAACACACAAAACCATCAGTCCCCAAATCCCAACTACTCCTTGCACAAAATCTAACATCACCCACAGACCATACCATCAGACCCCAAATCCCAAGCCCTCCTTGCACAAAATCTAACACATCACCCACACTAAAAACCATCAGACCCCAAATCCCTACCCATTCTTGCACAAAATCGAATACATCATCCACATACAAAACCATTAGTCCTAAGATCCCAACCACTCCTTGCACAAAATCTAACATCACCCACACACAAAATTGTCAGTCCCCAAATCCCAACCACTCCTTGCACGCAATCAAACACATCACCCACACAAAAACTGATCAGACCCCAAATCGCAACCCATTCTTGCACAAAATCTAAAACATCACCCACACACAAAAACTTCAGACGCCAAAACCCAACCTCTCCTTGCACAAAATCTAAAACATCACCCAAACACAAAACCTTTAGACCCCAAAACCCAACCTCTCCTTGCACAATATTTAACACATCACCCACACAAAATTACCATCAGATCCCAATTATTAACCCCTCCTTGCAGTAAATCTAACGTCACACACACACAAAAACATTCAGACCCCCAATCCCAACCACTCTTGCACAAAATCTAACTAATCACCCACACACAAAACCTTCAGACCCCAAAACCCAACCGCTCCTTGCACAAAATCTAACACATCACCCACACACAAATCCATCACACCCCAAATCCCAACCTGTCCTTTGTACAAAATCTAATATATATCCAACACACAAAACCATCAGTCCCCAAATCCTAACCACTCCTTGCACAAAATCTAACATCACCCACAGACCATACCATCAGACACCAAATCCCAAGCCATCCTTGCACAAAATCTAACACATCACCCAAACAAAAAACCATCAGACGCCAATTCACAATCCATTCTTGCACAAAATCTAAAACATCATCCGGACACAAAACCTCCAGACCCCAAAACCCAATCTCTCCTTGCACAAAATCTAACACATCACCCACACACATAACCATCAGAACCCAAATCCCATCCCCTCCTTGCACAAAATTTAACACATCACCCACACACAAATCCATCACACCCCAAATCCCAACCTGTCCCTTGTACAAAATCTAATATATATCCAACTCACAAAACCATCAGTCCCCAAATCCCAACCACTCCTTCCACAAAATCTAACACATCACCCTCACACAAAACCATCAGACGACAAACCCCAACCTGTCCCTTGTACAAAATCTAATATATATCCAACACACAAAACCATCAGTCCCCAAATCCCAACCACTCCTTGCAGAAAGTCTAACATCACCCACAGACATTACCATCAGACTCCAGATCCCAACCACTCCTTGCACGAAATCTAACAATTCGCCCAGATACAAAACCTGCAGACCCCAAAACCCAACCTCTCCTTGCACAAAATCTAACACATCACCCACACACAAATCCATCACACCTCAAATCCCAACCTGTCCCTTCTACAAAATCTAATATATATCCAACACACAAAACCATCAGTCTCCAAAACACAACCCCTCCTTGCACAAAATCTAACACATCACACACAAACAAATCCATCACACTTCAAATCCCAACCTGTCCCTTCTACAAAATCTAATATATATCCAACACACAAAACCATCAGTCCCCAAATCCCAACTACTCCTTGCACAAAATCTAACATCACCCACAGACCATACCATCAGACCCCAAATCCCAAGCCCTCCTTGCACAAAATCTAACACATCACCCACACTAAAAACCATCAGACCCCAAATCCCTACCCATTCTTGCACAAAATCGAATACATCATCCACATACAAAACCATTAGTCCTAAGATCCCAACCACTCCTTGCACAAAATCTAACATCACCCACACACAAAATTGTCAGTCCCCAAATCCCAACCACTCCTTGCACGCAATCAAACACATCACCCACACAAAAACTGATCAGACCCCAAATCGCAACCCATTCTTGCACAAAATCTAAAACATCACCCACACACAAAAACTTCAGACGCCAAAACCCAACCTCTCCTTGCACAAAATCTAAAACATCACCCAAACACAAAACCTTTAGACCCCAAAACCCAACCTCTCCTTGCACAATATTTAACACATCACCCACACAAAATTACCATCAGATCCCAATTATTAACCCCTCCTTGCAGTAAATCTAACGTCACACACACACAAAAACATTCAGACCCCCAATCCCAACCACTCTTGCACAAAATCTAACTAATCACCCACACACAAAACCTTCAGACCCCAAAACCCAACCGCTCCTTGCACAAAATCTAACACATCACCCACACAAAAAACCATCAGACGCCAATTCGCAATCCATTCTTGCACAAGATCTAATACATCATCCGCACACAAAACCAGCAGACCCCAAATCCCTACCACTCCTTGCACAAAATCTAACATCACCCACAGACCATACCATCAGACCCCAAATCCCAAGCCATCCTTGCACAAAATCTAACACATCACCCACACAAAAAACCATCAGACCCCAAATCGCAACCCATTCTTGCACAAAATCTAACACATCTCCCACACACAAAAGCATCAGACGCCAAACCACAACCTGTTCCTTGTACAAAACCGAATATATATCGAACGCACAAAAACATCAGACACCAAATCCCAACCCCTCCTTGCACAAAATCTAACACATTACCCACACTCAAATCCATCACACCCCAAATCCCAACCCCTCCTTGCACTAAATCTAACAAATCACCCGCACACAAAATGTTCTAACCCCAAAAACCAACCTCTCCTTGCACAAAATTTAACATATCACCCACATACAAAAACATCAGACACCAAATCCCAACCCCTGCTTGCCCAAAATCTAACACATCACCAACACACAAATCCATCACACCCCAAATCCCAACCTGTCCCTTGTACAAAATCTAATATATATCCAGCACACAAAACCATCAGTCCCCAAATCCCAAGCCTTCCTTGCACAAAATCTAACACATCACCCACAAAAAAACCATCAGACCCCAAATCCCTACCCATTCTTGCACAAAATCTAATACATCATCCACACACAAAAACATTACTCCGAAAATCCCAACCTCTCCTTGCATAAAATCTAACATCACCCACACACAAAATTGTCAGTTCCCAAATCCCAACCACTCCTTGCACGAAATCTAACAATTCACCCAGATACAAAACCTTCAGACCCCAAAACCCAACCTCTCTTTGCACAAAATCTAACACATCACCCACACACAAAACCATCAGACCCCAAAACCCAACCTCTCCGTGCACAAAATATTACAAATCACCTGCACACAAAACCTTCTAACCCCAAAAACCAACCTCTCTTTGCACAAAATCTAACACATCACCCACAGACCAAACCATCAGACCGCAAATCCCAAGCCCTCCTTGCACAAAATCTAACACATCACCCACACACAAAACCATCAGACCCCAAATCCCAACCCCTCCTTGCACAAAATCTAACACATCACCCACACACAAATTCATCACACCCCAAATCCCAACCTGTCCCTTTTACAAAATCTAATATATATCCAACACACAAAACCATCAGTTCCCAAATCCCTACCACTCCTTGCACAAAATCTAACATCACCCACAGACCATACCATCAGACCCCAAATCCCAAGCCATCCTTGCACAAAATCTAACACATCACCCACACAAAAAACCATCAGACCCCAAATCGCAACCCATTCTTGCACAAAATCTAATACATCATCCAGACACAAAACAATCAGACCCCAAATCCCAACCCCTCCTTGCACAAAATCTAACACATCTCTCACACACAAAAGCATCAGACGCCAAACCACAACCTGTTCCTTGTACAAAACCTAATATATATCGAACGCACAAAAACATCTGACACCAAATCCCAACCCCTCCTTGCACAAAATCTAACACATCACCCACACACAAATCCATCACACCCCAAATCCCAACACCTCCTTGCACTAAATCTAACAAATCACCCGCACACAAAATGTTCTAACCCCAAAAACCAACCTCTCCTTGCACAAAATTTAACATATCACCCACATACAAAAACATCAGACACGAAATACCAACCCCTGCTTGCCCAAAATCTAACACATCACCAACACACAAATCCATCACACCCCAAATCCCAACCTGTCCCTTGTACAAAATCTAATATATATCCAACACACAAAACCATCAGTCCCCAAATCGCAAGCCATCCTTGCACAAAATCTAAAACATCACCCACAAAAAAAACCATCAGACCCCAAATCGCAACCCATTCTTGCACAAAATCTAATAATCATCCACACACAGAACCAGCAGACCCCAAATCCCAACCCCTCCCTGCACAAAATCTAACACATCACCCACACAAAAAATGATCAGACCCCAAATCGCAACCCATTCTTGCACAAAATCTAAAACATCACCCACACACAAAAACTTCAGACCCCAAAACCCAACCTCTCCTTGCACAAAATCTAACACATCACCCACACACAAAAGCATCAGTCCCCAAATCCCAACCACTCCTTCCACAAAATCTAACATCACCCACAGACCATACCATTAGACCCCAAATCCCAAGCCCTCATTGCACTAAATCTAACACATCACCCACACACAAAAGCATCAGACCCCAAACCCCAACCTGTCCCTTGTACAAAATCTAATATATATCCAAGACACTAAACCATCAGTCTTCAAATACCAACCACTCCTTGCACAAAATCAAACATCACCCTCAGACAATACCATCAGACCCCAAATCCCAACCCCTCCTTGCACAAAATCTAACACAGCACCCACACCCAACAACATCAGACCCCAAACCCCAACCTGTCCCGTGTACAAAAGCTAATGTATATCCAACACACAAAACCATCAGTCCCCAAATCCCAACCACTCCTTCCACAAAATCTAACATCACCCACAGACCATACCATTAGACCCCAAATCCCAAGCCCTCATTGCACAAAATCTAACACATCACCCACACACAAAAGCATCAGACCGCAAACCCCAACCTGTCCCTTGTACAAAATCTAATATATATCCAACACACAAAACCATCAGCCTCCAAATCCCAACCCTTCCTTGCATAAAATCTAACATCACCCACACACAAAACCATCACAACCCAAATCGCAACCCATTCTTGCACAAAATCTAAAACATCACCCAAACACAAAACCTTTAGACCTCAAAACCCAACCTCTCCTTGCACAATATCTAACACATCGCCCACACAAAATTACCATCAGATCCCAAATATTAACCCCTCCTTGCAGTAAATCTAACATCACACACACACAAAAACATTCAGACCCCCAATCCCAAACACTCTTGCACAAAATCTAACTAATCACCCACACGCAAAAACTTCAGACCCCAAAACCCAACCGCTCCTTGCACAAAATCTAACACATCACCCACACACAAATCCATCACACCCCAAATCCCAACCTGTCCTTTGTACAAAATCTAATATATATCCAACACACAAAACCATCAGTCCCCAAATCCTAACCACTCCTTGCACAAAATCTAACATCACCCACAGACCATACCATCAGACACCAAATCCCAAGCCATCCTTGCACAAAATCTAACACATCACCCAAACAAAAAACCATCAGACGCCAATTCGCAATCCATTCTTGCACAAAATCTAAAACATCATCCGGACACAAAACCTCCAGACCCCAAAACCCAATCTCTCCTTGCACAAAATCTAACACATCACCCACACACATAACCATCAGAACCCAAATCCCATCCCCTCCTTGCACAAAATTTAACACATCACCCACACACAAATCCATCACTTACCCCAAATCCCAACCTGTCCCTTGTACAAAATCTAATATATATCCAACTCACAAAACCATCAGTCCCCAAATCCCAGCCACTATTTCCACAAAATCTAACACATCACCCTCACACAAAACCATCAGACGACAAACCCCAACCTGTCCCTTGTACAAAATCTAATATATATCCAACACACAAAACCATCAGTCCCCAAATCCCAACCACTCCTTGCAGAAAGTCTAACATCACCCACAGACATTACCATCAGACTCCAGATCCCAACCACTCCTTGCACGAAATCTAACAATTCACCCAGATACAAAACCTGCAGACCCCAAAACCCAACCTCTCCTTGCACAAAATCTAACACATCACCCACACACAAATCCATCAAACCCCAAATCCAAACCCCTCCTTGCGCAAAATCTAACACATCACCCACACACAAATCCATCACACCTCAAATCCCAACCTTCTACAAAATCTAATATATATCCAACACACAAAACCATCAGTCCCCAAATCCCAACTACTCCTTGCACAAAATCTAACATCACCCACAGACCATACCATCAGACCCCAAATCCCAAGCCCTCCTTGCACAAAATCTAACACATCACCCACACAAAAAACCATCAGACCCCAAATCCCTACCCATTCTTGCACAAAATCTAATACATCATCCACACACAAAACCATTAGTCCTAAAATCCCAACCACTCCTTGCACAAAATCTAACATCACCCACACACAAAATTGTCAGTCCCCAAATCCCAACCACTCCTTGCACGCAATCAAACACATCACCCACACAAAAACTGATCAGACCCCAAATCGCAACCCATTCTTGCACAAAATCTAAAACATCACCCACACACAAAAACTTCAGACGCCTAAACCCAACCTCTCCTTGCACAAAATCTAAAACATCACCCAAACACAAAACCTTTAGACCCCAAAACCCAACCTCTCCTTGCACAATATTTAACACATCACCCACACAAAATTACCATCAGATCCCAATTATTAACCCCTCCTTGCAGTAAATCTAACGTCACACACACACAAAAACATTCAGAACCCCAATCCCAACCACTCTTGCACAAAATCTAACTAATCACCCACACACAAAACCTTCAGACCCCAAAACCCAACCGCTCCTTGCACAAAATCTAACACATCACCCACACACATATCCATCACACCCCAAATCCCAACCTGTCCTTTGTACAAAATCTAATATATATCCAACACACAAAACCATCAGTCCCCAAATCCTAACCACTCTTGCACAAAATCTAACATCACCCACAGACCATACCATCAGACACCAAATCCCAAGCCATCCTTGCACAAAATCTAACACATCACCCACACAAAAAACCATCAGACTCCAATTCGCAATCCATTCTTGCACAAAATCTAATACATCATCCGCACACAAAACCAGCAGACCCCAAATCCCAACCCCTCCTTGCACAAAATCTAACACATCACCCAGACCCAAAAGCATCAGACGACAAACCCCAACCTGTCCCTTGTACAAAACCTAATATGTATCGAACGCACAAAACCATCAGTCCCCAAATCCCAACCACTCCTTGCACAAAGTCTAACATCACCCACAGACATTACTATCAGACTCCAAATCCCAACCACCCCTTGCACGAAATCCAACAATTCACCCAGATACAAAACCTTCAGACCACAAATCCCAACCCCTCCTTGCAAAAAATCTAACACATCACCCACACACAAATCCATCACACCCCAAATCCCAACCCCTCCTTGCACAAAATCTAACAAATCACCCGCACACAAAATCTAATCCCAAAAACTAACCTCTCCTTGCACAAAATCTAACACATCACCCTCACAAAAATCCATCAGACCCCAAATATTAACCCCTCCTTGCACAAAATCTAACATCACCCACACAGAAAACGATTAGTCCCCAAATCCCAACCCCGCCTTGCACAAAATCTAACAAATCACCCGCACACAAAATCTAACCCCAAAAACTAACCTCCCCTTGCACAAAATCTAACACATCACCCACACACAAATTCATCACACCCCAAATCCCAACCTGTCCCTTGTACAAAATCTAATATATATCAAGCACACAAAACCATCAGTTCCCAAATCCCTACCACTCCTTGCACAAAATCTAACATCACCCACAGACAATCTAATACATCATCCACACACAAAAACATTAGTCCAAAAATCCCAACCTCTCCTTGCATAAAATCTAACATCACCCACACACAAAATTGTCAGTTCCCAAATCCCAACCACTCCTTGCACGAAATCTAACAATTCACCCAGATACAAAACCTTCAGACTCCAAAACCCAACCTCTCTTTGCACAAAATCTAACACATCACCCACAGACCAAACCATCAGACGGCAAATCCCAAGCCCTCCTTGCACAAAATCTAACACATCACCCACACACAAAACCATCAGACCCCAAATCCCAACCCCTCCTTGCACAAAATCTAACACATCACCCACACACAAATTCATCACACCCCAAATCCCAACCTGTCCCTTGTACAAAATCTAATATATATCCAACACACAAAACCATCAGTTCCCAAATCCCTACCACTCCTTGCACAAAATCTAACATCACCCACAGACCATACCATCAGACCCCAAATCCCAAGCCATCCTTGCACAAAATCTAACACATCACCCACACAAAAAACCATCAGACCCCAAATTGCAACCCATTCTTGCACAAAATCTAATACATCATCCAGACACAAAACCATCAGACCCCAAATCCCAACCCGTCCTTGCACAAAATCTAACACATCACCCACACAAAAACTGATCAGACCCCAAATCGCAACCCATTCTTGCACAAAATCTAAAACATCACCCACACACAAAAACTTCAGACCCCAAAACCCAACCTCTCCTTGCACAAAATCTAACACATCACCCACACACAAAAGCATCAGACCCCAAACCCCAACCTATCCCTTGTACAAAATCTAATATATATCCAGGACGCTAAACAATCAGTCCCCAAATCCCAACCACTCCTTGCACAAAATCAAACATCACCCTCAGACAATACCATCAGACCCCAAATCCCAACCCCTCCTTGCACAAAATCTAACACATCACCCACACAAAAACTGGTCAGACCCCAAATCGCAACCCATTCTTGCACAAAATCTAAAACATCACCCAAACACAAAAACTTCAGACCCCAAAACCCAACCTCTCCTTGCACAAAATCTAACACATCACCCACACACAAAAGCATCAGACCCCAAACCCCAACCTGTCCCTTGTACAAAATCTAATATATATCCAAGACACTAAACCATCAGTCCCCAAATCCCAACCACTCCTTGCACAAAATCAAACATCACCATCAGACAATACCATCAGACCCCAAATCCCAACCCCTCCTTGCACAAAATCTAACACAGCACCCACACCCAAAAACATCAGACCCCAAACCCCAACCTGTCTCGTGTACAAAAGCTAATGTATATCCAACACACAAAACCATCAGTCCCCAAATCCCAACCACTCCTTCCACAAAATCTAACATCACCCACAGACCATACCATTAGACCCCAAATCCCAAGCCCTCATTGCACAAAATCTAACACATCACCCACACACAAAAGCATCAGACCGCAAACCCCAACCTGTCCCTTGTACAAAATCTAATATATATCCAACACACAAAACCATCAGCCTCCAAATCCCAACCCTTCCTTGCATAAAATCTAACATCACCCACACACAAAACCATCACAACCCAAATCGCAACCCATTCTTGCACAAAATCTAAAACATCACCCAAACACAAAACCTTTAGACCCCAAAACCCAACCTCTCCTTGCACAATATCTAACACATCGCCCACACAAAATTACCATCAGATCCCAAATATTAACCCCTCCTTGCAGTAAATCTAACATCACACACACACAAAAACATTCAGACCCCCAATCCCAACCACTCTTGCACAAAATCTAACTAATCACCCACACACAAAACCTTCAGACCCCAAAACCCAATCTCTCCTTGCACAAAATCTAACACATCACCCACACACATAACCATCAGAACCCAAATCCCATCCCCTCCTTGCACAAAATTTAACACATCACCCACACACAAATCCATCACACCCCAAATCCCAACCTGTCCCTTGTACAAAATCTAATATATATCCAACTCACAAAACCATCAGTCCCCAAATCCCAACCACTCCTTCCACAAAATCTAACACATCACCCTCACACAAAACCATCAGACGACAAACCCCAACCTGTCCCTTGTACAAAATCTAATATATATCCAACACACAAAACCATCAGTCCCCAAATCCCAACCACACCTTGCAGAAAGTCTAACATCACCCACAGACATTACCATCAGACTCCAGATCCCAACCACTCCTTACACGAAATCTAACAATTCACCCAGATACAAAACCTGCAGACCCCAAAACCCAACCTCTCCTTGCACAAAATCTAACACATCACCCACACACAAATCCATCAGACCCCAAATCCAAACCCCTCCTTGCGCAAAATCTAACACATCACCCACACACAAATCCATCACACCTCAAATCCCAACCTGTCCCTTCTACAAAATCTAATATATATCCAACACACAAAACCATCAGTCTCCAAAACACAACCCCTCCTTGCACAAAATCTAACACATCACACACACACAAATCCATCACACCTCAAATCCCAACCTGTCCCTTCTACAAAATCTAATATATATCCAACACACAAAACCATCAGTCCCCAAATCCCAACTACTCCTTGCACAAAATCTAACATCACCCACAGACCATACCATCAGACCCCAAATCCCAAGCCCTCCTTGCACAAAATCTAACACATCACCCACACAAAAAACCATCAGACCCCAAATCCCTACCCATTCTTGCACAAAATCTAATACATCATCCACACACAAAACCATTAGTCCTAAAATCCCAACCACTCCTTGCACAAAATCTAACATCACCCACACACAAAATTGTCAGTCCCCAAATCCCAACCACTCCTTGCACGCAATCAAACACATCACCCACACAAAAACTGATCAGACCCCAAATCGCAACCCATTCTTGCACAAAATCTAAAACATCACCCACACACAAAAACTTCAGACGCCTAAACCCAACCTCTCCTTGCACAAAATCTAAAACATCACCCAAACACAAAACCTTTAGCCCCCAAAACCCAACCTCTCCTTGCACAATATTTAACACATCACCCACACAAAATTACCATCAGATCCCAATTATTAACCCCTCCTTGCAGTAAATCTAACGTCACACACACACAAAAACATTCAGAACCCCAATCCCAACCACTCTTGCACAAAATCTAACTAATCACCCACACACAAAACCTTCAGACCCCAAAACCCAACCGCTCCTTGCACAAAATCTAACACATCACCCACACACATATCCATCACACCCCAAATCCCAACCTGTCCTTTGTACAAAATCTAATATATATCCAACACACAAAACCATCAGTCCCCAAATCCTAACCACTCTTGCACAAAATCTAACATCACCCACAGACCATACCATCAGACACCAAATCCCAAGCCATCCTTGCACAAAATCTAACACATCACCCACACAAAAAACCATCAGACGCCAATTCGCAATCCATTCTTGCACAAAATCTAATACATCATCCGCACACAAAACCAGCAGACCCCAAATCCCAACCCCTCCTTGCACAAAATCTAACACATCACCCAGACCCAAAAGCATCAGACGCCAAACCCCAACCTGTCCCTTGTACAAAACCTAATATGTATCGAACGCACAAAACCATCAGTCCCCAAATCCCAACCACTCCTTGCACAAAGTCTAACATCACCCACAGACATTACTATCAGACTCCAAATCCCAACCACCCCTTGCACGAAATCCAACAATTCACCCAGATACAAAACCTTCAGACCACAAATCCCAACCCCTCCTTGCAAAAAATCTAACACATCACCCACACACAAATCCATCACACCCCAAATCCCAACCCCTCCTTGCACAAAATCTAACAAATCACCAGCACACAAAATCTAATCCCAAAAACTAACCTCTCCTTGCACAAAATCTAACACATCACCCTCACAAAAATCCATCAGACCCCAAATATTAACCCCTCCTTGCACAAAATCTAACATCACCCACACAGAAAACGATTAGTCCCCAAATCCCAACCTGTCCCTTGTACAAAACCTAATATGTATCGAACGCACAAAACCATCAGTCCCCAAATCCCAACCACTCCTTGCACAAAGTCTAACATCACCCACAGACATTACCATCAGACTCCAGATCCCAACCACTCCTTGCACGAAATCTAACAATTCACCCAGATACAAAACCTGCAGACCCCAAAACCCAACCTCCCCTTGCACAAAATCTAACACATCACCCACACACAAATTCATCACACCCCAAATCCCAACCTGTCCCTTGTACAAAATCTAATATATATCAAGCACACAAAACCATCAGTTCCCAAATCCCTACCACTCCTTGCACAAAATCTAACATCACCCACAGACAATCTAATACATCATCCACACACAAAAACATTAGTCCAAAAATCCCAACCTCTCCTTGCATAAAATCTAACATCACCCACACACAAAATTGTCAGTTCCCAAAACCCAACCTCTCTTTGCACAAAATCTAACACATCACCCACACACAAAACCATCAGACCCCAAAACCCAACCTCTCCGTACACAAAATATTACAAATCACCTGCACACAAAACCTTCTAACCCCAAAAACCAACCTCTCTTTGCACAAAATCTAACACATCACCCACAGACCAAACCATCAGACCGCAAATCCCAAGCCCTCCTTGCACAAAATCTAACACATCACCCACACACAAAACCATCAGACCCCAAATCCCAAGCCCTCCTTGCACAAAATCTAACACATCACCCACACACAAATTCATCACACCCCAAATCCCAACCTGTCCCTTGTACAAAATCTAATATATATCCAACACACAAAACCATCAGTTCCCAAATCCCTACCACTCCTTGCACAAAATCTAACATCACCCACAGACCATACCATCAGACCCCAAATCCCAAACCATCCTTGCACAAAATCTAACACATCACCCACACAAAAAACCATCAGACCCCAAATCGCAACCCATTCTTGCACAAAATCTAATACATCATCCAGACACAAAACCATCAGACCCCAAATCCCAACCCCTCCTTGCACAAAATCTAACACATCACCCACACAAAAACTGATCAGACCCCAAATCGCAACCCATTCTTGCACAAAATCTAAAACATCACCCACACACAAAAACTTCAGACCCCAAAACCCAACCTCTCCTTGCACAAAATCTAACACATCACCCACACACAAAAGCATCAGACCCCAAACCCCAACCTATCCCTTGTACAAAATCTAATATATATCCAGGACACTAAACCATCAGTCCCCAAATCCCAACCACTCCTTGCACAAAATCAAACATCACCCTCAGACAATACCATCAGACCCCAAATCCCAACCCCTCCTTGCACAAAATCTAACACATCACCCACACAAAAACTGATCAGACCCCAAATCGCAACCCATTCTTGCACAAAATCTAAAACATCACCCAAACACAAAAACTTCAGACCCCAAAACCCAACCTCTCCTTGCACAAAATCTAACACATCACCCACACACAAAAGCATCAGACCCCAAACCCCAACCTGTCCCTTGTACAAAATCTAATATATATCCAAGACACTAAACCATCAGTCCCCAAATCCCAACCACTCCTTGCACAAAATCAAACATCACCCTCAGACAATACCATCAGACCCCAAATCCCAACCCCTCCTTGCACAAAATCTAACACAGCACCCACACCCAAAAACATCAGACCCCAAACCCCAACCTGTCTCGTGTACAAAAGCTAATGTATATCCAACACACAAAACCATCAGTCCCCAAATCCCAACCACTCCTTCCACAAAATCTAACATCACCCACAGACCATACCATTAGACCCCAAATCCCAAGCCCTCATTGCACAAAATCTAACACATCACCCACACACAAAAGCATCAGACCGCAAACCCCAACCTGTCCCTTGTACAAAATCTAATATATATCCAACACACAAAACCATCAGCCTTCAAATCCCAACCCTTCCTTGCATAAAATCTAACATCACCCACACACAAAACCATCACAACCCAAATCGCAACCCATTCTTGCACAAAATCTAAAACATCACCCAAACACAAAACCTTTAGACCCCAAAACCCAACCTCTCCTTGCACAATATCTAACACATCGCCCACACAAAATTACCATCAGATCCCAAATATTAACCCCTCCTTGCAGTAAATCTAACATCACACACACACACAAAAACATTCAGACCCCCAATCCCAACCACTCTTGCACAAAATCTAACTAATCACCCACACACAAAACCTTCAGACCCCAAAACCCAACCGCTCCTTGCACAAAATCTAACACATCACCCACACACAAATCCATCAGACGACAAACCCCAACCTGTCCCTTGTACAAAATCTAATATATATCCAACACACAAAGCCATCAGTCCCCAAATCCCAAACACTCCTTGCAGAAAGTCTAACATCACCCACAGACCATACCATAAGACCCCAAATCCCAAGCCCTCCTTGCACAAAATCTAACACATCACCCACACAAAAAACCATCAGACCCCAAATCCCTACCCATTCTTGCACAAAATCTAATACATCATCCACACACAAAACCATTAGTCCTAAAATCCCAACCACTCCTTGCACAAAATCTAACATCACCCACACACAAAATTGTCAGTCCCCAAATCCCAACCACTCCTTGCACGCAATCAAACACATCACCCACACAAAAACTGATCAGACCCCAAATCGCAACCCATTCTTGCACAAAATCTAAAACATCACCCACACACAAAAACTTCAGATGCCAAAACCCAACCTCTCCTTGCACAAAATCTAAAACATCACCCAAACACAAAACCTTTAGACCCCAGAACCCAACCTCTCCTTGCACAATATTTAACACATCACCCACACAAAATTACCATCAGATCCCAATTATTAACCCCTCCTTGCAGTAAATCTAACGTCACACACACACAAAACCTTCAGACCCCAAAACCCAACCGCTCCTTGCACAAAATCTAACACAACACCCACACACATATCCATCACACCCCAAATCCCAACCTGTCCTTTGTACAAAATCTAATATATATCCAACACACAAAACCATCAGTCCCCAAATCCTAACCACTCTTGCACAAAATCTAACATCACCCACAGACCATACCATCAGACACCAAATCACAAGCCATCCTTGCACAAAATCTAACACATCACCCACACAAAAAACCATCAGTCGCCAATTCGCAATCCATTCTTGCACAAAATCTAATACATCATCCGCACACAAAACCAGCAGAACCCAAATCCCAACCCCTCCTTGCACAAATTCTAACACATCACCCAGACCCAAAAGCATCAGACGCCAAACCCCAACCTGTCCCTTGTACAAAACCTAATATGTATCGAACGCACAAAACCATCAGTCCCCAAATCCCAACCACTCCTTGCACAAAATCTAACACATCACCCAGACCCAAAAGCATCAGACGCCAAACCCCAACCTGTCCCTTGTACAAAACCTAATATGTATCGAACGCACAAAACGATCAGTCCCCAAATCCCAACCACTCCTTGCACAAAGTCTAACATCACCCACAGACATTACTATCAGACTCCAAATCCCAACCACCCCTTGCACGAAATCCAACAATTCACCCAGATACAAAACCTTCAGACCACAAATCCCAACCCCTCCTTGCAAAAAATCTAACACATCACCCACACACAAATGCATCACACCCCAAATCCCAACCCCTCCTTGCACAAAATCTAACACATCACCCACACACAAACCCATCACACCACAAATCCCAACCCCTCCTTGCACAAAATCTAACAAATCACCCGCACACAAAATCTAATCCCAAAAACTAACCTCTCCTTGCACAAAATCTAACACATCACCCTCACAAAAATCCATCAGACCCCAAATATTAACCCCTCCTTGCACAAAATCTAACATCACCCACACAGAAAACGATTAGACCCCAAATCCCAACCCCGCCTTGCACAAAATCTAAGAAATCACCCGCACACAAAATCTAACCCCAAAAACTAACCTCTCCTTGCACAAAATCTAACACATCACCCACATACAAAAACATCACACCCCAAATCCCAACCTGTCCCTTGTACAAAATCTAATATATATCCAGCACACAAAACCATCAGTCCCCAAATCCCAAGCCTTCCTTGCACAAAATCTAACACATCACCCACACACAAATTCATCACACCCCAAATCCCAACCTGTCCCTTGTACAAAATCTAATATATATCCAGCACACAAAACCATCAGTCCCCAAATCCCAAGCCTTCCTTGCACAAAATCTAACACATCACCCACAAAAAAACCATCAGACCCCAAATCCCTACCCATTCTTGCACAAAATCTAATACATCATCCACACACAAAAACATTACTCCGAAAATCCCAACCTCTCCTTGCATAAAATCTAACATCAGCCACACACAAAATTGTCAGTTCCCAAATCCCAACCACTCCTTGCACGAAATCTAACAATTCTCCCAGAAACAAAACCTTCAGACCCCAAAACCCAACCTCTCTTTGCACAAAATCTAACACATCACCCACACACAAAACCATCAGACCCCAAAACCCAA
This sequence comes from Hypanus sabinus, assembly GCF_030144855.1. Classification (NCBI taxonomy): domain Eukaryota; kingdom Metazoa; phylum Chordata; class Chondrichthyes; order Myliobatiformes; family Dasyatidae; genus Hypanus; species Hypanus sabinus. Next base: position 3,409,724 of record NC_082706.1, read on the forward strand.
CCTCTCCGTGCACAAAATATTACAAATCACCTGCACACAAAACCTTCTAACCCCAAAAACCAACCTCTCTTTGCACAAAATCTAACACATCACCCACAGACCAAACCATCAGACCGCAAATCCCAAGCCCTCCTTGCACAAAATCTAACACATCACCCACACACAAAACCATCAGACCCCAAATCCCAAGCCCTCCTTGCACAAAATCTAACACATCACCCACACACAAATTCATCACACCCCAAATCCCAACCTGTCCCTTGTACAAAATCTAATATATATCCAACACACAAAACCATCAGTTCCCAAATCCCTACCACTCCTTGCACAAAATCTAACATCACCCACAGACCATACCATCAGACCCCAAATCCCAAGCCATCCTTGCACAAAATCTAACACATCACCCACACAAAAAACCATCAGACCCCAAATCGCAACCCATTCTTGCACAAAATCTAATACATCATCCAGACACAAAACCATCAGACCCCAAATCCCAACCCCTCCTTGCACAAAATCTAACACATCACCCACTCAAAAACTGATCAGACCACAAATCGCAACCCATTCTTGCACAAAATCTAAAACATCACCCACACACAAAAACTTCAGACCCCAAAACCCAACCTCTCCTTGCACAAAATCTAACACATCACCCACACACAAAAGCATCAGACCCCAAACCCCAACCTGTCACTTGTACAAAATCTAATATATATCCAAGACACTAAACCATCCGTCCCCAAATCCCAACCACTCCTTGCACAAAATCAAACATCACCCTCAGACAATACCATCAGACCCCAAATCCCAACCCCTCCTTGCACAAAATCTAACACAGCACCCACACCCAAAAACATCAGACCCCAAACCCCAACCTGTCCCGTGTACAAAAGCTAATGTATATCCAACACACAAAACCATCAGTCCCCAAATCCCAACCACTCCTTCCACAAAATCTAACATCACCCACAGACCATACCATTAGACCCCAAATCCCAAGCCCTCATTGCACTAAATCTAACACATCACCCACACACAAAAGCATCAGACCCCAAACCCCAACCTATCCCTTGTACAAAATCTAATATATATCCAAGACACTAAACCATCAGTCCCCAAATCCCAACCACTCCTTGCACAAAATCTAACACATCACCCTCACAAAAATCCATCAGACCCCAAATATTAACCCCTCCTTGCACAAAATCTAACATCACCCACACAGAAAACGATTAGACCCCAAATCCCAACCCTGCCTTGCACAAAATCTAAGAAATCACCCGCACACAAAATCTAACCCCAAAAACTAACCTCTCCTTGCACAAAATCTAACACATCACCCACATACAAAAACATCACACCCCAAATCCCAACCTGTCCCTTGTACAAAATCTAATATATATCCAGCACACAAAACCATCAGTCCCCAAATCCCAAGCCTTCCTTGCACAAAATCTAACACATCACCCACACACAAATTCATCACACCCCAAATCCCAACCTGTCCCTTGTACAAAATCTAATATATATCCAGCACACAAAACCATCAGTCCCCAAATCCCAAGCCTTCCTTGCACAAAATCTAACACATCACCCACAAAAAAACCATCAGACCCCAAATCCCTACCCATTCTTGCACAAAATCTAATACATCATCCACACACAAAAACATTACTCCGAAAATCCCAACCTCTCCTTGCATAAAATCTAACATCAGCCACACACAAAATTGTCAGTTCCCAAATCCCAACCACTCCTTGCACGAAATCTAACAATTCACCCAGAAACAAAACCTTCAGACCCCAAAACCCAACCTCTCTTTGCACAAAATCTAACACATCACCCACACACAAAACCATCAGACCCCAAAACCCAAACTCTCCGTGCACAAAATATTACAAATCACCTGCACACAAAACCTTCTAACCCCAAAAACCAACCTCTCTTTGCACAAAATCTAACACATCACCCACAGACCAAACCATCAGACCGCAAATCCCAAGCCCTCCTTGCACAAAATCTAACACATCACCCACACACAAAACCATCAGACCCCAAATCCCAAGCCCTCCTTGCACAAAATCTAACACATCACCCACACACAAATTCATCACACCCCAAATCCCAACCTGTCCCTTGTACAAAATCTAATATATATCCAACACACAAAACCATCAGTTCCCAAATCCCTACCACTCCTTGCACAAAATCTAACATCACCCACAGACCATACCATCAGACCCCAAATCCCAAGCCATCCTTGCACAAAATCTAACACATCACCCACACAAAAAACCATCAGACCCCAAATCGCAACCCATTCTTGCACAAAATCTAATACATCATCCAGACACAAAACCATCAGACCCCAAATCCCAACCCCTCCTTGCATAAAATCTAACACATCACCCACTCAAAAACTGATCAGACCACAAATCGCAACCCATTCTTGCACAAAATCTAAAACATCACCCACACACAAAAACTTCAGACCCCAAAACCCAACCTCTCCTTGCACAAAATCTAACACATCACCCACACACAAAAGCATCAGACCCCAAACCCCAACCTGTCCCTTGTACAAAATCTAATATATATCCAGGACACTAAACCATCCGTCCCCAAATCCCAACCACTCCTTGCACAAAATCAAACATCACCCTCAGACAATACCATCAGACCCCAAATCCCAACCCCTCCTTGCACAAAATCTAACACAGCACCCACACCCAAAAACATCAGACCCCAAACCCCAACCTGTCCCGTGTACAAAAGCTAATGTATATCCAACACACAAAACCATCAGTCCCCAAATCCCAACCACTCCTTCCACAAAATCTAACATCACCCACAGACCATACCATTAGACCCCAAATCCCAAGCCCTCATTGCACTAAATCTAACACATCACCCACACACAAAAGCATCAGACCCCAAACCCCAACCTATCCCTTGTACAAAATCTAATATATATCCAAGACACTAAACCATCAGTCCCCAAATCCCAACCACTCCTTGCACAAAATCAAACATCACCCTCAGACAATACCATCAGACCCCAAATCCCAACCCCTCCTTGCACAAAATCTAACACATCACCCACACAAAAACTGATCAGACCCCAAATCGCAACCCATTCTTGCACAAAATCTAAAACATCACCCAAACACAAAAACTTCAGACCCCAAAACCCAACCTCTCCTTGCACAAAATCTAACACATCACCCACACACAAAAGCATCAGACCCCAAACCCCAACCTGTCCCTTGT